>NW_025963366.1:3456688-3819188 GCF_020740725.1 Corvus hawaiiensis | reverse complement strand
AAGATAGCATCACAAATGTTTGGTGCAAGATGAAGCCATTCCTTGACAAAAGATTGAATTAACAAGTCAGGGGATTTGAGGAGCCCAACTTTTACTTCGGTATGGTCGGCAAGATATACCAACCTTTGGATGCTATAAGTTTTCAGTATATTGATTTTCTGAAGAGGCTTTAGTGGTGCGTCACCAATCCAATGGAGCCAATCTTCTGGTTTTTTGGATAAACCTGTATCTGCTATGCCAGTCCAGGGATCAATCTGTAAACCAAGATATTTCTCAGAGTGGCCAAGGTCAATCATATTAAGGGGGTTGCCATTTATCGTCCACACTGGACAGTCATTGATGGTGTAAGAAGAGTCTTTAGTTGGCTTGATGTAAAAGCCATGACACTTCCCCCCCTGTGTCTTGAGACCAGTTAGATGGCAAAAAGTCTCTAGGATCTTGATGTTCGTACACATACCTTCCCAGGAGTCACTCAATAACACTAAATTATCAGTGAAGGCCATGGTGGTAACTTTGAAACTTCCTTGATGGTAACCTTCACCAAGATTCTCCAATTTACATAATAGGGTGTCAAGCACCAGGTTGAGTAACAAGGGTGACATTGGATCGCCCTGTTTAATACCAGGAAGGATCTTAATAGGATTTGTCTTCTCCTTTTTGGTGTCAATGTACATAAAGATACTCTCATACATTTTGCCAACAAGATGTTTAATGTGGGGGTCAACCCCTTTCTGCATCAGACTCATGATAATAGGCTGACAATATATGGCGTCAAAAGAATCACAGAATCACCAGGTTGGAAGAGACCTTCAAGATCACCAAGTCCAACGCATGCCCTAACACCACCTCAACGAAACCACAGCACTGAGTGCCACATCCAATCTTTTTTTAAACACATCCAGGGATGGTGACTCCACCACCTCCCCAGGCAGATGATTCCAGTACTTTATCACTCTTTCAGTAAAAAACTTTTTCCTAACATCCAACCTAAATTTCCCTTGGCACAGCACTTCTTGTTCTGTCAGCTGTTGCCCGGAAAAAGAGACCAACCCCCTCCTGACTACAACCACCTTTCAGGTTGTTGTAGAGAGTGATAAGGTCACCTCTGAGTCTTCTTTTCTCCAGGCTAAACAACCCCAGCTCTCTCAGTCATTCCTCACAGGGCTCGTGTTCTAAGCCTTTCACCAGCCTTGCTGCCCTCCTTTGACGCGTTCAAGTGTCTCAACATCCTTCCTGGACTGAGGGGCCCAGAACTGGACACAGCACTCGAGGTGCAGCCTCACCAGTGCCAGGGAAGAATGACTTCCCTGGTCCTGCTGGCCACACTATTCCTGATACAGGCCAGGATGCCATTGGCCTTCTTGGCCACCAGGGCACACTGCTGGCTCATGTTCAGTTGGCTGTCGACCAGTACTCCCAGGTCCCTTTCTGCTTGGGCACTGTCCAGCCGCACTGTCCAGCCACACTGTCCCCAGCCTATAGCATTGCTGGGGGTTATTGTGGCCAAAATGCAGGACTCAGCACTTGGACTTGCTAAACTTCATCTTATTGGACTCTGCCCAACTATCCAACCATTCCAGGTCTCTTTGCAGAGCCCTCCTACCTTCCAACAGATTGACACACGCTCCCAGCCTAGTGTCATCTGCAAATTTACTAATGGTAGACACAATACCCTCATCCATGTCATCAATAAAAATACTAAATAAAACTGGCCCCAGCACAGATCCCTGAGGGACACCGCTAGTGACTGGCCACCAACTGGTGCAGCACCATTCACCACCACTCTCTGGGCCAGCGAAGTTCTTAACCAGCGAAGAGTGCACCTGTCCAAGCCGTGGGCTGCCATCTTTTCCAGTTTACTGTGGGAGACAGTGTCAAAGACCTTGCTGAAGTCCAAATAGACAACATCCACAGCCTTTCCCACATCCACCAGGTGGGTCACCTGGTCATAAAAGGAGATCAGGTTGGTCAAACACAACCTACCCCTCGTAAACCCATGCTGGCTGGGTCTGATCCCCCGGCCATCCTGTAGGTGCTGTGTGATGGCACTCAAAAGAAACTGTTCCATTACTTTACCGGGTAGCGAGGTCAGACTGACTGGCCTGTAATTTGCAGGATCCTCCTTCCTACCCTTCTTGTGAATGGGCATCACACTGGCCAGCTTCCAGTCATCTTGAACCTCACCAGTGAGCCAGGACTGTTGATAAATGATGGAGAGTGGCATCGCAAGCTCATCTGCCAGCTCCCTCATCACCTTGGGATGGATCCCATCTGGTCCCGTAGATTTATGAACATCCAAGTGGCTCAGCAGTTCTCTGACTGCTAATAACAGGGGGACCATTCTGCTCCCTGACACCATCTACCAGCCCAGGAATTCAGTTGTCCCGAGGACAAACCATCTTTCCGCTAAAGACTGAGGCAAAGAAGGCGTTAAACACCTCCACCTTCTCCCCATCTGCGGTCACTAAATTCCCTCCCGCAGCCAGTAGAGAACTGAGGTTGTTCTTACCCTTCCTTTTGCCATTAATATATTTGTAAAAACATCTTTTATTATCCTTCGCAAAAGTTGCCAAATTAAGTTCTAACTGAGTATTGGCCTCTCTAATTTTTTTCTACATGTCCTACCAACCTCCTTAAATATTTCCTGAGATACCTGACCCTCCTTCCAAAGATGAAGGAATTCTTTTAATTCCTTAGTTCCTTCAAAAGCTCCTTGCACTTCCAGACTGGACATTTGCCTTGTTGACTCGTCATCTTTCAGCACCCGGGGACAGTGTTCCTGTGCCCTCAAGATCTCTGTTTTGAAGCACGCCCACCCTTCCTGGACTCCTTTGTTTAGCAATAGCTAAAAATTAGCTTTAGCAATGTCCACGAACACAATCCCAAGCTCGTTGTGCTCCTTTTTCGCATGTTTGACAATAAGTTGTAACAACTTCAGATTCTCAGAACATCCTGCTGCATGTATAAATCCCCTTTGTCTGGGGTTTATGGGACACGCTTTGGTCAATCTTGCTGTTAAAGTCCTGGAGAATAACCTAAACACCATAGAAGCAATGGTGGTAGGCCTCCAGTTATTGATGTCATTAAGCCTGTCCGTATCGATAGACTTGGGGGTCAAGATTGACCAGCATTCACTCAGGGCAGCAGGAAGAGTTCTGGTTACGAGCCATAAATTGAAGATCTCCATCAATAGGGAGCACTTGGGATGCATTTTGACAAGACAGCCCAACGTAATCCTGTGTGGCCCCGGAGCAGAGTTCTTCCTCATCTCTTTGATATTCTTTTCCACTTTTTTTCCATAACCAGGGCCTTAAAAGCGGAGGTATCTGCTTCCTTCTGTGAAGGGAAGGATTCAAGGCCCATGAAATTTCCTGGTGTTTCCCATCTAAATTTAAAAGCAGAGTAGACAATGCTAGGAGGTATTTCACATTTCAGGGCTTCACTGTCATCCAAAATAATTCGTGCTAACCTCCGTCTATGCAAATGAAACAGTCTCTGATATTGAGAATATTTCCCTCTTTTTCTTTGCTCTCCTTTTCACCCAGTTAGTCAACGTTTTGACAGATTTCATGCCTTGGGACCTTTGCGATTTCTGATCCCTGGTGGCATTTGTTATCTGGCATAGCATATTCAGACATCCAAAACATTCCTCAAAGGTATTGTTCACCACCACCTGCAGATCTTGTCCTTCCAAAATTCTCTCAAAGGCCTTCTGGCAATTAATGAGTCTGCATGATGATAACCATTCCTTGATGGTATCACAATAATGGAGCCCTAGTGGTCCCTTTTTTGGCAATTCGGCAGATGGGGGATGTTCTCCTCTCCCCACATTAGGATCACCCTCCATATCAGGTTGAACAGTTTTAGAGGGAACTTCTGCTAGATGTCTCTTATCACATACCTGCTTTGCCATTTTAGATGGAATATGCTCTGCAGTTAAGTTATTGATGTTACCATCATACTTTATCAGTAATTGTCTCAGAAGAGCCTCTTCCTCCTCAGTCCACACTTTTTGGTGGGCTCCTCTAACCGATGTTTCCTTTGGATGGGGGGCAGCAATTTGTTCCAGGTTCCTTATAAGAGGATGCACCAGCCTCTTGTGCTATCCCAAGCCAATCTTGGTGGAGAAAGCCCTCTGGCATTCTTCACAGATCCAATCACCCTTTGGGACCACTTCCACATTTCCTTTGCACTGTGGGAAGTGGCAGCAGATACTGTGGTACTTTAGATTTTCCTTACCACATTTGAGACACTTAAGGATGATCTTTCTTTTCCTGTGGGTTCTTTTTAGATGGTCAATCAGCCCCAGCATCCAATTGAATCGGGTATCACAGCATGGACAGGATGGATTTTTGTCAGGGACAGACACCACAGGAGTTTCAACCGGTGTCATGCCCATGCTGGTCCCAAGGAGAGCTGCAGATGTTTCTGGCTCATCTGTATCTCAAGATCTTTAAGTACACACTCAGTTTCACCACCCTGGGCAGGCATGGATGACAAAGCCTCATATTCCTCGGGGTACTCAGCCAGCCCCTCCCAATTTCCACCTGGTTGGATTCCTGCGTCATAGTCAATCGTAGAATTAACAAACTCCAAACATACTACATTGAGCTTCTCAGTTTCCAACACAGAGGGTAAAGATGGATCAATATCAGCTGTACTGACCCTCAGATCTGAGGGGTCGGTCCAATTGGCCATTGATAAGTAGAGCACTCTGATTGATTGTACCATTGTTCCAAGCCAGATAAATTAATATAAGTCAGTCCAAGTGAGGGTAGTCAAAGTCAGCAGCTGGCCTGCACCCACACTGCCAACTGTATCCAACACAACCCGTGGACAAGGCTCTGGGGAACAGCAACACAGACTGTACCAACAATTTTTTTCATCAAGATCGTGAAACTACCGCTGGGTGGCGAGTGCAAGTGATAGGGAGAGGTAACTGTTACCCTTCTCTCAGGCAGAAGCCAACTTAGTTACCACAAAGGGTATCCAGCGGGGCCATGAGGAGGTGCAGCTTCTGCAGCTGAGCCTAGTTAGTCACCATGCCCTCATCTTAATACACATATAAAATTACACGTTTCTTTTCCAGGTGAAGTAAAGGTGGCCCGTTTACCTAGTCCGAATCGGAAAATTTAGATCCAAATATGGGCAGTGGGCGACACAGTATGAGCAAAAGAACAAACCCTTCCCACATGCCCAATCCACTGTCCAAGTGATGTCAAACAGCCAAGATATATTTTATTCAATGGGTACAATTGAACAAGCTTTGCTTGCAAACATATGTACAATATCAGCAGAGGAGAGGAGCGCTCTGGATGCTAGGGCGTGGTCAGTCTTCTCTCGCCTCATCTTAGAGAGACCTAGGGCCAACAGCAACTCAGAATTTTTATTGTGCCACTTCCCCCATGCTCCTATGGGAAAGCCCATGACAATGTCTGCTGCATTGGTAAGGTCTTGAATCTGTTTGAGTAGGCACTGATGCTACTTAGCCTTCTCAACAGCAGCATCCTTCAGTGACGAGTTAGAGTGCTCGTATCTAACTGTCACGTAAACCATGAATGCCTTTCCCTCTTTAACAAAGATCAAATCAGGTTTCTACGGTTCATTGTCATTGTCCCTTATATGCGGTTCCTGGAACACAGTCAATTCTCTCTCTTAGTTTCACGGCTAAGGGTCTCACAGATGGAGTTGTGTCTCTTAATCCTGGCCTCCTGAGTAACTGGACAGTTCCCGATTATATGGGTGGATGTCTCACAATCAGCACCGCAATGTCTGCAAGATCTAACACAGTCAGTCATCATGCCTGCCCCTGGCCAGGAACTCTTTTATGGGGTAGACATTAGCCCTCAATTGCAACGCAGTTATCAACTTCCTGTGAGGTATGCCTCTATACCGTGTTAACCATCCATTACTGATGTTGTCATTCTCAAAGTTCTCAATACTGTGGCCTTGGGCAACCAGTTGTTTCCACTCACATTCCCACCAATTGCAAGGTCTTAGGTAGTGAACTTTAGGAAAGCCATGACACTTCTCCCTGTATTTTGAGACCAGTAGGTTCACAAAAATTCTCCAGGATCTTAACATTCACACAGGTACCATCCCCAAGAGTCACTCAGCAGCACTAAATCATCAGCAAAGGCCATGGCAGTAATTTTCAATGCTCCTTGATGGAAACCTTCACCAGCATATTTCAATTTACATAGTAGGGGATCAAGCGCTAGGTTGAATAGCAGCGGTGACATTGGATCTCCCTGTTTGACACCAGTAAGGCTCTTAATAGGGTCCATCTTTTCTTTTTTCGTGTCTATGTATGTAGTGATGTTCTTGTACATTTCACCAGCCAGATGTACCACATGGGGATCAACCCGTCTCTGATCCAGACTCCTAATAATATGCAGATGACATATGATGTCAAAGGCTTTGGCAATGTCCATGAATACAACACCAAGCTCTCAGTGCTCCCTTTTTGCATGTTTAATCATGAGCTGTAACAGCTTCAAATTCTTGGAACATTCTGCAGCACAAATAAATCCCCTCTGTCTGGAGTTAATGGGACATGCCTGGGTCAATCTTGCTGTTAGAATTCTGGAGAATAACCTAAGCACCGTGGAAGCAATGGTGATAGGTCTCCAGTTATTGATGTCACTGAGTCTATCTGGATCAGTAGACTTCGAAATCAAGACTGTCCGTCAGTCCCTGAGTGCATTGGGGATAGTTCCACTTTTGAGCCAGAGGATGAAAATCTCCATCAACAGGGAGTACTTAGGGTCCACTTTGACAAGGTGACCCAACACAATCCCATCTGGCCTGGGAGCAGAGGTCGTACTCATCTCTTTAACATACTTTTCTACTTCTTTCTCTGTAATTAGGGCCTGAAAAACGGTGATATCTGCTTCTTTATGTGGCAGGAAGGACTCGAAGCCCCTAAAATTAACTTGTGTTTCTCATCTAGATTTAAAAGCGGAATGGACAACACCAGATGATATTTTAGGGCTTCAGTGTTACCCAAAATACTCGCGCCAGTCTCCCTCTATGCAGACAGAACAGTTTCTGAAATCGAAGATGTTTTCCCCTCTTTCTAGCTCTCTTTTGCATCCAATTAGTTGTAGTTTTGGATGCTCTCTGACCATGGGATCTTCGTGACTTTGGGTCCCTGGCCGCCTTTGTAACCTGGCAAAGCATACTCGGGCACTCTTCAAAAACATTGTTGGCCACTCCTTGCAGATCTTGCCCATCCAAAATTTTCTCAAAGGCTCCCTGACAATTAGCGAATCTGCCTGCTGATAACCATTTTCTGATGGTATCACAGTAGTGGAGCTTCAATTGTCCCTTCCTTGGCAAGTCAACAGACTGGGGAGGCTCTTCTCTCCCCACATTAGGATCACCCTCTATTTCTGATGGAACCACATTAGAGGGACATTTGACGAGAAGGCATCTCTTATCACTTATCTGTTTTGCTGTCTTAGATGGAATATGCTCCATAATTAATTTATTGATGTTTTTGTTCCCGGCATACTTCACCACCAATTGACTCAGAAGAGCCTCTTCCTCCTCAATCCGCAGCTTCTTGTGGGCTCCTCTTGCTGATGTCTCTTTAGAATGGGAGGCAACAATTCATTCCAAATTTCTCACAAGAGGATGCACCAACCTCTTGTGCTGGCCCAGGGCAATCTTGGTTGAGAACCCTCTTTGGCATACCTCACAGATCCAGTCACCCCTTGGAACCACACATACCTTCCCTTTGCATTGTGGGATGTGACAGGCGATGCTGTGGTACTTAAGATTTTGTTTACCACATTTGGAGCACTTAAAAAAGATCTTTCTTTGCCCATGGGTCCTCTTTAGATGTTCAGTCAGTCCCAGCATCTGATTAAATCAGGTAAAACAGTGTGGGCAAGATGGATTTTTGTCAGGGATGGACACCACAGGAGTTGCAGCCTGTGCCCTCCCTTCGCTGGTCCTGGGGAGAACCTCAGATGTTTTTGGCTCATCCGTATCTCCTTGACCACACTCAACGTCATCGTCCTGAGCAGGCCAAGATGGCAAGGTCTCATATGGCTCTGGGAACTCAGCCAAACCCTCCCAAACATTTCCCAGATGGATTCCAACGTCATAATCAATTGAAGAGTTTACAAACTCCAAACACACCAGATTGAACCCCTCAACTCCCAACACAGAGTAAAGGTGGAACAGCATTGGCCAATCTGACCCTCAGATGTAAAGGGTCAGTTTGAGTGGCTGTTGATACGTACTGCAAAGTCATTGATTGCACCATTGCACAAATTGGGCAAACAATAAGTGACACTCCAAGTGAGGGCAGTCGAAGTCAGCAGCTGGCCCTCACCCATGCTGCCAACTGTATCCAACTTAGGCCCATGGACAAGGCTCTGGGTAACAGCAGGATACCTGTGCCAAACAATTTGTTTCAGCAAGATCGTGAAACTACCACTGAGTGGAGAGTCCAAGTGATAGGGAGGGGTAGCAATTACACCCTCTCTCACACTGGGGCAGAAGCTGACTCTGTTAGTGCAAAGACTATCTGGCAGGGCCACATGGAGACGCAGCTTCTGCAGCTAAGCCCAGTTAGTAACTGTGCCCTCATTTCAGGAGAGTCATAGTTACTCCCGCTGCTTCATGCCAGAAGCCAGAGCCCCCCTGGGGGCTTGCCCCCCCTGCCTCACTGGGTCAGTGAAAAAGCTGTCAGAGCAGTGGTACTTCACTGACGGCTGGGACACTGGCAGGCGGGTCACCCTGCACCGCCGAGCGCGCGCCCAGTCTCCCACTTATTCTACACCTCTCATGTCTTTTCACAGCGCCAGACTAGAGTCAGGCTCAACAGGGTCTTCTTTCCCCACTGATTCCGCCAAGCCCGTTCCCTTGGCTGTGGTTTTGCTGGATAGTGGGTAGGGACAGTTCCATTCATGCGCATCACTAATTAGATGACGATGCATTAGGCTATTTACTGAGCATATCTTTTCATGTATGTTCCTGTTCTGGTTTAAGTATAGGTGGCCCATTCACCACGGTCCAAATCAGTAGAATTTAGTCACAGATGTAGTTGTGTCTTTTAATCCTGCCATTTTGTGTTACTGCACAGTTTCTGATGATGTGGGAGCACGTTTCATTTTCAGCCTTGCAGTGCCTGCAGCTTTTCATGCACTGATCTTGTCTTCCTCTTGCCAGGAGTCAAGAGGAAGTTATTACTTTTCTGTGAGGTATGCCTCTGTATCTAAAGATCCAGAAATTGCTGATGTTATCCTCCTCAAAGTTTGTAATACTAGGGCCCTGGGATACCAGCTGTTTCCCTTTAGTAAATTCCTGTTTCCTCCGGTTACATGGTCGCAGATACTGAGTTTTCAGAGTAGCTACTTCCCATTCTGATGTTGTTTCATCACCTGCACCATCCAGCAGTTCTGTCTTAGGTTTAGGCTCCCATATGGACAGGATCTTTTCTTTATCTCCTCCAGCTGTTATCCGTAATTTCCTGTAGATTTGATCGGAGCATTCTTCTTTCAGGAACAATCTTAAGGCATCATCCGACAATTGGGCAAGTCGACGTAATCTTTGGGCCTGTATACTTGGATTGAGGCCCATCAATTTGGTGATACCCAAACCTCCATCCTTCATGCTGGAGTACAGGACGGCATCATGTGTGCATGGTGTTAAGTGTAGCCATTCCTTGACAGTCGATTGAATTTGTAGGTCAGGGGATTCAAGGAGCCCTGCTTTGCATCCTTGTGGTCTGCCAAGTATATTAGTGTAGGAATGGTGTCTATTTGTTTGGAATGTCCATTTTCTGAAGAGGTTTTAATGGCACTTTATCTAAGTGGTGTAACCATTCCTCCAATTTTGTGGATAGTCCTGAGTTAGTTACGGAAGTCCAGGGATTGCTCTGCAAGCCCAAATTTTTCTCTGAACTTCCTGGATCAATCCTGTTGAGGGGAGTGTCATTAACAGTCCATGCTGGGCAGTCATTGATGGTGTAGGAGCATTTTGTTGGCTTGATGTAAAAGCCATGGCACTTTTCTCCCTGTGTTCTGAGACCAGTTAGATCGCAGAAGGTCTCTAGAATACGATGTTCTTATTCACACCCTCCCAGGAGTCACTTAATCATACTAGGTCGTCTGCAAAGGCCATCGCTGTAATGCTCTTTCTGCCCGGTTGGTATCCTTTAACTTCAGCTTCAAGTTCACAGAGCAGGGGGTCTAGCGCAACAGTAAATAACAAAGATGACATTGGATCACCTTGCTTGGCACCTTTTAGAATCTTACTGGGACCTGACTTCTCGTTCTTGGTGGTAATGCATGTATCGATGTTCTTGTACATGTTCTTCATGAAGTGTATAATGTGTGGATCCACCTCTTTCTGTTTCAGACCCATTAATATATGGTGGTGACTCACAGTGTCGAAGGCAATGTCCACAAATACTATTGCTAATTCTCTGAGCTCTTTTTTTGGGTTTCTTATTAATAGCTGTAGTAGTTTCACGTTTTCGGAACATCCTGCTGCTCTTAAGAAACCTCTTTGTCTCAGATGAATGGGGCATGCCTTGGTCAGCCTTGCTGTTATAATTCTGGAAAACAGTCTGAGAACTATGGAGCAAATGGTGCTAGGTCTCCAATTATTAGTATCTCTCAGGTGGTCCGCTTTGTTAGATTTTGGTATTAAAACTCTTTGGCATTCCCTCCCCACGTCTGGGATAGTTACTGATACAATCCAGAGTTTGAAGATTTCCATCATCCAGGAGTATTTGGGGTCCATTTTAGAGAGATCCCCCAATGTAATTCCATCTGGCCCTGGAGCAGAATTTTTAGTCGTTTCCCTGATGTTTTTAGCAATTTCTTTTTCTGTAATGAGGGCCCGGAAAGTGCTGTTATCCACCTTGTGGGCTGCGCTCTCCATCACAAGGACTTGGGTCCCCCGAGAGCACCACCAGGGAGGGAGGGGGGGCTTCTGTACACCACCTGTCTTGTGCCCCACCACAGGGCAGGGATTGGGCTCTGGGCTCTTCCCTCTTCGCTCGCTCTTCCTGAGGGAATCCTCATTAGATCCTTTCCCTCTGCTGACTGACTGGGGAGCTGCTTTCCTGGGGAGCCCCGTCCTCCTCGCAGGCCACCCTGGGCTGGCTCGGGGATCTCTTCTCCATCCTGCAGGAGAAATAAAAAGGCTGGAAGTGGGGAAGGGGGAAGTGGGAATCTTTGGGGAAATACCTCAGCACCACGGGGCTGCTGAGGAAGCAGGGAAGGTCACGGGCTTGTGTGTGGAGGCTCCTCGCCAGCTCCATGCTCCCGTCCTGTCCTGTCCCTGTCCTGCTGGACACTGACCACAGGGGCTGCAGTGGGGTGTCACAAAGGGCTCCCCTGGGACACAGCACCTGCCCCCAGCAACAGCTCCCAGCGATGTTTACATGGAACCTGCCCTCAGGAACAGGGCCCAGTGACCACCGCTGGGTAGGAAGGCTCTGGGTGTCCCTGTGGGGCATGGGGACAGCTCCGTCCTGGGCACACTGGTGCTCCCAAAGGACCTCCAGGCCCCCTTTGCCCTCCTGTCCCCTTGGGACATCCCTGGTGCCCTCCAGCACGCCCCAGAGCCCTGTGTTCAGACACCCCCACGTGCCTCCAGGATGTTCCTGTCGGTGCCCTGGAGAGCCCGGCCTCTGTCCCTGACAACATGACATGGGTGAGATTTGCTCAAGCCTGACAGAAATCAGCGGGTTTGGCACCTCAGCTCTTCTCTGCCTTGCACCATCAGAGGAGCTCATGGAGAAAAGAGGACAGAGAAAATGGAACTTCTTCCGCTGAGTTTGCCCTTTCCAGATTTGGCAGCTCCCAGCAATGGAGATTCCCCTCTCCGTGGTGTTTGCTTGCTCTGCTCTGAGACCATGATGGTGAACACCCTCTTACAACCACAGCCCCTTCCTTCCCCTCTCTGAACATCGCCTCCAGCACTGCTGTGCTCAGGATGATGGTGCTGAACAGAAAGTCTGTGCTGACCCTGGAAAAGCTCCTCAAGAATAACTGAACTGGACTGGACTTCTTGCTGGAGTTTTTCCCCAATCCTCTGTAGCCTTCATAGCGTTGTGAAACAAATAGGTAGGCTTAGAGAGGCACATCTTAGATGAGCACCCATTGCATGAGCTACTTCGAGTAGATCCCACACTTTTCTCAACCACCTCACGGCCACTGTGACTCCAGCGTGACAGAGATGTGCTGTGATGCCTCTTTCTGTTCCAGGGACTCCATTTGCACAGTAAATAGTAACTAGTAAATTTGCTAAGCATGGAGTTTCTTCATGTTCCCCAGGTTTCTGGGTGGTTCCCACGCCATTCCTAGAGTGGTTCCCAGGCAGTTCCAGGGGAGTTCCTGGGGGGCTTCCCAGAGGGCTTTCCAGATGGTTCCCGAACAGTGCCCAGGTTATTCCCAGGGGGGTTCCTGGGCAGTTTCTGAGGTGGGTCCCAGAGGGGCCCCTGTGGTGGTTCCTGGGCAGTTTTAGGGCAGCTCCTGGGATGGGTTCCTGGGTAGGTTCCCAGGTGGTTCCTGCTGGGGATTTCCCAGGTGAGGTCCCTGGGTGGTTCCTGGGCAGTTTTAGGGAGGTTCCTGGGGTGGGGTTTTGAGTGGTTCCTGGGCAGATTCCAGAGAGGGTTCCCAGGAGGTTTTAGGGAGGTTCATGGGGTGGGTTCCCGAGGTGGTTCCCTGGATGCGTTCCCATGTGTTTCCTGGGCTGTTCCTGGGTTGGGTTCCCTGGCTGTTCCCAGGTGGTTCTCGGGTGGGTTCCCAGGCGGTTTTAGGGCGGCTCCTGGGGTGGGTTCCCAGGCAGGTTCCCGGGTGGTTCCCAAGCGGTGCTAGGGAGGTTCCTGGGCTGGTTTGCCAGGGTGGGTTCCTGCGCGGGTTCCCAGGCGGTTCCCAGGCTGTTCCCGGGCAGTTCCCAGGCTGTTCCTAGGCGGTTCCCAGGTGCTGTTTCCAGTCTCGGTTGGACAGCGCAGCCTCTCCAGCCGCAGTGGTGCCTCTGCCCTGCTCCCTCTTGCCCTCCCAGCACGTCTGCACCGGGTCCGGAGCTGGGAGCGGCTCCACGTCGGCAGCGCTGCCCCGGTGCCGGCACTCAGGGGGCTCCTGGCACCTGCGGAGCTGCGGGACAGCAGGAGCTCAGAGACACAAACAGAGTATTCCAAAGGGGCTCTGTCCTGGCACTTCACTGCTCCTTAACCAAATGCTGCACCCAGAGCTTTGCTGCTCCTCACTCGCTCTCTAAATATCACATCCATGAAACGTGCTGTGGGAAAAGGACTGGGGACACTGGGGACAGGCAACTGGGGGTACAGTTAGAGAGAACTGAGGACTTCTCTTGGCATCCTGATAGGAGTTATAACAGCATGGGAATTAGACAGTAAATCACAGTTGCTGCTCCCTGCATGGAATGCACTTGGCACGACTTGAAACCTATCCCACAATGATTCCCCCCACACACACACCTGCTAAGGGAGATGGAATGGACGGTGCAGCGGGGTGGAGACACCGAGGCCAGCTGGGCTCTGTGGGGATCTTCGCAGGGAAGGGAACTCGATGGTTCTCTGCAGCTGATAAACCACAGAGCACCTGTCAGCCAAGGGACAGAGGGGAAGATGTCCTGATGCTGAGCCAGCAACTCTGCTGAAATCTCTCTCCTCAGATGAACTTGGTTCATGAAAGCCTAGAACAGTAATATTAACGCACACCCTATCCCAAAGTTCCCCACCCGCAAGGTACAACCACCCTTCACTGGGCACAAGCTCTACATTCTTTTTGACTGCATCTTTAAAAACGAAGTGAGAGAATGTTACACCCATCAGTAACAAAGGGATGTCTGACTTGAGTCACTCAAGCTCCACCTAAACACAATGAAATAGTATCAAAGCAAGTTGAGAATGGGAGAAAAGGTAGGGAAGACTCCTCGGTAACTGCTGGGATCAGTTGAGGGGCTGAACCTGTCTTCTTCCCTATAGGGATGCCTGTTGGGTAAGAACCATACTTTATGCACACTGCTCGTTTTATTGGGGATTAGCGCTTGTCTCTGTAGTCCTTTGAGTATGTTTTTACAGTCAGATACTATCACTGACAATCCTTGAACCTTAACCTGTCATGATTTTATATTAATAAAGGGTGTTATTCCATAAACTGTCAGTGTCAGTCCTTCCCGGGCGCTGGCAGTCACTGGCAGCAGGGAACACACGCTGATAAAGGGGAAGAGCTGCTGAGGGGTCTCCTTTGTGCTGTTGGTGTTTCCCTGACCGAGTCAGTCAAACACCCCCCCAAAGCAGCAGGACTGCTCAGTGAAGGATCCCCCTAAGGGGACGCTGACAGACTGGTTGGGCACAAGGGCCTTGGCTTTCCTGGGACACTGACAGACTAATTCAACACTAAGGGCTGAGCAAATCTCTCCACACTATGGGGCAAAGAAGCCTCCCCTTTTCACATGACTGTCACAATGGCCTCTTGGTTCCATGAGGTTCCATGAGGTTCCATAATGTCACAATGGAATCCCTGGTTTCTTAGCGTCACGATGGACCCTTGGCTCCATGCGGCCTTGCCTCTTGGTTCAATCATCTTCCATCATGTCACAGCGGTCTCCTTGGTTTCAAAAAGCTCCACTGTGTCACAATGGACCATGGTTTCCATGAGGCCCCGCTGTGTCACTATGGCCCTTTTCTTCCACAAGACCCCATAGTGTCACAGTGGCCCCTTGGTTCCACGAGTGAGTGGCTTGGAGCTCCTGCACCCTCAGCAGCTGGAGGGACACTGTGCCAGATCAAACAGATGTCTCAGCTGTGTTCTGCTCCTCAGCAAGCCGAGCAGCTCCACTCAGAGCACAGAACTGCAGGAGCTCAGCACCCAGGTAACCTGTGCACTGATATCCCCTTCTCCAGGGACACGCACCACCACCTTCAGCTTGGAGGCCCCAGCTGCTTCCCTCTCCCAGCAGCTTCCACTGCTGCCGTGTTCTGCCCGGGGCTGCTGCTGCACCCCGAGGCCAAGGCTGGCTCTGGTGTCTCCTGCCGAGGTTTTCCCCTGTTCTCTCCTGGGTCCCAGCGGGAAATCTCAGACCAGAAGCACTTCAGTAACACCTCAAATTCTCATTTCTTGTCTCAGGGACAGCTCTGGCCTCAAGCAGGGAAATCGCACAACAGCTCGCAAGAGCCTCATTGTGCCAGTGAAAAATTGAATCTGATCTTTTCCTGAAAAAGCTCTTTATTACAAAATAATGGCTGGCAGTTGCTGAGGAACAGGACAGCTCCTGGCTGGTCCCTGCACAGCTCTCCATGTCATCCTGCCGGTGCTGTTGGTCTTGGGCCAGGCACACCTGGGAGAGGCACCAGGCCCAGCTCAGACAAGCCCACATTCCAGGAGCATCCACAGCCCCACGGTACCGGCTGTCGGGGCAGACACAACCCCCAGCTCCAGCCCTGGCAAACACTTTGTCCTTGTGGAAGGGGAAGGAAGAGGCTCCCAGACTGCCCCTGAACAGAGCTCAGGGCACTGACCCCTTTCCCACAGGCTGTGCCCCAGCAGGAGGGCTGCTGCTTACCCAAGGCGCTGAAGAACTCTTCTACTTGAGCTCCTTGGAAGCCCCACGCCCAGGGAGCAAACTCTCCCTCTCCTGACGCCTACAACGTCCCTTCCAGCTCCTCCGTTGATGTTCCACCTGCACATTGGATGGGAGAAAGGGTCACATCGAGCAAAAGGACCTCTGGATGTCAAGGCAAGGAGATGTCTCTTCGGAGACCCTTAATTGCACCAGAGGATATTGGGGGCATAAAGCACTCGCTGTGGGCTGTGGAAGAGAGTCAAGTGTGTGTCTGGGGACACTGGGGCAAGGAGGGGGACACCGGAGTGCAGGTGCATTTGTGAAGGCCACGGGGTGCCACAGGAGAGAGAAAACACAAGTGTGTGCCCACAGTGGGGAGAGGGAAGGAAGCAAGCAGAGGACTCCAAAGGGCTGCCTGGGCAAATGTGTCATGTTCCAGAGGAGCCTGAGGCTTTGCAGAGGCAGTGAAAGCCCATTTTACCTGCTCAGGATTCCTCGTGGGCTCAGCGTTGAGTTCCCTCCTCTCTGTCTGCTCTTCTGATGATGCAGCCAGACGCAGCACACATTCCAGGCCTTTCCTTGAGTGCCGTGACAGCCGCTTCCCTTCTGCTCCAGCAGCCTGCTGGGTATTCAGAGAGGAGATGATTCCATTCTTTGAAAGCATCGGAAAAGCTGTCCCTCAGAACGCTCCATCTCTGGAAGCATCCTCCAAGCACCAGCAGTGCAGCTGCTGTTCAGCCCTCGGTACAAAACTCCGCTCAGTTTAGTCCATCGGTCAGGTTGGCTGCTCCGTTCCTTTCCACGCCAAATCCAAACCACCACGTGTTGCCCACCCTTGCCTAGGCAGGGGAGAAGCAGCTCCCCAAGCCCAGCTTTTGGACTG
This sequence comes from Corvus hawaiiensis, assembly GCF_020740725.1. Taxonomy (NCBI): domain Eukaryota; kingdom Metazoa; phylum Chordata; class Aves; order Passeriformes; family Corvidae; genus Corvus; species Corvus hawaiiensis. Next base: position 3,802,747 of record NW_025963366.1, on the reverse strand, counting down.
GAGCTGGTTTGAACAGCAAGCTCCAGAGTTGTGTCAGTCGTGCCAGGTGTGCCAGGAAACATTCCCACAGGCCAGAAGTCTCTGGCTGGAGTCAGTCAGCCAGACAAGGCTGCTGGCTGCAGCCCTGGCTGCTTTGCCCAAGCAGGCCATGGACTGACAGGGATATATATTCCCACCTCTTTATGGGAAACATCACTGGAATCTTTCAGGGACATTTGAGTGGACTGGAGATCAGTCCCAGTGCCTACCTGTAGACAAGACCGGTCCGTGTCCCTGCTGGGAGCCGTTCTCTGCAGGATGGTTAATTTTTTTCCTTAGAGTCCCTTTGGACACTTCACTCTTGGCAAGGGCAGCACGCAGGGCTTGAGCCTTCTCTCTCCATTCGCGTTCTCCATTTTCTCTCTGCTTCAAAGCAGCTGCCACATGCTCCAGCTCTTCCCTCATGGCTTCCCTCCTCATTTGGTTTTGTTCCTTCCTTTGCAAGGAAGCTGTGTGCATTAAATTCTTCCTTTTCCAGCATTTTCATCTGCTCCTGGTACAACTTGGTTTCTCTCTCCCTCTCTGACAGGTCAGCAGCCATGCGAGTGACATGCTCCTGCAAAGCTTTGGCCTCTGCTGCCTCTTTCTGGAGCATCTCCATTTCCTTTTCCTGTGTTTCCAGTTTTTCTTTTTTAACTTGAAAGATGGACATTATAGTCTGGAGTTCTTCTTGAAGGGAACGATTCCTGTCTATCACTGCATTTGCTCGGATTTCAGAGGCTGTGACTGATTCTTCCAGAAGTTTGATCTGATGCTCCAGTTTTTCCTTATTTGCCTTCAGACTGTCCCGTTCATGCTGCAAAACAGGGAGAGTAAGAGTCAGTGATTCCATCTCTGTTTGCTTTTCATAACCAGATCTGAACTCCTGCCGCAGTGGCAGGCACGGGCTGCCCCTCTCTCCCTGCCTCTCGGGATGCTGCAGACCTTTCCTGGCCTCCCCTTGTTGCTGCGTCTTTCCCAGCTCCCTCAGCCTGTCCCAGGTTCCTTTCTGCCCTTCCCTGACCTTTTGGAGCTCTGCTCAAGTGTTCCTTTGGGGAGGAATAGAGCTCCAAGTGTGGACACTGAGAACTCCAGCTTCAAGGGCAGAAAGCTCCAGCATGGAGGAAAATCAGCAGCCTCAGGCCTAACTGGGTTTGACATGACTACGACACCTTTTCCTCCTCATTCAGAAGGATGCAGTTAGGAAAGTTAAACTGGAAAGAGGTGCTCCTTAGATACAGCAAGAGAAGGCCCCAAAAAAGCAGGGAAAGGGCCCTTCGTGGCATCTGCCATTCTCACCAGCACATCCTTTCTTTCCTTCTCCGTGTTGTCCAATTTCCTCTGCAGAGATGCCACGTCCTGATGAAGAGTCACAACCTCTGCCTTTCTCGCAGTGGCCTCTTCCTTCAGGGCAGTTTCTAGAGAGTTCTTGCGTTCTGCCCTCCACATCGCTGCGCCAGGGAAGCAGAAGGGGAAAAGCAAAGCAAAGGCAAACTGATGTGCATCTTGCATCTTTGCCTGGCTGTGTTTGCCAGGCTCTAAGCCCACAAGGGCTTCCAAAGCTGACAGAAATGAGGGAAACTTCTGGGCAGAGAAAAAAAAGAAGAATGAAAAGGGCAAGGTTCAGAGGAATAGGGAAGTGTGTTTGCTTTTGGGCTTATGCTGAGCGAGCAGTCAAAGAGAGAAAAAGGAGCAGGGAGGCCTGTCCAGCCCTGCTACAGAGAGGCCAAGAGCCTGGAGGCTCTGGGATGGCCTGGAGTTTGGAGGAATCAAGCCGAGGCATCCAGCTACAGTTCCTTGGCGGAGACACGGCACCTGAAAGGCACCACCTCTGCACGTGATCACTCATAGCACAGCCAGATGCTCTGCCAGCCATGGGTTCTGTCTCCATAAAAAAGCTTCACTGGCACTGCTATGGACAAGTCTCCTGCTGGTTGCTTTTCTCCTCTCCCATCTCTGGGCACTGCAGTTTTCCTCTACGTGGCATCAGAGATCCCCGCTGGCGAGACAGGATGGGGCAGTGGGTGGGAGAGGAGAAGCTGTACCTTCCTGGCTTTCAGCCAGCTGTTTCTGCAGCTCCTGGTTGCAGGCACTGAAATGGTCCCTCTGAGCCTGCGTCGTGCTCAGCTGCAGCTTCAAGGCCTGAATCTTCTTCCTCGCATCACTCTGGAAGAAGAGGTAAGAGGAGCAGAATCACCTCACAGGGCCACTGCTGGCAGGAGACAAAGGGCTACAAACACTAAGGCAGAAATAGCCCAGGTGGGAGAGGGCAGCTGGACAGAACTGGTAGATGTGATCGTGATCCTCCTTCCTCCCCATGGCAGTGAGCCAACCCCCCTACAAGGACTGCCACCCATCCTGGCCTTGGCACTCTGCTTGTCCAGCAGTCCGGCAGCGGGACAGGATTTCTGGGTGCACTGGGCACACATTACCAGATCTTCCTGGGAATGCTCCAGGTGCTGCCACAGGTCTCGCAGGGCTGCTGCCACTCTGTCCACCGTGAGCTCTGTGGGGACATCCCTGGCCTGAGAAGCAGTTAGGCTCACGACATGACCCTTTTCTGAAAAGAGAAGACCTTCTGCTTCAAGATTTAATCCCACAGTCCCCAACAAACAAGGCCTCTTTCTAGCTGCAAGGTGGCAGTGCCTTGGTCATCGTCCGAGAGCTCGCCTTGCAGTAGGACGTGTGTCACAGGCTGACGTTATTGTGATGACCACTGATGTCAGCACTGCCCCAAGGACGACTGCACGGGCCCTGTGGCTTGACAGGACTTGGGTCCTCTTCCCTTCTGACACTGATCATTCCTCCCCGTACAAACACGGACTTGTGACTCTGCAGGGATGTCAAGCTGCCAAGACTTGCCAAGACAGGAGACCCATGGGAGAGCAGCTTCTCCCTTCCAGGCTTCCTGCACTTGCCTTCCCTAAATCCCATTGCAAAATGGTCGCGAGCCAGCCTAAACTGAAAGGCTGAGTCTGTCATAGCAGGATGACCATGAGCCACTCCTCATTCCACCTGCTCCCCAACACAGGCTCTGCACACGGGCTAACCCAGCCTGCCACACTTGCCTGAGCTCCAAGTGACCAAGCCACTGCTGTCCCTGATCATGCGGTGGAGAACCAAGAGCAGTTTGTCCAGCTGGGATTGAGCTTCCCAGTGGGCACCGCTGGCCTGTTGACACTGTGTGGCCAAGGCCTCTGCTCTGTTCTCTGCACTACAGAGCCTCAAACGCAGCTCAGAGACCTCAGCCTCCAACACCTGCACCGAGTCCCTCAAGCGCCGTTCGCCTGCTCGGGACTCCTCCAGCTCCCGCAGCAGCTGCTCCTCTCGAGCTGCCTGGGCAGCATCCTTCTCCAGCACTGCTTCCTGCAGGGAGTGGATCTGGAACACGGATGCACACAGCCTCAGGCACAGGGCTGCTCCTGAGGCAGCAGAGCAGGCAGGAGGGCGAGGAATGAAGGAGAAAGGACTTCAAGCAAAAAACACACCGGACACAGAAGGGGCAAAGCCAAGGATTCCAATGGAGACAAAGTCAAAACAAAGAAAGGGAAGCAATGGGCATCCTTGATGGGGCAGCTCTAAACTCCGGATGAACTGGCTGTGCTGGAAGTGCCCTCCCCAGTCGGCCATACCCACGCCTGTGTCCCCACATTGCTCAGTGCCCGGCCCAGGCGCAAACTCTGCCTGGGGCAACACTGCTAACAGAGGGATGGAGAAGCTCCAAAGGAGTCTCCAAAGCTCCTGCTTCTGGTCCGAGATTTCCTGCTGGGACCCAGAAGAGATCAGGGGAAAACCTCGGCAGGAGACACCAGAGCCAGCCTTGGCCTCGGGGTGCAGCAGCAGCCCCGGGCAGAACACGGCAGCAGTGGAAGCTGCTGGGAGAGGGAAGCAGCTGGGGCCTCCAAGCTGAAGGTGGTGGTGCGTGTCCCTGGAGAAGGGGATATCAGTGCACAGGTTACCTGGGTGCTGAGCTCCTGCAGTTCTCCTATGCGGTCTGAGAGGAGCTGCTCACCCCGGTGAAGAGCAGAATAAAGCTGAGACACCTGTTTGATCTGGGCCAGGTTGTTTTCTTCCAGGCTTCTGAAGCTCAGTTCCTTCTCTTCCAGAGTTAGAGTTGGCCTGCAGAACAAGGCAACAGATGGCCATGAGAGACATTTGTGTCCCTGGGTTCCTCAGAGGGGAATCTGGCTTAGATCAGAAATCGTGGGTTTAACATTTTTCTGCCAAGCAAAGGAATCAGGATACCAGGCTGATCCAGCTCCCAAAGGGTTCAGATTCCCGGAGCCAAGGTGGAGCTGACGGATGTACCCAGCTCCTTGCACAGCAGCTTGGGCAGGGTTAAGACACCGACCGAAAAACAGAACACCCCCTGAGAGGGAAAGAGCTACTCCAAAAGCCTTTGTCTTTAGGAAAACTGCAACTGAAGGCTCAAAAGAAATGAAGCACAACGTCCAGAGAATGAAACACATCTGCATGGACGGTTCAGAGCTCTGCCACTTTGGAAATGCTGGCAGATGCAAAGATTAGAAAGAGGGAATCCATTCATCACAATGCAGAGTCCCACAGGCTTTCATTTACCTGGCTTTTTCCCTCTCCAGGGCCTCACTCCTGTCTTGCTGAGCTTTGTGGACAGTCAGTTCCTGGGACTCTCTGGGGGCTGCCAGCCGAGATGTCAACTCTCCCACCTCAAGTCCAACAGAAAAAAGTGGTCAGAGGCTACAGCCTGTCCCTGGCAGCCACAGCAGACACTGTGAGGAAAGGCAAAGGACAGCTTTCCATTTCTGCCTGTCCTGAAAGGGCCAGATTCACAATGGATATGGACAACTTGTTTCGAACTCTCACTGGGTCACCAAGGGCATCTGGCAAAGCACTTCCCACACCAAGGCTAGCAGGAAGAGGCCAGCAGGAATCCATGCTGATGGTTGCTGGTCAAGAGCCCAGAGGGCTAGCCTAGCTGCCCAGGGCAGCAGCTGAGATTCAGCAGAGCACTGATGGTCCTTCAGAGCAGCTGCCATGGAGCCCAGAGCACGAGGCAGCCCCAGGGATCACCCCCTCAGCTGCTGCTCTGCCATGGAAAGGCAAGAAGGGCACAGAGCACCCGCTGGATGACTGCGGTGCCACTGCTGTTTCACTCACCTGCTTTGGTAGAGCCTCCCTCTGCTCAAGGAGGAGATTCATTTCCTCTTTGATGCCCACTGGCAGGAAATTGTTTGAGCCCTGCCTGGCAGAAAACTCTTCTCTCAGGGCCTGCAGGAGCAGGCAGGGAAAGAGCACAAATGACCAATAAGGAGCAGGGAAGATGGCTCCAGGGAGCTGGGAGAAGCAGCAAGCAGAGAGACAGCTCCCCTGAAGGCTAAAGCTTCGCTGACGGGGTGGGCATCAAGGAGACAAAAGCAGTAGAAGACAGAGCTGGGGAGACCAGCAAGGCAGTGCAGGACCACAAGTGCCAAGGCGAGAAAGAAAGGGCCTCAGCTGGCTGAGTGAATGGACCCCTGAGGTGTCTCTTCTGATCCCAACAAGAAAGGGTGTCCATTCATGGAGAACCAGTTCCAAAATCCAGCTAAGTGTACAAAATCCGCTTCTATATTGAGCACGGTTTGTGCTTAGTGCATTTATTCCTGGGATTACAGTGAAATTAAATAGGGCCCTCTGAGGCCAGGTTCCTGCTACCGTTCTACAGAGCCCCTGTCACAGACCTTGTGGAGCCAACGGAGGAGAGAAGTCTCCTTTGGGGGAAAACAGGGCTACAGAAACGAGGCACAGAGACACGAGCCCCCTTCACAGCAGACAGGAGACCCATGGGAGAGCAGCTTCTCCCTTCCAGGCTTCCTGCACTTGCCTTCCCTAAATCCCATTGCAAAATGGTCCCGAGCCAGCTCAGCACAGTTATACTCACCTCAGGGGCTCCTGGGGAGAGTCGCTGGTGAGAAAGTATTTGGGAAGTGAACTGCTGGCTCATTCCGAGCCCTCGAGCTTCCTGCAGGAGCACAGGTAAGAGCACACTCAGACTGCATGGCTGGCCCTGAGGGAGTCACCCTTAAATGCTTCCAAGCCAGGAGCCCCCTGCTCCCTCCCAGGCTTGTCCCCAGAGCCAGCACCAAAGCTGCCGCCAGCTCTGGAGCAGCCAACTGTTAATCCCTTGTTATTCCCAAAGGGAACCTTTCCCTGTGGGACAGCCCAGGCCCAGCCAGCCCCGCACTGGGCTTGGCACAGGGAGAGCAGCAGCTTCCTCACCTGCTGGGTCTCCATCTGCCCCTTGGCATGAGCAGTGTGCAAATGCCAATAGCCAGGGGATGTTGCCAGTAGCAAGGTTAAATGTCAATATCCAAAGGCCATTGGCCTTTGCAGGGTCCAAACCCCAATGTCCAAGGGTCTTTGGCCTTTGCAGGGTCAATAGCACAATATCAAAGTGCCATTGGCCTTTGAGAGGTCCAAACCCCAAGGCCCAAGAGCTGTTGGCAGCTGCAGAGTCCACGTCTCAAACATTCCAGGGGCTGTTGACAGTTGCCACGGTGCAAGCCCCAACATTCCAGGGGCTGTGGGAGAGCCCTTCCCCTGGCTCTGCCCCCATCCCAGCTCCCTGCTGGCCCTGGCACTTGCTCTGCCACCCCCATGTCCCCACAGCCCTGCTGGGCAGCTGGGCAGGGGCCTGGCTTGTAACATGAGCTCAAAGTTGTGGGTCCAGACAGCATCAGCTTTAAGGATTGAAAGGAATGAGATAGATTGTGGATACAATATTGCTGCTGGCAAGAATTTTCTTGCTTCTTTCTAAACCCGTGGGATACTTTTCTCTCTCACAAAGAGATTAGCAGAAATTCTACAAATGATGAACGCCTGCGACCTTGTAGAACTATGTTTATGGTATAGTAGAAAAATATTTTGACAATGGATGTTTTAGGATTTTAGCCAATCACCCCCAAGGGGTGGCTGATCCTTTGTCCAATTAGACTATGAAGAAAAAAAGTCTATAAAAGGTTTGTAAAATAATTAAAGAAATCAATCTTGCTGCAGAATTCCTGCCTGCTGGATCTTCTCTCCTCCCTAGAGCTGCAGGATACAGTAATAATAGATTTGTCTTTACAGACAAACTGGGGGTCTGCTGATAGGTAGAGACTGAGAGGCGAAAGAAGCAATGGGAAGGATCATAAATTCAACAGGAAAAGAAAAAGGGGGGTATACATTAGAAGGGGGTCTGTATTAGGCAATCTGGGGAGTCTGTACCTCTCAAGTACCTCAGCCAATGGGGAAAGAGAGAGGGAAATGCAGGAAAATGGGAAATCAGGATAAAAAGGAGGCTGCGTCCTCTAACAATCTGAGAGACCCATGGGAAATGCCCATGACCTCTCCCTTTATTCAAATAAAGTAACAGGACTCCTCTGTCTCCTTTTTGGACATAAACCTCTGGTGTTTGTGGATTAATTTTTCTGACAAAATGAGGGTTCTTGTCCGGGATATTTCCACCATCCGGGGCCGGTGGGCAGCGAGCGGAGCTGAAGGCGCCTCACCCAGCTTGGGTGATCAGCTCCCCTTGGTGGCGGCCGGCACCAGGCAATCGACTGGGTTCCCGAGACTGTCCAGGAGACAGACGAGTGGCTGACCAGGGGGGTCCGTGAAGAGTCCACAGGGAAGGACCACTGAAAATCTCACCAGTGAGTACAATGGGATCTTCAGGGAGCAAGCCTGGGAAGGCACCCATGGAGGGTAGCACAGGTAAAGCTGGGAAGGGGCCCCAGCAAAAGGGATGACGATCCCAAAATATCTCCGAAGAATCCCTTGGAAGAACGTGGAGTTGGTTTACACATTCTCCCAGAAGTAATTAAAGACATGGATGCCCAAAGGGGTAATAAGGGAAAGTCAAGAAAGGGTCTAGACAATCCATGCCCAGGGAGGGCAATAAGGGAGTCAAGAAGGGGGTCTTGACAATAGGAGATGGACAAATAGTGTTAATATGTTGAGAAAAAAAATTAGTTTAAGGGGAGTGTAGAGAAATATGGTTGGGGCAAGGAGCAACAGGACTGGGCGTGGAGCTGCGGGACCGGGAGCACGGGCTGGGGGCCTGTGGGGCAGCCAGGGCTCAGCGCCGGGCAGCGCCTGACCCCACCATCCCTGGGCAGGGGTGGCAGTGGCCGCTGGCCCCCATGAGGCTGTGGGACGCCCCGGCCACCTGTGGTGCTGCCGGCCGTGCCCACCGGAAGCACTGGCTGGGGAGAGCTGTTTGGACACTGGAGAAGGACAGGGACTGACTCTGGTATACAGTGTGTGATAAAGAGAGTGAGCACAAGGAGGATGAAGAAGGAATATCCGGGAAATGCTGATTGTACATGGAAGGATTAGGATTTTCTTTTAAGGGATTTTGTTTGGTTCACTGGAGAAACAAATTATTTTGAGCTGTGGGAAAATGTGTACCCACAGACAGTAGTGGGGGGGACTAGAGGAAGGGCAGAATAAGCCTCTGGATGAACTGTTAGAAAGGTACAGCAAGTATGTGTGAGAAGGGATGAGGAAAAGGCAAAGGTAAGGGTGATGACAGAGTTTTACAGCCCCAGAGGGATAAATTGCAGGGCCCAAGGGGTCCCTGGGGATAGAAGGGACGGGGTTGGCCACAAGGAAGTGGCAGAGGCTTTCCCTCCTCAGCAGGGTAGAGCGGACTCAAACAGCGGCTGGGAAGGAATCAGTGTGCTATCTGTAGGGCAGAGGGACATTGGAAGCAGGACTATTTGCAGAACAGAAGGGACAGTGTCCGCAGAAACAGCTGGATCCTCAGGAGGAGGAAGTCCACAAGATAATGGAGACAAATTTCTAGGGGTGTCAGGGGATCCCATTAGACCAGCGACCCACCACACGGGAGCCCTTGCTAACTTTTAAGGTGGGTCCGGATTGAGAGGAGGTGTGTTTCCTGGTAGACACAGGGGCCTCTCAATCCACTTTGAATTTCATCCCTAAAGAGGGAAAATTGTCAAAAAGATCTTTGATTATTCAAGGGGTTGTGGAAATTGTGGTTTCTTCTGTAGGCTTAAAAGTTTGAATACATCTTTCTCTGAGGGAATTGTGGAAATTGTGGTAAATGGATTTAGGGATTTAATTTCTTTGTCTGTGGGGGGTTTTGTGTGGAGCCCAAAGCTCCTGTTTGGAGGGGACCCACGCCCCTGTGCTTTCTGTATGTTTTGTTGTAAAAAAGCCAGAATTGGCAGGTTTCAGTCCTGAAGCCGATTCTGCAACTCCTGTCTTCTGGGGAACCTCCCCACCAGTCTGTGGAGAATTAGTATTGGCAGGTTCTAATCCTGAGGCCAATTCTGCAGCTGCTGCCTTGTGGGGATGGTGTGGTCCCTATGCAGACCTGGGTATTTGTCATGCAGCTCCCTCTGTGGGGGGCTGTAGGAAAACTTTAGGGGAAAATATTTTGTTATCCTTCCTTGGTAAATTTATTAGTTGCCTCCCTATCCCTGGGGTGGACTTGATGCAAAAAATTGGGATAGGGAGCAATTGGTTACTAAAAAGGTGATTGGTTATTAAAAAGGGCTTTAGCCAGTGGTTTGCCACTGAATTTGATCATGTCCAAAGGAAAATCACTGGAACAAAAGGAGGAAACTGGTAAGGTGAACTGCTCCAAGGCGAAAAGCAGAAGCCTGCTAAAACCCTGGGGAAAAAAAGCAACTCAAATGCCCAATTCACAGACTGCAACTCTTGCAAAACTGTTTTTAAAGCAGTCTCACTCCCTCCACTGAACAATCAACTGGAGGAAATCCCACTGAAAACCTGGGGGAAATAACAAAAGTGGTGCAACAAGCACTTCATAGAATAAAAACTAAAACTCCACCTGAATAAATTAATGCAATTAACAACTTGTTTCGCTCAGATGTATTTTTTCTGGGGAAGTTTGTTTCTTTTCTCTTTTCTAAGAACATCAAACATCCCTGCATCAAAGATAAAGAAAGCAGTTTGAGGGCAGAGAAACTGCAAGCAGCAAATTCACACCTGAATGTGATAACCATTTATTCACGTGGACGCTGTCACTTTGTGTTAGCCCCAAGAAGTTTTACTTCTTTTTAATAATCGGTCTAGTGGGCCAAATTTTCACTTTCTAAGAACCTACCAACACATGGGATGGAGCTGCATGAAAACCAATGAAATGTAAAGTGTCACCATAATTGCTTGCATTGTCAGTTTGTTAATGTTTGTAATTTGTTTGTGTTTTCATTGCAAGTGACTTGGTGAAAGATCAAATAGTAGTTAAAGCATTCTACGTATTCTTGAGTTTGACTTTTGTCTAACTTGTTTTGTCTTTTTACTGAAAAATGGTGTGCTTAAGGTCTTATGGATGTATAAATTCATCTCAACCAATTCTATCCTGAGAGTTGGTATAAGAATTGATACATACTTGAAATCACACAAATATGGACTAACTCTTCCTGTTCTGCCTCAGAAGACTTCAAAATTACTGGAATTTGGCTAAATTTTTTTGACTTACTAATTAGTGAATTAAAGAACCTTAAAAAAACACAAGCAAATGCTACATAAGAAATGATTGAATCCCCCTTCCTAAACCAAGAGGGGGAGCCATAGACTGCAAAGAGGACATGAATAAAATACAGAAAAGCCTTCTACCAGCTCTCAAACTAAAGTGCTGTTCAATCTCATGCCATATGTCTTAAGAGGGTATTTTATCTTTGCCTCACTCCTGTTGATGCCAATCAGTGTAGTGACTACAACACATTCTGGAATACACATGATTCTCAATTGTGGGTGCAGAATGTGATGAAGGCAACTTATTCACTAAATTTCAAAAGAAAAAGCTACTTGGGATAATAAAACTAATTTTGAAAGGGAATTAATTTCATTTTTAATCCCACCAATAACAAAGCCACAGTTTCTGGTTTGTGTCAAGATTACATTACAACAGTGCTATAATCTGTCTCCTAGAAAACAGAGCATAGCCCTGATGTAAGGATATGCTTGCATGAGAACATTTTGCATGAAAATGTTCTGTGTGTTAATTTTATATCATAAAAACTGTTTAAAGAAGCTACAACCTGAAGATACCTGACTGACACTTTGGACTGTAAGTTAAACCACTAAGATTAGATAAAGGGAAAACCCATTCTTTAATCATTTCAGGCCTTGGAAAAAAACAAACAAGGCTGAAATAGAGAAATGTATCCACAAGAAAGCCAAACATAGCAGAGAATCTTCCCTGGCTGAGTTTGGCGTGGGGGAGACCATAGCCCACAGAAGCAAGGTTTACACAGCCTCCCACCCGAAACGAAAGGGGGGGTGTCAATAAGTGATGTGTATTTAAAATAATATGTGGCCAGAATCCTGTCTCTTGTGAAACCCCTTCAACAGGAAGCTCAGCTGGCACAAGCCCTGCCTTTGGACTTTGCTGCTTGTAACATCCAACCGGGAGATTGAGTCCTAGTTAAGGAGTAGAAAGAAGCGCCAGTGGCGGTGAAATGGCGTGGCCCATTCCAAGTGTCGCTGACGACAGAAACAGCCATCAAGACAGCTGAACACAGGTGGACCCGTCACTCTCGGGTCAAGGTCTCTGAAGCCTCAGAGATTTGCACATCTCAGCTGGAGGAGAAGGCCGGGAGGCCGTGACTGACACTCTGCAGGAGTGGGCCGGAGCAGTAGCCAGTGCTTCGACATCAGAGGAAGCCCTGAGTGCCGACCCACAGACCATCTGCTGAAATAGTCTGTATAGGCATCCTTCCTCTAGAATCTCCACTCACTGGGGGGCTAATACTTGCTGCCATTGTTTTCTTTATGTTAAGCGGTTTCTGTGCCTTCAGGTGCCACAGGTGGTGCGGGAGACAACGTGAGAATTAGATTAGGAGATTAGATTGCACCATTAAAAGATTTTCCTTAATAATCTTACCTTTATATTATCAGTTAGGTTCGGGCCTGAGGTGGGAGAATCGTTTTTTTAATCCTAGGAAAAGAAGTAGCAAAAACATTTAACCTTAGCAATTGCTGGCTCTGTGGAGGTCCAGGAGGATCTGAAGACAGGCCATGGGCAGCCAGCCCAGTTGAACCTAAATGGTGGGTCAGCTCCCTGAGTGAGATCCATAATGGAACAGGATTTGGGGTGAAGAAGGAAGTCCATGGCAACTTCATTCTTCTCAAAGAGGCATTTATTGTCTAAATAGAACAGGAGGCGTATACATGGGGAAAAGTGTTTGTAACCGGACTTTTTCTTCGAGTTTACCTATTAGCAGAAGCAGGGCAAGTGTGTGGAAAAATAAATGACTCGAAGTGCTGTTTGCAAATAGATGACAATAGAAAAGTGGTGAAACAAATAACAAAAGGAATAAGAAAGTTAACACATGTACCGGTCCAAACATGGAAAGGATGGGAATGGGACATGTTCTTGTGGTTACCTGGTGGACTATGGGTTAAACAAATGCTTCTTTTCTCTTATGTGCTGTAGCAACTCTAATCTTTTTGCCCTTGCTTAGTGCAACTTATTCAACATGTGATTAAGGGTATGCAGGTAGTAGCCATGCCTACAGATCCAGAGGTGGCTACAAAAGGACAGAAAATTATGTCACTGCAAATAATTGCAAAACCAAAAAACACCCAGGAACAGAAAATTAAGTCAATGATAGCTAAAGTTTGTAAAGACAATTATTTAGAAAATAAAAGAGGAGGGTTTGAAAGGAATAATAGATTTGTCTTTACAGACAAACTGGGGGTCTGCTGATAGGTAGAGACTGAGAGACGAAAGAAGCAGTGGGAAGAACCATAATTCCATAGGAAAAGAAAAGGGGGGTATACATTAGAATAGGGTCTGCATTAGCCGATTTGGGAAGTCTGTACCTCTCAAGTACCTCAGCCAATGGGGAAAGAGAGAGGGAAATGCGGCTGGGAAATTAGGATGAAAAGGAGGCTGCGTCCTCTATCAATCTGAGAGACCCATGGGAAATGCCCATGACCTCTCCCTTTATTCAAATAAAGTAACAGGACTCCTCTGTCTCCTTTTTGGACATAAACCTCTGGTGTTTGTGGATTAGTTTTCCTGACAGGATCAGCATTCCCAAGACAGGAGGGTTTGACCCACATGCTCTTTATGGATTCACTCAGTTCCTGAGTCACAGGAATTCTTCTGTCTTCCCTGACAAACAGGAGATGTAAGAAAAAGCCTAAAAAGGTTCTTACTTGTTAAAAATATTCATGGAAAGGAAAACTTTGGGTTTAGAACAGCCACATGAGGAGGAAAAATGCTGTTTCAGGATCTTCTGAAATTTCCATGATGCAAAGAGATGTTTAAGGCTCATAAAATAGATTAAGAATCCTGAGACATCCAAGAGTGGATTTTTTTTCTCTGCTCTCTTTGGCAATATATCAGTAGGTCTTCGAGGCAGAAGAAAAGTCTTGCTGACTACATTAAAGATTCCTCACTAGGAACAGACCTTCAAGAACAAATATTTGAAAAAGCTTTGTCAGGTATTTTTCACTCCCATCTTTGAGAGTGCTCCTGTGAGCCCTAGGGAGGATTTTTGCCCCCCATTCGATGGCAATCATTTTCTGAGCAGTGCACAAACCCTCTGGAGAAGAGAAGAGCTGCACCTGCCTTCTCCAGGGCCCCTCTCTGGGTCAGGGCTCAGCCCCATGTCTCTGTAGATACAAAAATGCTGCTAGCAAGGATTTTCTTGCTATTTTCTAAGTCCGTGAGAGACTTTTCTCTCTCACAGAAGAGGCAGCAGAGTATGTAAACAACCAAGCCACCTGCACCCTTGAAAAGTCTTGTTTATGGTATAGTAGAAAAATACTTTGATAATGGATGTTTTAGGATTTTAGCCAATCACCCCAAGGGGTGGCTGATCCTTTGTCCAAATAGACTATGAAGAAAAAAGTCTATGAAAGAGTTTGTAAAATAATTAAATAAATCAATCTTGCTGCAGAATTCCTGCCTGCTGGATCTTCTCTCCTCCTCCTCCCTATGGCTGCGGGACACGGTGATATACCCTAGGGCCCAGGCCTGCGGTAATACGTCTCACCCTCCCGTGGCAGTGCCTGTCCTGGGGGCTCTGACACCGCTGGGGCTGCACAGGCACACGGGTTCCCAGAGCCCCCAGAGCTGTCAGCAGGGAGCAAAGAACAGCCCTGCTTTTCCCCAGAGACCACCCGAGCCGGTGATGCTGGGCTGGCAGCCCCAGCTCTGGGGCACAGCGCCTGCTGAGGCTGCGCTGCCCTTTGGCCACTGCGCTCACTTGTCAAGAAAAGGAAAATCAGTACTCAGTTCGCGGCCTTTTCTGATTCAAGGGGGATTTTCAAACAAGAAGACAGAAAGAAAGGAAGAATCCAGCCCCAGCCCTAAAACTGAACGAAAAATCCAGCACCTCAAAGGTATTGAGCCAATTGATAGGAAAGACGGGTGCTAATGTCTTCACAAACACCTCGATAGAGAGGGTCTCTAGGTGAAATGGGTGTCAGTGTCTTTGAAACGGGCCTTAATGTCTCCATTAACCCCACGCCGAACTACTTGGCTACAGAACCCAAACAGTTTGAGCCAGACAGTTTGAGCTCCTGACCTTTAGGGTAATAGGACAAACGGGTCTGCACAAAATCTTGTGCAGAGCCCAGACAGCCTGGACTTCCAAACATTGGGGAAAACGGCAACACATGTTCAAGGGGGGATATGGGGTCAGTGGTTCGGGAAGGCTGTGCCTTCCTGGTACCTCAGCCGATGGGGAAAGGAAGAGAGTAACATGCGGCCGGGAGTTTAGGATAAAAGGAGGCTTCGTCCTCCAAAACCTCGAGAGAGACCCCACGGGCGTGTGCCCCAGTGGACTCTCTCCCTTTATTCGAGTAAAGTTGCAGGACTCCTCTGTCTCCTTTGTGGACACTGGCTTTTCACAGTGTGGTTTGTCCACACATTTTCCATAATGAAAACATTCACATATATATGCACCCAACAGCTCCCAAAGGTTCAATCCCTCTGCCAGTCCCAATCCCTCCCTGGGAACTGGCCCCAGCCCCACACTAGCCTTTCTGACTGCCAGGCCAGTGTGCTGGGGCACCAACAAGTGCCCCACTGGTCCCCCCTTCTGCTGGACCAGGGACTTGAGGAAGATCATAAGGGGCCACTGAACGCCAGCACAAGGTCATTGCCGTCACCAGCAGGGTGTGTGAGGTGGCACAGGCAGGAGCCTGGAACAACCTCAAACTCACAGCTGGAAGATAAAGAGTAAATGGATTTCTCTTCCCTTGCTAACCAGGGGACCCTCAAAGCAACCTCTGGGCAGAGGCACCCAAGGGAGACACAGGCACCTTAAACACGGCCCCTGCCAGACGATCTCTGGCTGCTGTTCACAAGTTAGCAAGGGCTATTCCCAGCTGCAGGGTCAGTGATTTACAATCCTCCTCCTCAGGCTTCCCATTTCTAACTTGTTCCTACCAATACCGGGAAAGGTGAAGGACCAGATTTTAACACACAACTCTCACTTAAAGCCTGACTCACCACATCTCAGGGAACTGTCCGAAAACAGACCCATCTGGTGGTGCCTGTGCCAGGCACAGACCATGCAGGGATCTGTCATCTGACATGGAGCCACTTCTCATGGGTGCAAAAACCAGGTGTTCAGTGCCAGTGCGCAGTAGTCATGGGAAAACCCAATAGGGAGTTTTCACGTTCCTTTTTCACCACTGAATCCTAAGTCCTGGCAGGACTGACTGGTGAAAAACAAACCAGCCACTCCTGAGGAATAACCTCCCCTCCCCTGCAACCTGTGTATTCACAAGTGTGCTCACATGATCCCCTCCTGCCACGATGTGAGAAACAAAGCCCACTCCTTTTTTTTTTGGGAGGGGGGGTTTATAAATTTAATAAGGGACAATAGGGGACAAAGGTCATTTAAAGCAAACAGACAGCGCTGGGTGCTTAGTTCCTAGCCAGAAGCAAGCACACGTACACAAACTTCCTGGTTATATGCTTTAACATCATGCATATTAATAAACTACAATGCATATGCATAGGTTTTTTCCGAGAACTAATTTACAATTTTTTTAGAAGGGATTAACATAATCCCTCCCCGACCCACCTTTTAGAGCATGCGTATTATGATGTGAGGGTCTTCGGGGGTCTTCTCTGATGAAGGCTTGAGTTCGTCCTCGTTCTGAACTTTCCAACTGTGTCTTTGGAGCATGCGCAGTTATGCTGTTCCGAGGTCTTTCTGGGTCCAATCGGTTTGAATTCCTTCTCATTAGCACATCCTGCTGCTTCTCCTATCTAGCTATACTTGTCTATTTTTGAGATTATCCACCTGGCTTTCTGTTTATTTAAGCATTAAATGATTAGTTAACCATATACTAGCTATTACATTGTATAGAAAGGTATGATTCAAATTATATAGGTAACTTATAACTCAAGCTATGTAATCATCTTGTAACTTTAACCCTAGTTATAATGTTAATTAGTAAATATCTGCATAGCAAAGTTATTCTTAACATGCACATAATATTTCCTAACATATTCTAATACACAATATTCCTTACATTTCACTACCCACTAAAGCCAATGCTATAATAGCTGTTTAGCACACATGAAGACCTCAGTAAGAGTAATTCCTGTAGAAGAGACTGCAAACAGAGCAAGTGCTCAGGTGAGGAGCACTGGCTGCCAAACTTCTTCTCAGCACCTACTGCTCACAGCCACATTACTTTGGCTTTTGTCCTCTCCATACCATATTCATCTCTCACACTTCACATTTGGATGAGAAGTCAGTTCTTTTGCAAATCCAGCTGCAAAATATGATGAAAACACATTTGAAATTCCTCCTCCAGAGGAGGATTTCCTCCAGAGAAATCAAGAGCAAGTAATAACATTTTGACAGCTAAAAGAAGCCAAAAGGAGCCACAGCCATCTCAAAGTTCATGTCTGGAAAAATGCCTTCACACCACTGCCCTGTGATGACAGTAATAAGTCAGGAAGATCACACTTCACACTTTAGTATTCATCTGTCCAGAGGACTTACTGAGGATTTACTTTGCCACCAAACAGGAACAGAATAACCTCACATAAACCAAGGGTGATTTAAAAGGTGTTTGACTGTAATCTGCTCCTTTGGGCCCACGTGAGGGGCAATCAAGATCAAGGTGATACCGAAATCATGGAGAAAATGTGAAGGAACAATTCTGCACAGAACGTTAGAGTGGACAGCAGCAAAAATGGAGACCAAATACTGTTTCAGAGTTTGTCCAGAAGAAATCCCACGCTCCAACACGTGAGCTGTGCAGGGCAGCTCCAGAACCTACGGTTACAGCAGATATTGCAGATTTGCTGGAAATTATACAACTTCTAAAATTTTTAACTAACTTCAGTCAGGGGTTTCGTTCGTCTTCACCCAGGGGGAAGGCAATGGAAGTTTTTTTCTGAGAAACTCTGTTTCCTGGGCAAGGCCTGGTAAGCTTAACATCTCAATAGACTGCGAGCTGCTGGAGGATGCACAAGAGGTAAGTGACCATTAATGAACATCAATGCCCAAACATCCTTCCTGGTGTGTCAGAGACACCTGGTGTGGGAAAAGATCGACAAGAGAATGAAGAATGTGGACCTAATTAGCATTGAAGGCAAACTGATCAATAAGCAATAGGAAACCAAATACTAAGAACTGTGCAACTTGGGACCAATGAACATTGAACCAATGAATTTGTCTTGGTTTTGTCTGTATAAATATGTAGAAAATCTAGTAAAGAATGATGTATGATTGAATTATTTTCTCTGCTCAACCTGGGCAATGTGTGGATGAAATGATTTCTGTTGCACATCCTGGCCAGAATAAAGTAGTGCCTTAATTCTCTAACACTAAAAATGTTGTTGGAGAGTTTCTGTTTTTCCTGCAGTTTCGGTGACAGATTCAGCATGGTTAGTTACAAAATACCTCTTGTGTTTATAGCACATGAAGAACAGCTAAGCACCGTCTGCTCGAACTTCATTAAATCATTTAAACTTTGCTTAATTCTTTCTACACCCAGACATTGTTCTCAAAGATTTTTAAGCTGAAGGCAATATTAATCTCTTCTTGAAACAATTGTAGGAACTAAACTTGTTGAAATGCTGAATGTTTTTTGCATGTTTCACGGATGTAATATTTAGAGAGTGAGTGAGGAGCAGCAAAGCTCTGGGTGCAGCATTTGGTTAAGGAGCGGTGAAGTGCCAGGACAGAGCCCCTTTGGAACACTCTGTTCGTGTCTCTGAGCTCCTGCTGTCCCGCAGCTCCGCAGGTGCCAGGAACCCACCTGGGAACTGCCTGGGACCCATCTTGGAAGCCACCTGCGGACTTTCCCTGGAACCACCTGGGAACTGCCCCAGGAACTCCCCCCACAGCCACTCAGGAGCTGCCCAGAAACCCAGGAAACATGAAGAAACTCCATGGTTAGCCCACTTTAAAATTACACCAAACTTCCTGTGATTTTTCAAGCTCAGCGCAGACTTTCTGTTCAGCACCATCAGACCACAAGCAAGGGCTCCTCATGCTACTGGGACCAGCACCACTGGGACTGCAGAGCCCAGGGGGGCAACCCCCAGTCCAGGGGTGTTTCTGCAGAGGCACTTGGGGTGCCCTGAAGGCCTCAGGAATGGTCTCAAGTGGAGCAGTGCTGGAGGCGATGTTCAGAGAGGGGAAGGAAGGGGCTGTGGTTGTAAGAGGGTGTTCACCATCATGGTCTCAGAGCAGAGCAAGCAAACACCACGGAGAGGGGAATCTCCATTGCTGGGAGCTGCCAAATCTGGAAAGGGCAAACTCAGCGGAAGACGTTCCATTTTCTCTGTCCTCTTTTCTCCACGAGCTCCTCTGATGGTGCAAGGCAGAGAAGAGCTGAGGTGCCAAACCCGCTGATTTCTGTCAGGCTTGAGCAAATCTCACCCATGTCATGTTGTCAGGGACAGAGGCCGGGCTCTCCAGGGCACCGACAGGAACATCCTGGAGGCACGTGGGGGTGTCTGAACACAGGGCTCTGGGGCGTGCTGGAGGGCACCAGGGATGTCCCAAGGGGACAGGAGGGCAAAGGGGGCCTGGAGGTCCTTTGGGAGCACCAGTGTGCCCAGGATGGAGCTGTCCCCATGCCCCACAGGGACACCCAGAGTGGTGCTCAACTCTCCTGCCTTCAAAGTTGGTGAGGTGCTGCAGGACATCTTGGAGGTCTGGCCTGTGCAAAGAGTGGGGTCCTGGGGCTGTTCCTTACCCGGGGGGGGGTGCCCACTCCTGGGTGGGTGGTCCCCAGCCCAGTTCTGAGCAGGAAGAGTCCACTGCAGGGCAGGTGCCCACCTGCCCTGAGGCTCAGCTGGAGCACAGGGGCTGCAGAGGGTGGCACCTGCCTGGCCACAAGGTTGGCCTGGGGCCTTTGTCCCAGGCACAGGAGCCTCCTGAGGCTGAGCTCGAGGTGAGAGGAAGCCTTGAAGGATGGTGGGAGTCCAGCCCAGGAGCAGAGCCATGCTGCTGCCACAGGAGCTGGTGTCTGCTCCCATGGCTCACCTCAGCCTCCCTCTGCCCAGGTGCTGCTCACCTTCACCAACTCTGAGAGAGCAGTTGTGTGGGAGAGGGGCTTGGAGAGGATTTGTGTCCTGAGCCATTGGCTGGTCAGCTGTTCCACTCTGGAGGTGAGGACCAGGCACCCTTCAAACATCGCCCCGTCCCTGTGACCAGTACAGCTGCAGCTCCGAGGTGCCTCCAAGGCCAGCCTGGGCACAGGCTCTGAGCTGAAGGGCCTTGGTTCCTCCATTTCCCCTGGGCTTCTCAGCCAGGGGCCAGCTCTGCCCCAGCCCTGTGTCGGACGGGACCGCCCAAGGAGCATGGAGGGAGCTCTCCCTGCTGGGGCTACTGTCCAGTGGCTTCTCTGGGAGACAGGGCCTGCAGGGCCCTGCCAAGTTCTGACCCACCTGCATCCAGCCCTGGATACACTGTGTGGGTCAGGGCTTTGGCCTCAGCTGCCACCTTCCGCCATTCTGCTCTTCTGCCTGCCTCCCCCAGGCTGGTCAAAATGAGGACAGAGGTGCTGCCTGTGGACAGATCCAGATCCCAGTCCTCGGGAAGGTGCTTGGACATCTCATCCTCATGTCATTTCAGGAAGAAAAGACCAATCATGTGGCTCTGGATGCTCTCTATACCCTCCTCAAATTCATCTGTTGTTGGGAGTGTCAGCACAAACGTAAGAGAAGCTGTGCTGGGCTGCATCCCCTGGCACAGTGACATCCCCTGACACATCTGCTGGTCTTCCCCAGCATTTTGATGGACCCTTGTGCCTGGTGCAAGTGCCACCATGACCTCAGCACTGCTGTCATCTCTGTTCCTTCCCCACACTCTCTGTCCCAGGCTGTTGATGGTCCCCTGCAGCTGAGCTGCTCCTCCCCGCAGGACTCAGCCCTACTGCTCCCCTTCCCCATGGCCCCTGGAGAGCTCTTGTCCTGCCCTGCCATGCTCCAGCCTCACGAGCCCTTCCCCCTGAGCAGTACTGAAGCCATGGTGTAACTGGGGGCTGCATGCGGAGCTCCAGGGGCTCGGAGCGTCCCGGGCCAGCCCCACTGAGTACAGACACTGGAGGCAGGTTGCCCTTTACACCACTGCCACCACCTCCTCCCACGACCAACTCCTCCCCAGCCGTTCCTGGTTCCTGAGGTCTGTCAGGATGTGGTTGGCTTGCTGGCACAGCAGCTGTCTCACTGACGTGTCCGTCTTTCCCCGCTCTTTAGGTGTGACGCTGCCAGACGGTAATGCACAGCTCCAAGCACACTGGGAAGCCGGGATCACCTCCTTGCTTCACTCTCCCAGTGCCAAGGACTTCATCGAGGTATTGAGCCCTCCCCTTGCTGGGACTCTTGTCCACAGCATTTGTGTAAGCAAAGGGGCCCAGAATCAGCGGGGATTCCTTCCTGCCACAGGCCTTTGGAAAATACCTCAGACCTTCTGAGAGGACAGGCATCATCCTCTCAAGTATTACAATGTTCCACTACTCATCTACCTACAATCAGCAGGTGGCTCTCAGCATGTTGGAGGTGATCTGGAGAGACCCTGACTGGTGGCTGATGGATGTAAGTGGCCTGTGTCTGGATTGTCCCGCCATGTTGGCTTCCTGCCTCCCTCCCTCCCTCCCAAATCCAGATGTCTCGGGCACCTGAAGCCACCTTGAGATAGTGGAGAGGGATGGGAAGAGCAGCTGAGGACACGGCTCCAGCAGCAGCACCACCCTCACCTGTGTCCCCTCCAGGTGCCAAACATCGTAAGCCACATCTACCACATTGGGTTGGTCATGGACACCCAAGTCCAGCACAGCCTCCACTCCCTGCTTCTCCTGGTGGCTGACAAGAGCCCTGGGCAGGTGGTCACAATGCTGCTGCAGATGGCTCCACAAGGAGACAGGTACTGGTCCCAACGGCCCCTGTGGGGAGAGAGACCCTGACACCCTCTGGCTGCCAAACCTAAGGAACGCTGCAGGACCCCGCCGAGGAGCAGGGCCTTCCATCCCACCACGCTTTCCAGCCCTGGTGGGGGTCATCCAGGCCTGCAACAGCCACAGCTGGCTGGGCCAGCGCAGAGCCAGCACAGAGCCAGCACGCTGCTCCTCAGCCATCTCCTGCCTGCCTGGGCAGGATCCCTGGGCACCCCACATCCTGCAGGACTGGCCCAGGCCCTGCTGACAGTGCTCTGCCTTGCAGGAATGCCCTCAGATTGTGGGAGGTGATGTTGTCAGTGCCCCAGACTGTGGAGAAGGTCTTAAAGGAGCTGCACATCCAACACCAGGACCAGAAGAATGGAGTTTTCTAGACCCATGATAAGAACACCTGCCTCACTTGCGTGGCTGTGAGTCAGAGGAAAAGCCTTGGTGCCCTTGTCCTCAGCTGTGGAGGGGAAGCAGGAGCTGTGCCAAGGGAGCCCTGCTGGCTTTGCCAGGGGCAAAGGTTGCTCACTGCAGGGTTTCTTTCAGGTGCTGGCCTCCGAAGATGTGCAAGAGGAGGAATTTGCTCCATTGTACAATATCTGCAGGTTTCTGATGTATTCAGGCAACAACACTGATACACAGATGCTCTCCCTGGTGCCCAGGGCCCTCATCACACCGTTGGAGAGACATGACAGGGTGAGCAGGGTGGTGTCAGGGGCAGACATGTGGAAGCCAGGCTTTGAGGCCCTGGGCAAGGCAGTGGCTTGGCGTGGGCTGGGAGTCAGGACATGGGGTCACTGCTCCAAACACCCTCCCTGACTGGCAGGGCCTGGTGGCTGCCTGGGGAGTGGTCCAGGCATGGACCTTCTCACAAAATGGAAACTGTCTTTTGTGCAGGTGAGAAAAATGAAGGTTCTCCTGCCAGACCTGGTGAACCTGTTGTGGCAGGAGTACGTGTCTCTGGTGATGAAGGCCCTGATGGTTGTCTGGGATGTGATGAGGCATTTGGAGAGGACTGAGGCCAGTTCCATTGCCGTGGACATGGTGAAGGCGCTCTGATCCTACTTCGATGAGGTGAGGCCAATGTGGAGCCCAAGCCCTGAGAGGGGCACCGGGCTATGACAGCAGCACTCGAAGCAAGCTCCGCTCCCCTGGGCTCTCCTGGGATGGATTCTGGCCCTGCTTCTCCCACTCTGGCACCTGACCCCGTGTCATGGTTTGACACTGGCCCAGCACCAGGCACCCACAAGAGCTGCTCACTCACCCTCTCCTGCCACAGCTGGGAAGAGGAGGGAAAAGGAAAAAAGAAAATTCACAAATACTTCATGAGTGAGATACAGACCGGGAGAAAACACTTCAAGGTGAAACAGGCTCAACTTAAGTTGCAAAGTGAATTTATTGCTAACAGAAATATCCTTCAGAGGAGGATAATGAGAAATAAAATACGCTCTTAAAAACACCTTTTCCCCCTCAGCCCCTCCCTCCTTCCCACCGACAGCGCAGGGAGACTGGGCATGGGGATTTGTGGTCAGTCCATCACCGCAATTTTCTTCTACTGCTCCAGGAGAGGAGTCCTTTCCCTGTGGTACCGTGGGCTCCCTCTCACGGGAGACAGTTCTCCATGAACCTCTCCGACGTGGGTCCACTCTCACGAGCAGCAGTCCTACCACACCCACTGCAGTGTGAGTCCCTCCCACGGGCACACAGTCCTCCCAAGACTGCTGTGCCATGGGTCTCTTTCCATGGGGTGCAGCCCTCCAAGGACAGGCTGCTCCAGCCTGGAATCAAGGGCCCTCTCTCTGCACCGGGTGTTCCACTGCATCAGAGCCTCCTCCAGGCACCCACCCAGCCCAGTGTGAGCACCTCTCCCATGGGCTGTGGGTGGATCTCTGCATCCCCTGTGGACCCATGGGCTGCAGGGGCACAGCTGCTTCCCCATGGTCTTCACCACGGCCTGCAGAGGAACCTCGCCTTTGGCACCTGGAGCACCTCCTCCCCCTCCTTCTTCACTGACCTTGGTCTCACCATGTTGTTTTCCCTCACATGTTCTCACCTCCTCCTCTTCTGGAATCCAAAATCTCTTGTGACTTTGTTTTGATTTTCTTCTTAAATATGTCATCACAGAGGCATTACCAGCCTCTCTCATTGGCCCAGTTTTGGCCAGCAGCATGTCCATTTTCAGAGCTATCAGGGATTGGCACTGCTGGACATGGTGGAAACTTCCAGGAGTTTCTCACAGGAGCCACCTCTGTGGCCCCCCTGCTACCAAAAACCAGGCCAAGCAAAACCAATACACCCCGGAGCATGGCCCCTCACCTCAGCTGCTGTCACATCCCTCCTCACTGTGGGCAGGGAGCTGCTGCTTCCGAAGTTCTCCTCGTTCCTTCCAGGAGGAAGGCTGGGTACAGGAGCGCTGCATACGCTCCTTCAGCAGCCTGGTGAGGATAGTGGTGGGGAAGGATAAGTGGATGAAGAACTACGTGCACAGTGTCCTGGTCCAGCTCATCCTTCACATGAATGACAAGGTCCCCACAGTGGGCCAGGTACTGATGTCAGGGCTGAGCACTGACACAGAGGGCGGTGGCTGACACCCCCCGGGGCTCCTGCACATCGGGCAGCGCTCCCCCAGCACAGCCCTGGGAAGGGTCGCTGCAGAACCAGTGTAGCAAGGCCAGACCGGCTGGCACAGCCATTTCCACCACCTCCCCTGCCTACTCCAGCAGGGCTTGGCACCAGCCCAGGACCACTGAGGCATGGACAGGTGTGTCCGCAAAGGTGTTAGAGGCCAGGGATTTGAGCCTCAAACCCTGTACTGAGGAGCCCTTCCCAGACGCTTTGGCAGGGGCATGTCCCAGTTTCCTAAAGGCAGAGTCACCCCAGGTCACCTTTCTCAGGCCCTAGAGCCATCTCCCAGCTTCTGCCGTCCCACAGGCCTCTAGGAAAGCCCTCCTTGCTATCACAGAGCTCCTCAAGAGGAAGGAGCTGTGGTGAAGACATGGCAGCCCTGGAGGATGGCGACTACTTGGTGAGGATGCACCCCAGGGATTGTGCTGGGCCATGGGCTGTGCAGCTGGGCCTGGGGAGGACAGCCCACAGCCTGGAGGTGCACCTCTGTCCCTGGCTCCAGAACAGAGCCCCAGGGGCTCTTCTCCAGGCCCATCTCCCCTCTCTGCACCCAGCGGGAGGGAGGAGGGCTCTTGGTAAAGGAGGTGCTGGCAGGAGGGGCTGCTCCAGCCACCTGGAGGATCTGTGACAATGTCCACACCTTTATGGTCTCTCCAGATGGAGAAGGACAGCATCAATACCTTTATCAGAGCCTGCAGTACCTGAGGGACCCTCAGGAATGCGTGCATAACAGGACCATCAGGTTCATCGGTGAGCCCCAGCCCAGGGTCCCACACTGGCCAGTCCCTGTCCCCCCCAGCCCTTGCCCAGTGCCACATCCAGGCTACTGGTGGTCCCTGGTTGCTGGGAGCATGCTGGGGAGCAGCAAAGCCTGACAGAGCTCTATGCCCAGGGTCCATCGCATGGCATCTCAAGGACCAAAGCAAGGAGCTGCCTGCTCTGGTTGTCAGCGGTGAGTGGGGAGTGAGGGTTGGGGGAGTGGGGAGCTCTCTGCAAACACGGGAACTCATCTCAGCTGTTTTGGTCACAGAACTTCAGGCCTTGGAGAAAGATGAGTGTGAATTCATCTGTTGCCTGGCAGCTCAGATCACCTTGATCCTGAGGACTCTGAAGGAGCAGTGAACACTGGGACAGTCCCTACGCAATCTGTGGTGCTGGCACCGCTGAGCTGGGGGCCTGTTGTGCCCAGAGTGGGACATTCAGGCACGACTGATTAGGGATACCCTCCCGCTGATTCACAAGGTGCAGAAAGGACTCCCTGACTTCCTAAGGTTCTTCTCAGACAGGACTCTGGGTGTGGCTGGATCCAACCATAGCCCCAGACTTGGTCAGTACTTTATATCTGAAGGGTCATACAGGTGTCATTGAGCCTGGATACCACTTTGTCCTAAGGATTATGGCTGGCAAGCCAACTATAGTTCTGTAAATAAAGTTAGTTTTCTGTTTAAATAATAGCTTGTCAATTTCCTTTTAAGACAAGGGGACCCTCCTGATTCATCAAGGGAAGCCAGTTGATGGAATCTTTTAGGATTCCAGCAAAGCTTTCCAGACTATCTCTCCCAGGATCCTTCAGGACAAACTGTCCGGCCCCAGCTGGATAAACGCCTTGTGATGGGTGACAATGGGCTCATGGGTCGGGCACAAGGGGTGACAGTGACTAGGGTAGAATCGGGCTGGCACTGGTCACTAGTGGGGTTCTGCAGGGCTCCATCCTTGGCCCTGTGCTGCTCAACCTCTCCATAAATGACTTGGACACAGGACTGAAAGAGATACTGAGCAATTCACAGCCAATACAAAGTGGGAAGAGCTGTTGCCTCCCTGGAAGGTCTGAAAGCCCTTGGAGAGACCTGGACATAGGGGAGAGAAATGGACAATCACCAACCATGTGGAGCCCAACAAACACAAGTGATGGATTCTGCCCCTGGGACGGGGCAAGCCAGGATGTACAGACAGACTGTGGAAAGCTCAGCCATCCTGGACCACGGCCAGTTGGATCTGAGTCAGCAGTGCCCTGGCAACTTCCTCCTGAGGGGCAGCTCTGATCTCTGCTCTCTGGGACCAGGGACAGGACCCAAGGGAATGGCTGGAGCTGTGCCAGCGAGGGTTATGTTGGATATCAGGAAAAGGTTCTGTTCTTTGGGAAGCTGGCAAAGCTGTTTCCTATCAGAGGTGCTGAGGAGGTCCCTCTGCACTCGGAGCAGCCTGAGGAAAGGGACCCACTCTGGAGAAGTTGGTGGAGAACTGTCTGCCGTGGGAGGGATCCCAGGCTGGGGCAGGGCAAGGACTCCCGACTGCTCTCCCTGGCAGCAGCAGGAGAGGATGGTGCTACGATCCGCTTATTAAAATTTTTGGAGAGATGCCTGAACTGAGGTACAATTGAGACCATAAGCCAAAGTCAGTAGTATGGATTTTATTTAACAGTAAATGAGAGAGAGAGAGAGAGAGACAGCGGGGGAGGAATAGAAAGTGAGATGGAGGAGGAAAAGTGAGTGACAAGAGGCAGATTAAGTAAAAAATCTCACCACTCCATAGATCCCAAGGGCATCCCGTTGCTCCTTTCCATCTGGTCATCTGGGTGGTGAGGGTGCCCCCATGAGTTCAGTGGATTAATATACGTTTTGGCCATGTGGGAATGCCCAGGTACCTCCCGGGGGAGTGAGGGCGGGGGCAGCAAGTTTGACGCCGTCTCTCGCAACAGGCTCTGGATCTGTTGCATCACATGCAGTGCTCTGGTGGAAGGCCTCAGGAAATGAGTCTGAGGAGCTCTGGGGGTCTTTGATGGTTTCTGACCCCTCTTCAGCTGCTCCTCACGTGAATGTCCCATGTGTGTGGCCTTCCTGAGGTGGGGGTTTTTACAAGTGAGCCGTTTTGTGTAAGGGAGGATGGGTGTTCACTGCCTCTGACCAGAAGTTGTGGCAGACACCGAAAACCTCTCCTCCAACCCTTTGGCTGGGGGGGAGCGTGTGCAAACCTCAGCAAAGTGGGTCTGTGGGTCGTGGCCTCTGCCACCCCAAATGCAGCCAGAGCTGATTTTCAGGACAGTTGCTGGGTTTGGCTTTCTGGGGGATGCTTTCTTCTCCCTCAGCCTTGTTTACTTCTCTCTAGGCCTGAGATAATTGAACAAGAGTGTCACCTTTCTGTTATCTCAGGTTCCCTTAGGTGGTGTAACTCACAGTCCGAAGTTCCCCTGAGGAGGCATCCTCAGGGAGGGGTGGGCTTCGGTGGTCGCAGCATCTTCATAGAGTTTTGCCGTAATGGGCAAAAACTCCTTCAGAGCAAAGTTTAAGCCATTAAGCACAATGTTTCAGTCTCTCACGGGTGGGAACGGAGGGCGGTGGGGGTGCAAGGCGTTGGCGGCGGATGTGGGCGGATCGCGGCGGCAGCTCCTCCCGGCCCGCCGCGGGCGGGTGTCCCTTGCAGCGGAAGCGGCGGCGGGAGCGGCCGCGTGGTGCGGGACGGGCCCGGGGGCAGGTGGGGAGGCCGGGAGGGGTCGCGGGGCGTCTCGTTGCTGGCAGGGGCCGTGGGCGGGGAGCGGCGGGGCCCGCGGGCACGGAGCCCCCCGGGCACGGAGCCCCCCGGGCACGGAGCCCCCCGGGCAGAGCCCCCGCGGGTGCCGGTGCCGGGGCTGTGGAAGGGGCCGCTCCAAGGGCGCGGTGCCGCAGCCGCTGCCCCGAGCGCGGCGCCGCCGGAACGGCGCGGCCCAGAGCGGAGCGGCCGGGCCGGGGAGGCGGCGGCGGGAGGATCGTGAGGCCGCTGCCGGCGCCGCCGAGCCGGGGCCGCGGGAAGGGCCGTGCCGGGGCGGCGGCGGGGGCGTTTTGGCTGCGGCCGGCGGCGCTGGCTCCAGCGCCGTGCCAAGGGCTGCGCTGCCGGGGCACGGCTGCGGCCGGAGGGAGCGGCCCGCGCTGCGAACAGCGGCGCTCGGCTGGGAGGGCCGGGCCGGGCCGGGCCGGGCCGGAGGAGGCACTTCTCGGGCCCGGGATGAGCGCTGGCATGTATTATCTGAGCGGAGCTGATGTCTCTCACCGCTTTAGCTCTAGAATTACTCTGAGGCCCGGGAAGCTCCCGATCCCTCCGGCAGTGGAGCTTTTTCCCATTGTGGGATCGAGTCCCCGTGCCAGACCTGGACCCAGCTTGAGGAGAGGGGGGCCCGGGTTGGGATCTGCCCCATCGCCGCGTGGGGCAGGTGCAGTTGTGGGCCGAGTCGTGCGTTTTGTGTCCACGAGGGGCTCTCACCTCGCCCGAAAGCCGTGGTTTGGCAGTTGGTGGCCAGGTGCGCGTGGGAGCGTTGACTGGGGGCGTCCCTGAGCCCCCGTGTGCCGGCTGAGCTGTGCACGTTCCGCCTGCGCAGCTGGGCTGCTGCAGCTCCGGGTGGGAGTGCGCAGGAGGGAACTGGCACCTCTGGCCAGGCTGGCCCTAAACCTGGAATGTTGTGTGCTTCTCGCAGGTCTCCGCTTGAGCCCGGGACGTTCCGGCCAGCCCAGAGGTGTGATCCGGACACACCACCTGATCCTGTCTGGGGCTGGGGTTGGATCCAGCTGCTCCCAGCCTCCCATCAGGCATTTGGAAAACCGGGGCATCCCTCCTGCACTCCCTGACCCAATGGAAGGGGCTTCCCCATAAACCTTGTCCACAACTTCCTGGGGAGCTGGGCATGCACAGCACGGGGTGGCACCCACTCCTGGGGAGCTGCCAGCTGAGTCCCTGGGGCAGAACTGGGAACAGCTCTTGCTCCAGGGACAAGCTGTGGGATGGCTCACATCCCACTGATCCTGGGAGCTCTTGGATCTACCCTGCACCCCTGGAAAGCTTTCCTTTGCAGTCAGCCCCGCTTGATTTTGGGTGTTTGTGCTTCATGTGCACTCCACCCACACCCTGGGGTGCCTTGGGATCCACCTACACTCTGAGGGGCTCTGGGGTGCCCTGGCTTGTGCTGGGGATGCGAGGGAAGCAGAGGGTCCTTGGGGAAAGTGCCCCCGGTGAGAAATGGGGAACAGGAGCTTGTGTGGCTGTGCCCAGAAAGCTGGGAGGGGTCTTGGGAAAGGGGTGATGGTACCAAGAGACCAGTAGAACCCTTCCAGGGAGGAAACAGGTTGGACATTCCATAGGGAAGCTGGGCCCTGGCACCAGCGCATCAGGTGCGGAGGGTGAAGGAAGCAGGCAGAGCTGCTCTTCTATGGATCCTGCTGCATGGGATGTCACAGTGGCCATCCCATGGGATCAGCACTGGGGAATAGCAGCTGGGGAGAGGAGTCAGGGCCAGTGCTGCTCCTTTGGGCTTCCCTTGTCTCCCTCCTGGGACAGGAGTAGGATCTGGAAGGGATGTGGAGCTCCAGCTCTGCTCCATGCCTTGCACAGCTGGGAATTGCAGTACAGGTGCTTCACTGCCCTTGGAATCACCTTCTCTTGTTACCACATGAGCCACATGGCTCCTCCTCCAGCCCCTCTCTGTCCCTTGCCAGCTGCTCCTCTTTGGCTTTCAGCATGTGGCACTGGAATTTCAGCTCTGCCTTTCCCAGGGATGGGCTGGGAAACCCAGTTATGTCCCCTGCCCTGTCCTGGACACTCTCGTGACATCCCAGGGTTTGGGATCCTCAAACTGAGATCTTGCCCCCCCCCCCACCTGGGGTTTTGGCCTCTCAAACTGAAGGTTGGGATCCTCAGACTGGGGGTTGGGACCGTCAACCTCTTGTCTTGAGAGCTCATTCCCCAGGCACCAGTTTCCACCCTAAACTGAGGGATTTCTGTTTTTCATTCCAGGTTCTCAGGGAGGAGCTGGGGGTGTCTGCAAAAGGCCGATCCTGGTCCCCACCAGCAGAACTGGCGCTGGTTTGGAGTAGGGGGGTCAATGGGTCGGTGATCACAACCCCCCGTTTTGTTGGTTATAAAGCGGCTGGTTTTGCGCTCGATGGTGGATTTTGGGGGGGTGACACCCCGATAAAACTGGGGGGATGTGTAGGGGAGGGCTTTATTTGAGGGCACAGAGAGAAAAGGGGTGTGGGGCACCCCAGGGTGGGTTTGGGATCTCCCTTCGGTGGGGGAGGGGGTTGGAGGGAGCCCAGCTCGAGCTTTGGCGTCTTCAGGGGGGGTTTGGCATCTGAGGGGGTGGCGCCACCTGGCGGCTGCAGGGACCCACTGCCAGATTGGGGGTCGGCAGGGGCTTGGGGGGTCCCTCCCAAGTGGGGGATGTGCTGGGAGAACCTTGGGGGCCCCAGGATGCAGATTTGGGGTTCCCAGGATGGGGGTGGGCCGCTGGGAGTGGGGTCTCTCAGGCACTGGGGCCTCCTGGTGACTGGGAGGACCCAGCGCTGGGGTTCCCAGTCCTCCTCACCGGGGCTGTGGCTGGGGACTCCCAGCCTGGGGTTTGAGGCTTCCAAGGGTGGATTTTGAGGATGCCCAGGACATATTTGGGGGTTCCAGGGTGGGTTCTGGGGGTCCTGGGATGGATTTTAGGGTTCCAGCACCCTCAGTGCGAAGTCCAGAGCTGGGGCGCTGTGGGTCAGACACCCCATGGACACCACGTCGATGTGGGGCCCCAAGAACTGGGGGAGGGTCCCCAAAACGATCCCCCCGCTGGCCTCCACGGTCACCCCGGGATGAGCGGCCTTGACCTGCGCCGCCGCCGCGTGCAGCTCCTGGGGAGAACACCCTGTTAGCAGGGAGCACCCCCTCCCCAAAACTGCAGGGGGTGCAGGGGAGAATCCCCCACCAAATTGGGATTTCTCTGCCCAAATCTGCCTGATTTGGGTCCCCCCCATAAGAAACTACCAATTCAGGGATTACTCCACCCCTTGACCTCCAAAATTGGGGGGTCCACCCCCAAACTCTCCAAATCGAGGGTTATCCCCCTTAAACCAGAAACCCCACAAAACTGGGGGTTTGCCACCCAACATCTGCGCAGTCGGGCGCCCCAGCCACCCACTGACCTCCAGAACAACCCCAAATTTGGGCTCTCCAACCCACTGACCACCCAAATTGGGGTCTCCCCAACCCAGAACTCTGGAAAATTGCAGTCCCCCCACCTAAACGCCTCAAGTCAAGGGTCCCTCCACCCAACCCCCCCCCCCCCCCCCCCCCCCAAATTGGGATTACCCAACCCTTTGACCCCCCAAAACTGGCATTCTGGCACTTATCTTTGGGGCTGTCCCACATTTACAGCAGATTCCCATTTTACTAGTCCAGCCTCACACCTGGGGGGTCCTCCCATTCTTAGGGGCCCCTCCCAGATTTTGGGAGCTCACTTGGTAGGGGCAGAGGTCAAATCTATGGCATTACCCACCTTTTTTGGGAGATCTGTGCCCCATTTTTGGGGTTTATCCCCATTTTGAAAATCCAACCTCCCATTTTTGGGGTCCAGCCCCACATCTGGGGTCTCCCCATTGTTGCCCACCCCCCTCCCCCCCCCCCCCCCCCCCGATTTTGGGGCTCACCTGCGGGGCCAGGTTGTCCAGCAGGACGATGTCAGCCCCCGCCCCCGCAGCCGCCAGCGCCTCAGCCGCGCTCGAACACTCGACCCCCAAGCGGCGGGTGAAGCCCCCGGCCCGGCGCACCCCCCAGATCATCTGGGGAAGAGGGGGTCAGGGGGAACCCCAGAGCGACGCCCAATCCCTCAGACCCAATACGGGGTGGGGTAAAATGGGGGGGGGGGGGGGGAGGGGCACAAATTGACTTAAAATTGGGGTCCCCCCCATCGCCCCCCCACACTGATCCCTCAAATTGGGGTCCTCTCCCCAGATCCCCCCAATTCAAGGGCGTCCCCCGACCCCAAAGCTGGGGTTGCCCCACCTACAAACACCCAAATTTAGGGTTCTCCAACATAGGGCCCACCCCCATTCAGGGGTTACCCCCCAACTTCCCTCCCAAACAGGGACCCCCCCCATGCATCCCAGACTGGGTCCTCCCACATCAGCCCACCCCCAGAATACCCCAATCCAAGGGTCTGTCCCAAAATTGGTAGCCCCTTCAAGTATTGGTGCTTCCCCATTCACCCTTGAAATTCGGGCTACCCCAAGCCATCACTCCCCCCAAAATCGAGCCCCCTCCACCAAAACCCCCCATTTCCTCCAAACCTCGTGTTCCCCCCCCCAAGACCCCCAAATTTCGGGTTGTCACGCCTGCCGCCCAGAACCCGCCAATTCAAGGGTGCCCCCCCACCCATCTCCCCCGCAAACTGGGGCCCTGCCCCCCCAATCTCGGGGTTCCCCCGCCTCGCACCCCACACTCCAGGGGTCCTGCCGCCATGACCGCCCAAATTCTGGAGTCCCCCCACACCCAGAAGCCCCCAACTCAAGGCCCCCCCCCGCCACCGCCCCCCCAATTTCGGCGTCCCCACCTGCTCGAGCCCCCCCGCTGCCGCCGCCAGCGCTCGGTGATTGTCCTTGAGCAGGAGGAGTCCCCCCAGACCTCCCCGGTGGGGGTCGGCGCCCCCCACCCCCAGCGCGTATTTCTCCGCCAAGCGGAAGCCGGGCGTGGTTTTCCGGGTGCCCGCCACGACCCCCGCCCAGCCCTGTGCCCGGGCCACCCCCACGGCCCTCGCGGCCATCGAGGCCACCCCGCTGCAGCGCCCCAAAATATTGAGGGCGACCCTCTCCCCGCCCAGCACCCCCGCGGCCGGACCCTCCACCTCGGCCACCAGCGCCCGCCCGGGGGGCAGCGCCGCCCCCTCGGGCACCCGCCAGGTGACCCGGCACCCCGACACCCCGAAAACGGCCTCGGCGAAGGGGGCCCCCGCCAGGACGCCCCCCGAGCCCCCCCCGCCCTTGCTGAGCAGCTGCGCGCGGGTCGCGGCGTCCCCCGCGGCCGCCACGGCGGCGTCCGGCCAGGGCGCGTCCTCGTCCAGCCACGCGCGCGCCAGGGAGCGCAGGCGGTGCGGGGGCGGCGGGGGGGCCCAGCCCCGGCCGGGGGGCGCGGAGCGGGGCGGGGGCGGGCGGGCCATGCTCCGGGGGGCCTGGGCAGAGCGACAGGGGCGTCACTGGGGGCCTGCGGAGGGGGATTTGGGGCCCTGGGGAGGGGTCTTGGGGGGCTTATTGGGGTCCTAGGCGCCTCCCTGAGAGGATACTGGGGTCCGCGGGGGGGGGGGGGGGGGGGGTTCAGGGATATATTTGGGTCTGGAGGGGATCTGGGGAGTTACTGGGGTGTTGAGGGGGAAATTTGGGTTGGTCCTGGGGGGGGGGGGGGGAGTTGGGGGATGCGGGGATCCTTGTGGGGAATTTTGAGGGGATGCTGGGGTGTTTGAGGGTCCCAGGAGGGTCCTTGAGGGGAGACGGCTCCGGGGAGGACTTTCAGGGAGATACTTGGGTCGGGAGGGATTTAGGGGTTATTGAGGTGCTGAAGGGGAAATCTGGGGCGGTCTTGAGGGGCTGTGGGGGATATTGGGGTCCCTGGGGGAATTTTGGGAGGGGTCCTTGTGGCTCCTTAGTAAGATTTTGGGGGGGATCTTCAGGGGTTTTGAGGGTCCCAGGAAGGTCCTTGAGGAGATATGGGGGTCCTGGGGAGGGGTTCTTGGGGCCGTTTGGGAGGTTATTGGATCCTGGGAAGGGGATTTTGGGCGAGTCCTGGGGGAAGCCGGGAGGTCCTAGGAAGGTCCTGGAGGGGATATTGGGGTCCTAAGGGGGTTTTGGAGAAGAGTTTTGGGTGCAGGGGGGATTTTGGGGGTTACTGGGGTCCTGGGGTGGATTTGGGAGCCCAGGAAGGAGATCAAATGTGGGTCCCCCTGCCCCCGAATGTGGGTCCCCCCTGCCCCCCTCGTGCCCCTTCCCCCCAGCTCAGGGGGTCCAAAGTCCGGCCCGGACGGGCCACATCACCCGCCCCTCCCCCCTTCCCTTTCCGAGACCCCCAAGTGGGGGAGGGGCGCTCCACTGACCTGTCGAGAGTTGGAGGCGACTGAGGCCGGTCTTGGGGGTCGGGGGGGTTCTTACCTGGGGGGGCGTGGCCCGCCTCGCCCCAACACCTCCTCCGGGCTGTGATTGGCTGCCCCAGGGGCGCCCACCCCCCCCAAAAATCCCCCAGGCGGTTTGGGGTGGGGGAGGGGAAATTCCCTTTATTGACAATAACTGAGCGAGGCCGGGGGGCACGGGGGGGCTTTGGGGGACACTTGGAGAGGCGCCCCATGACCGGAGGGCACTGGGGGGGGGGTCACATCAGGTGACACCGGGTGACAGCCTGGCCCCCCCATTCAGCCCCTCCCCCACCCCATCGATGTCACGCGGGGGGGTTACGGTGGCGTCGGGGGGTGCCTGACACATGGGGGTGACAGGAGGTGACAGTGGCAGGGGTGTTCCTGTGGGCGGGGCCGGGGCCGAGGGGCGGGACAAGGTTGGGCTGAGGAGAGAAGATGGAGATGGGGGGGGAGAGGGGACCAAAGGGATACGGGGTGGGGGGGACAGGGAGGAGATGGAGGTGACCAGGCTGTGGTGGAGGGGGCAGCAGAGGGGACATGGAGATGACAGTGGCGACAGGGACAAGATGGGACCCGGACATGGAGCTGGGGACATGGAGAGGACATGGAGATGGTGGTGGGGTCATGGGGATGGGGGTGGTAACCAGCAGGAGATGGTCACGGTGACAGCAGGTCATGGAGGTGACACAGAGGTGGTCAATGTCACCTGGAGGTGGTGGTGGGGACATGGGGACAGTGGTGGGATGAGGGATCAGATGGTTGAGGGGACCAGGAAATGATGAGGGGAGCAGGGACGGAGGAGACAGGGTCAAGGACACCTGGAGATTGTGGAGGTGACCAGGACATGGTGATGGCACATGTGGAGGGGACAGGGAGGAGGTGGAGGAGACAGGAAGATGGAACTGAGGACGTGGAGATGGTCAGTGTCATGTGCAGAGGGTGGTGGGGACGTGGGAAGGACGTGAAGGGGGGATATGGGGATGTTCAAGGTGAACAGGACATGGTGGTGGGACATGAGGAGGGGACAGGGAGATGGTGGTGGGGACAGGGAGATGGTCAAGACCAGCTGGAGGTGATCAAAGGGACACAGGAAGGGAGTGAGAGAGGACAGGGAGGAGATGGAGGTGACCATGGACCCTAAAGGTGACCATGGAGGTGACCCATGAGCAGAAGGCAGGGTTCGGGTGGGACACAGGGCCATGGGAATGGGGGGATTGGGGATGGTGGGACATGGGGCTGTGGGGACATGGGGACACGTCCTGCCCCTCCCCTCCCCTTCCAGGTAGTTCCTGGCGATGAACTTGAGGGTCTTGCCCAGGAGGATGATGGCGAACGAGATCTTGAGCACCATCAGCCAATGTGGCATCAGCGACAGCGGCGTCAGCTTGAGCGTCATCTGGGGGGACATCGGGGGACAAAGGGTGGAACCCCTTGGCCAGCAACCCAAACCCCATGGCCACCAAACCCAATGGCCACCACCCCAATATCCATGGCCACAGACTCCACACTCATGGCCACTAGACCCATGTTCAGCACCCCTGTGGCCACCAACCCCCACCCCTTCCCTGGCCAGCAGACACCATGGCCACCAGCCTTATGGCCACAAACTCCACAGCCACCAACTCTGATGGTAACCAGCCCCTCCATGGCCACCGCCACAATCCCTATAGCCACCAACTCCCCATGGCCACCAGACCCACATCTTGATGCCCACCAGCCCCATGATGACCTCCCCGAAGGCCGTCAACCGTCTCTCCATGGCCACCATCTTGGTGGCCACCAACCCCTATGACCATAATATTGATGGCCACCAGCCCCCCCAAGGCCATCAATCTCCCCATGACCGCCCTCTTGATGACCACCAACCCCATGGCCACCAGCCCCACAGCCACCGTCCTGGTGGCCATCCTGCCCCGTGTCCCTCCTGTGTCTCCCTCTGACACGCAGGGGGTCAACGGAGAGGACGAGGAAGGGCAGGGACATGGAGAGGCAGATGGAGCCCATCAGCCAGATGTTCACCCAGCGTGGCATCCAGGCCAGTGACTGGTTCTCTGACAGGCTGTGGGGGACATGGGGACATTGGGGGATCACCATGGGGGGAGCGATTGGGAGGTCATCATGGGGAGGGACATGGGGGGACACGGTGGGAACAGAGGACGGATGGAGCCCATCAGCCGGATGTTTACCCAGGGCAGCATCTGGTTCTCTGACAGGTTGGGAGGGACATTAAGCGGTCGGTCACCCTGGGGGGGAACAGGGGGATGAGGGACACCACCAGGACACAGGGGGACATGGTGGTGGGAGACATCTGGACCGGGGATTGGTTCTCCCAAGAGGCTGGGGGGTACATCAGGGACATCTGGGGGTCACCATGGGGGTGGGGCACACAGCGGGACATGGACAGGGGATGGAAGGTGGGAGAGAGGGGTGGGTCACCATGGGGGAGGACATGGGGGGACACATTGAGGGAACACAGGGGCATCATGGAAGGGATGGTGGTGATGGTGATGATGGTGGTGGTGGTAGTCGTGTGATGATAACGATGGAGTTGGGTGATGAAGATGGTGGTGGTGGTGGTGATCATGGTGTTGAGTGATGAAATGTTGATGAAGATGATGATGGGTGATGATAATGGAGGTGATGGTGGCGTGTGGATGATAGTAATGACGATGATGGTGACAGTGGTGGTGATGATGATGGTGTTGTCAGTGTCACGGTGATGGTGTTTATTGTGTTGAGTGGTGATGGTTGTGTTGGAGCTGACGGTGGTGATGATGGTGTTGGTGATGGAGTTCACCATAGTGTGGCTGACAGCATGAGTGATGAAGATGAGGTACGTGGTGGTGATGATGGCCATGATGATGGTGTGAGTAGTGTCATGGTGATGGTGTCAATGGTGTGGGTGATGAAGAGGAAGGTGATGATGAAGAAGACGACAGTGATGATGGTGCTGTTGGTGTTGTGGTGATGGTGTTGATGGTGTTGGGTGATGATGATGGAGGTGTGGGTGATGATGCTGCTGATGATGTGGGGGATGAGGGTGATGGCGTGGGTGGCTGTGGTGATGAAGATGATGGTGATGATGAAGGCCTCCCCCGCTACTTGTTGAGGGCATTGCACATCTCGATGGGGACCAGCACCGACAGCGCCGTCGGCACCGGAGCCTCAAAGATGTCGCAGTCCAGACCCTCAAAGACCACGTTGTGCCCTGGGACCTGCATGAAGTGGGGCTGGGGGGTCGCCAGGGGGCCCCTGGGGGGAGGAAGCCTTGGGGACACCCAGAGGGCTGGGGAGGCTCCACTGGTGTCGGGATTAAGGAGCAGCAGCTGCCCCTCCCAAACACTGTCACCGCAGGAGGACTTTGCCATGAGACGAGTGCAGGACGGAGCACAGGAAGGCGCTGACTCCAGGCCTGGCAGAGGTGAGATCTGGTCGGCACATCCTGGGAAATACATCCCCACAAAAATTCCCACTGTGGCACAGCACGTAAAGAAGCAGCTGCTCGTGCGCGTCAGCGGCCACACAAAGCTCACCTGAGTTATGGCACAGGCGCTGCTGCCACCACCGAAGCCCCCCGCAACCCTGCCTCGGCCCACAGCTGGACCTTGGGCGGGAAGTTCAGCCCCCGGGGTGGGAAGCTAAGATAAGATCAAGGTAGGACAATTGTCCGGGGGTTATCCCAGACCTCGGTGGAGGTAAACAAAGCTGCGGGAGCAGAATGGATCCCTGGTGGTGGGCAAGGAAAGCCAACCCAGCACTCGTGCTGGAATCATCTCCAGCTGGGTCAAAGGGAATTCCAGAGGGGCAGGTGGCGACCACCAACTCCCGGCCACCGGCCCCAGAAACCTCCGGCTGAAGAGAAGAGACAGCCTGAGCTGGGACTAATTAGCACCCGAGGCCATTGTTTAACCAATGGCATTAAAGAGCTGTGTAGCCCATGAGCACTCATTCCTCAGTTTGCCGAAATGGATAAACAGGGAGAAGTTCAGAATGACCTCAGGACCCCCCAGTACCGAGAAGCGCCGGGGGAAGAAGGACCAACAATGCCTCTGGATCCACGGGTGGTGCTGACCTTGTGACTGATCTCTCTCCCTCCCTTCTCCCTCTCTGCCCACCCTTCCTCCTTTCTCTCCCTCACATTTTATTTTTCGGTAAATTCCATACTATTGACTTTGGCACATGGGCCCATTTGCCCCTAAATTTGGGCAGAGGCACCTCAATAATGGGATCTGAACAGCCGGGGATCCTTTAAGTGGCCTTAACCCCCTCATTCCCAAAGCCATGTGCCCAGGAGTGCTGACCCTTGGGCAGGGGAGCGCTGTCGCTCCCAGACGGACCAGAGGACCCAGGGCTCCAGGCCCCTGTCCGTGATCCACTCCTGCCCTGACCCCAACCTGTGCTTCCTGGGGATTGGGCTCCCAGAGCCCTGGGCAGAACCTGTTTCCTGCTGTGCCCCAAACCTTGGGGGCTCCAGAGGCTGCCCTGGCTGCCCC
Organism: Corvus hawaiiensis; assembly: GCF_020740725.1. NCBI lineage: Eukaryota > Metazoa > Chordata > Aves > Passeriformes > Corvidae > Corvus > Corvus hawaiiensis. Next base: position 3,764,344 of record NW_025963366.1, on the reverse strand, counting down.
TTGTCCCTCCCAGCTCCAGGGGGACATTCCGGGGTGTCCCACCCTGCTCTGCCCAGGGCACATGGCGGGGGCAAGGGGATCTCCTGTGCAGAGACCCCTGGGAGCCCCCGGAGTCACTCTGTTCATGGCAGGGGAGGGACCGGAGACTCCCAGGTTGAGAGAGGGACACGGGAACACACACAGGGACACGGGAACACGCACATGGACACGGGAACACGCATAGGGACACGGGAACACACACATAGGGACACGGGAACATGCACATGGATACGGGAACACGCACATGGACACAGGAACACGCATAGGGACACGGGAACACACACATAGGGACACGGGAACACACACATAGGGACACGGGAACACACACATGGACACGGGAACACGCAGGGACACGGGAACACACACATGGACACGGGAACACACAGGGACACAGGGACACGGGAACACGCACATGAACACGGGAACACACACAGGGACACGGGAACACACACAGGGACACGGGAACACACAGGGACACAGGAACACACACAGGGACACGGGAACACGCACATGAACACGGGAACACGCACATGAACACGGGAACACACACATGGGCACAGGAACACACACAGGGACACGGGAACACGCACATGAACACGGGAACACACAGGGACACGGGAACACACACAGGGACACGGGAACACACACATGGACACGGGAACACACAGGGACACGGGAACACACACAGGGACACGGGAACACACACATGGATACGGGAGCACGTACAGGGATACAGGAACACACACAGGGACACACAGAGTTGCTTTGCTGTAGGGGTTTATTGATTACTCCAGGGAAATTCCCAGGGCTCCCAGGGGATCAGGGGGGTTATCCAGGGATGATCATCTCCTCATGCTGCTGGAGGGGGACAGGACGCGAGTGTCACCACCAGTTCCAGTCCTGAAAGACAGAGCCCAAATCATGACCCCCAGTGTCCACTGGGACACAAGAGGGGCCTTGTCCCCACCCCTCTCTCTGCAGGGACCTGCGGCAGGAGAAGGGATTTGGAGCCCCGGATATACCTGGGACAGGACTTGGCTCCTGAGATCCTTGTGGCTCCCAGAGCCCCTCACCCTGGAATTCCCCAAAACCTCCCAGAGCCCTCCCTGCTCCCACAGGGACACTGGGTGTCCCCAGAGCCCCCCAGTGCAAGGAAGCCTTGGGGACAGCTCTGTCCACCTAACCCAGGGACACGGATCAGGGACAGCCCCTGCCACGCCCCTCTGCCATCCTCAAGCTCTGCCCACCCCAGAGGGCTCAGGGATCCGCCCTGGCCCCCGAGGATCTTTTGTGGGGCTGGAGACCCCCCGAGACTTCTCACCAGGGCATCCAGAGGGGCAGCCGGGCATCACTCCCGCAGAAGCTCCACCTGCTCAGCCACGGGGGGCTGGGGAGAAAGACGGGGTTAGAGCAGCACCGGAGGATACTGGGGCATGTTGGGAGATACTGGCGCATGCCGGGGTGTACTGAGGCACAGTGGGGTGTACTGGCGTGCACTGGGATGCCCTGGAGGGTCATGACCATGACAGGGGAGGCTCTGGGCCCAGCAGAACTCTGGGTACCCACCTCAGACCGCTTCACTCGCTGGGTGCCTTTCTTTACCTGTAGAGATGAGGAGATGTCACTGGTCACTGGAGTGTCCCTGGTCCCAGCAAGGCATGGGGGGACCCAACTGGCCCCCAGTTCCCACACTGGTGCCCCAGTTCCAGGACTTACCTCAATGCATCCACCTTGGCCTCCTACTACGCTTATCTGCAGAAGCAGAGCAAAGGTTTCGTCTGGATTGGCCCTTGTGGGGCTCGGGGGGTCACAGGTCACCACTGTCATGGACAAAGAGAAAGGGAAAGAGCACTGGAGGGAAAGAGGAGAGGAAATGGGCTGGGCATGATGCTCTTTGGGGTTGACTGGGGTGCACTGAGAAGGGTGGGAATGCAATGGGCACCCTGGGGAAGGTGCAGCCTTGGGAAGCTCTGTGGTGTACTGGCATGCACTGGGGTGCACTGGGATGCCCATGGCCATGAGGGGGGAGGGCCTGGGCCCAGCAGAAGAACTCAGGGTACCCACCTTTCCATTGCTAAAGCCACCAGCTTCCTGTGGAGAGACCATGAGATGTCACCGGTCACTGGGTTGTCCCCAGTCCTAGTAAAGGCTGGGGGTGACCAAACTGCCCCCCAGTTCCCACACTGGTGCACCCAGCTCCAGCACTTACCCCGGCACATAGAGTTCCACCACTGCCATCAAAGGTGGCCTGGGGAAGGAGAGCAAAACGTTGGTCAGGATTGGCCCTTGTGGGGCTGGGGAGGGACACAGGTGTCCCCAGCCCCCCCCGGTGCATGGCTGTCCCCTGCTCTGAGCAGGGGTTGCCAGGGGATTTGGGGACACACTGCAGGGTGAAAGGCAGTGGACTGAGGGGAAACACTGGATAGAAGACCCTGGGAATCATCCGGGGTGGGGTGGGGAAGAATTTCCCAGTTGGTGCCAGTTCAGCCTGGCTTGGGACTGGACCAGTCCAGCCCAGTTTGGCCAAGTTCAGCCTATTCTGTGCTTTAATGAGTTTGGACCTCTTGGTCCCACTTCAGCCTAGTTTGGGGTTGGCCTTTGTCCTTGGGCGGGAAACAGAGGAGATGCTGGGGAGATGCCCGAGGGGACCGAGAGGATGGGATGGGATGGGATGGGGGACACGGAACGGGATTTGGGGGGAGCCGGCCGGGAAAGCAGTGGGGCCGTCCCAGGGAGGAGCCGAGTCCGACCATCCCGTGGGGAAGCCGGGCTCTGGCACCAGGAGTTTACTTGCGGGAAGGGGAAGGACAGAGGGAATCGTGGGAAGGAGAAAGCGGCACCGCCCGGGGCCGGGGAGCCCGGCGGAGCCCCTGGATTGGGAAGAGCCCCCAGCCCCGAGCCCACCCCGTGGCCTTGGAGCCTCACCTCGGTCTGTGCCGGGAGGCACAGCAGGATGGAGAGGAGCAGGGCCACGCTGAGCACAGCCACCTTCATCTTCCTCTCGCACTGGCCAGCGCTGGCTGAGGCTGCACCGGGCCAGGAGCACCTTTATCCCTGCCGGGACTCCTCCCTGCGCCCTCCCCGACAGCCCCCAGGCCAAAGCCCGGCTTGGCACAGCCCCCAGCCCTGGCCACAAGCCCGGCCCTGGCACAGAGTCCATCCCACCTGTGGCACGCATCCAGCCCCCTTGCCCGGCATCCCTCCAGCTTCCTGCACGGGGCAGCTGCCCCGGGAAGGGCCCAGGCACCTGCAGGGGCCAAGGCGGGCGGGCTGGGAGCCAAAGGCAGCTGGGGACCCTGTGGGGACAACCCCCACTCCAACACCATCCATCCTCCTGCAGCCCCCACAGCCAGAACCCCCGCTGCCCCTTCCCTCCCAGAGCTTTCCCTGTGGGACAGCCCAGAGCTGAGCCCAGCCCCAGACCCGGCACGTGGCAGAGCAGAATTGTCCCTGTTCCCACTCCAGCCCCTTGGCTGAACGGGGGGCTGGACTGACCCCTCTGCCTGGGGCACCAGGAGCCCGGGATCAGGGCAAAGGGGGAGGTGGGAGGACAGCGGGGTCACAGGCAATGGGAACAGCCCGGTGGCTGGGATCTGCAGTCTCTGGAGGCTCTGGGGAGCGCTGGGGAATGGTGGCACTGGGACACCAGGGCTGGGCTTGGGGCAGTGCTGGGGTGGCCGCAGTGCCCGGCTCCAGCCCGTTCCCGGCACTGCAGCCCCAAACTGCTCCAGGCCCCCAGGGGAAGATCCCCTGCCTGGCCCCCCCGTCCCACCCAGGGCCACCGTGTCCTGCTGGATCCCCCCCATCCCGCTCTGCTGAGCTGTCCCACACGGGGGTCCCAGGGGCTCTGCCCCCAGCAGGGCTCTGGCTCCAGACTGGGCTGGCACTGGGACACAGCTCCCGCAGCGCCCTGGCACCAGGGATGGCCCTGTCCTGCCCTCAGCCCAGCGCCGGCCCTGAGCTGGGGCTGACCTTCCCAGCCGAGGGTCCCTCGCTCCTGTCCCTGCTCAGAGGCCCCTGTCAGGGTCACCCCCGAGGACACAGAGCAGGGACAGTCCCTCCCCGGGGCTCCCGGGAGCTGCCAGGGCCTCCATTCTCCACTGACACCCGTGACATTTGCAGGAGATGTTCCCTCCTCACGGGACACTGACCACACAGAAGGGACCTGTTGTGAGGCACCTGGGAAAACACTTCAGGCACCTGCCCTGACTGCGTTGGATTTTCCCAAGGAGCCAGCAGTGACCTGGAAGATTTTCCTTTTGCCTGTTTGTGCTTTGTGCCTCCTTTGTTGGGGAATTGAGGAGTGTGGACCCTGGAGAGGCCAAAGGGAGGTGAAGCTGCTCAGCAGAGGCATTTCCAGCCCCTGGACACCAAAGGTGCTGTTCCAGATGACCCCAGCCATGAGTTCATGGGCTCCTGTTTCCAAATCTGCTCTACATTGGAACAGGGTTTAGGCTGATATAGTCTACCAGTACCAAATTCATGGAAAACACCAAGCTGGGTGGGACTGTGGATCTGCTGCAGGGCACAAAGGCTCCTCAGATGGATCTGGGCCAGATGCATTGATGGGCTGAGGCCAAAGGTGTGATGGTCAAAACAGCAAGGTGCTGGGTCTCCCACTGGGGTCACAACAACTCTATGGAATGCTCCAGACTGGGGCAGATGGGCTGGAAAACTGGAAAAGACCCTGTGGGTGCTGGTGACAGTGGCTGAACATGAGCACAGGTGTGCCCAGGTGGGCAAGAGGCCAAGGGCACCTGCGCTGTCCCAGCCATGGGGTGGCAGCAGGACCAGGGCAGTGACAGTCCCTGTGCTGGTACTGCTGAGGCCCTTTGATGGCTGTATGCCATTCTGGGTCCTCATGGCCAGAGAGGCCTTGAGGGGCTGGAGCATGGCCTGGGAAGGGTCTGGAGCCCCAGGAGCGGCTGAGGGAGCTGGAAAGGGGCTCAGCCTGGAGCAAAGGAGGCTCAGGGGGGACCTTGTGGCTCTGCACAACTCTCTGACAGGAGGGGGCAGCTGGGGGGGGGAGGTGGTGGGTCAGGCTCTGCTCCCAGGGAACAGGGACAGGAGAAGAGGGAATGGCCTCAGGCTGGGCCAGGGCAGTTTTAGGTTGGACATCGGGATGGATTTCTTCCTGAAAAGGGTGGTCAGGCCTTTGCAAGAGCTGCCCAGGGAGGTTTGGAGTACCCATCCCTGGAGGTGTCCAAGGAAGGTCTGGATGTGGCACGCAGGGCTCTGGGCTGGTTACAAGATGGAGATCGGGCACAACTTGGACTTGATGGTCTTGGAGTGCTTTTCCAACTGCAGCAATCCTGGGATTCTGGGACTGTCCTGGAAAAATGCTTTTTGACTTTTTTTCCCCTTTGAGGTTCTGTACTCAAGCTTCCAGTCCCCAGGGAGGTTCCCCATCCCACTGCCTCATGTCCAACCCCCTGTCCCACAGACGAACCACGGGGTGACACACGGGCTGTGCCACCGGTGCCCCTCCCTTGAACGGAAACTCTTCATAGATGAGACAGCAGTCAATAGGAGCAGGAAAAAAATCCTTCCTTAAAAGCTGGGATAACTGTAGGGACAATTTCTCCACAGATGAGACACATTCCCGAGGGAGGCAGTGACATTCCCAGTTCCTGGAGCTGGGTGGCCTGTCCAGCTCATTATCCCCACTCTCCTGGTGAACAACATCAGTGCACTTTGCACAAACTCTCTCTGCATGGACAGCATCTGCTGGATTCCATCCAGGTATTGGGATGGCTGATTGTTCTCCAGGTTGCTGTAAATTGCCTCCCCCATAGGTGATTCCCTTGGATCCTGGGTACATCCCTCACCAGGAGCTTGCAAAATCTTCCTCAGAGATTCTTGTCCTTCCCAGTGAGCAGGAGCTGCTTCCAGAGGCTGAGGACTGCTGCCCCATTCCCAATCCCACCGTCAGTACCCATATCCCCAGCAAGGAATCCCCAGCTGGGCTCCATACCCTCAAATTCCTTACCTATGGCCCCAGTATCCAGCATTGGAGTAACCAGCTGAGGTTTTCTCTCCTAGAGAGTGGCTGAAATCCTTTTGCATCTCTCCCAAGTTAGCCTGTGTTTCCATGGATCCTTCCTGGCTCCAGGGCAGCCAGTGCATGGTCTGGTGTTTGTGTGTCTGGAGATGCAAAGCTGCCCTCCTCCCCTCCCTGGATGTGGAGCAGGGACAGGATGGGCAGAGCTGGGGCTGGAGCTCCCTTGGTTCAAACCTCATGACACTCCCTCCCTCCTGAACTCGCTCAGGTTGAAGTCCCAGGCTGTTGGAAGTGACAACCTTCAGAGGGACCTGCCTGTGTTTCCCCACCTTGCCAGCCACGACTACACTGCTTTGGGGTGGGGCAAATCCCTGGGGGATCTTCCTAAAGAGTTGGTGAAACTTAGGAAAAGCTGCGAAACTCATCTTGAGAAGCAACACCAGGAGGATTGTAGTTTCACAAGGACGTTCAAGACACTGAAGAATTGTTGGAATCAGGGAGAGCACACCTACGATGGAGGCACAGGTGGGGCCAGTGCCATTCTCTGTGTCCTCTGCTGAAAACATCTTGGAGAACAAAAGGCAAAAAGTGAAATTGGGAATTGTCTCCATCCCCAAAGCAGAGGGATGGCCCAGCACAGAGCTCCAACTCCTGAGGAAGATCAAGGACAGGATTTTACAGCACTTCCCAGAAGCCCCCACTGAGCACAGCCACTGCAGCCCAAACCCAACCTTCACGATTCCAGCAGGAACAGGAACATGGCACAACCATAGAAACTGGTGGGGAGACCTGGCAAGGCACTGCTAGGGCCAGCAACTGTTCACCAGCCAGTTATCCCAGCCAAAGCAGTGCAACAGGACTGAGACCCCCTGCTCCTGTCCTGTCTCCTCCCCTCTCCCCCACACTGCAGCTACTGAGGGACTCTGGGAACTGGAGGGCTCTGGGAAATTTGGAAAGGAGATGTAAAATGTGGGGAGAACAGGGTCCTCTTTTCCCCCTGTGACGCACCTCCCTGTGGTCACAGCCTGAGGAGAATGGCCAGGCCAGAAATTGATTTGGAACCCAAGTGTGGAAAAAATCCCATGGAAAGGATGACAGGAAAACCAGAAAGTTCCCAAGGTCCGTGCAGTCCAGCTCAGGGAGAGGAAGGGGCACAGTCCAGGACGGATCAGCTGCACCTCAGACCCCCCTGGTCACTTCTCGAACCCATCTCTCTGTCAGACACCAAACCAGGAACATATCCATGTGCCAACAGGCTGCTGATCTGGAAACAGGAGCACATCTGTGCAGAGCCCATGAAACCATGGCTGGGGTCATCTGGAACAGCACCTTTGGTGTCCAGGGGCTGGAAATGTCCCGGGGCCTCTCCAGGGTCAACGCTCCTCAATTCCCCAACAAAGGAGGCACAAAGCACAAACAGGCAAAAGGAAAATCTTCCAGGTCACTGCTGGCTCCTTGGGAAAATCCAACGCAAACAGTCAGGGCAGGTGCCTGAAGTGTTTTCCCAGGTGCCTCACAACAGGTCCCTTCTGTGTGGTCAGTGTCCCGTGAGGAGGGAACATCTCCTGCAAATGTCACGGGTGTCAGTGGAGAATGGAGGCCCTGGCAGCTCCCGGGAGCCCCGGGGAGGGACTGTCCCTGCTCTGTGTCCTCGGGGGTGACCCTGACAGGGGCCTCTGAGCAGGGACAGGAGCGAGGGACCCTCGGCTGGGAAGGTCAGCCCCAGCTCAGGGCCGGCGCTGGGCCGAGGGCAGGACAGGGCCATCCCTGGTGCCAGGGCGCTGCGGGAGCTGTGTCCCAGTGCCAGCCCAGTCTGGAGCCAGAGCCCTGCTGGGGGCAGAGCCCCTGGGACCCCCGTGTGGGACAGCTCAGCAGAGCGGGATGGGGGGATCCAGCAGGACACGGTGGCCCTGGGTGGGACGGGGGGGCCAGGCAGGGGATCTTCCCCTGGGGGCCTGGAGCAGTTTGGGGCTGCAGTGCCGGGAACGGGCTGGAGCCGGGCACTGCGGCCACCCCAGCACTGCCCCAAGCCCAGCCCTGGTGTCCCAGTGCCACCATTCCCCAGCGCTCCCCAGAGCCTCCAGAGACTGCAGATCCCAGCCACCGGGCTGTTCCCATTGCCTGTGACCCCGCTGTCCTCCCACCTCCCCCTTTGCCCTGATCCCGGGCTCCTGGTGCCCCAGGCAGAGGGGTCAGTCCAGCCCCCCGTTCAGCCAAGGGGCTGGAGTGGGAACAGGGACAATTCTGCTCTGCCACGTGCCGGGTCTGGGGCTGGGCTCAGCTCTGGGCTGTCCCACAGGGAAAGCTCTGGGAGGGAAGGGGCAGCGGGGGTTCTGGCTGTGGGGGCTGCAGGAGGATGGATGGTGTTGGAGTGGGGGTTGTCCCCACAGGGTCCCCAGCTGCCTTTGGCTCCCAGCCCGCCCGCCTTGGCCCCTGCAGGTGCCTGGGCCCTTCCCGGGGCAGCTGCCCCGTGCAGGAAGCTGGAGGGATGCCGGGCAAGGGGGCTGGATGCGTGCCACAGGTGGGATGGACTCTGTGCCAGGGCCGGGCTTGTGGCCAGGGCTGGGGGCTGTGCCAAGCCGGGCTTTGGCCTGGGGGCTGTCGGGGAGGGCGCAGGGAGGAGTCCCGGCAGGGATAAAGGTGCTCCTGGCCCGGTGCAGCCTCAGCCAGCGCTGGCCAGTGCGAGAGGAAGATGAAGGTGGCTGTGCTCAGCGTGGCCCTGCTCCTCTCCATCCTGCTGTGCCTCCCGGCACAGACCGAGGTGAGGCTCCAAGGCCACGGGGTGGGCTCGGGGCTGGGGGCTCTTCCCAATCCAGGGGCTCCGCCGGGCTCCCCGGCCCCGGGCGGTGCCGCTTTCTCCTTCCCACGATTCCCTCTGTCCTTCCCCTTCCCGCAAGTAAACTCCTGGTGCCAGAGCCCGGCTTCCCCACGGGATGGTCGGACTCGGCTCCTCCCTGGGACGGCCCCACTGCTTTCCCGGCCGGCTCCCCCCAAATCCCGTTCCGTGTCCCCCATCCCATCCCATCCCATCCTCTCGGTCCCCTCGGGCATCTCCCCAGCATCTCCTCTGTTTCCCGCCCAAGGACAAAGGCCAACCCCAAACTAGGCTGAAGTGGGACCAAGAGGTCCAAACTCATTAAAGCACAGAATAGGCTGAACTTGGCCAAACTGGGCTGGACTGGTCCAGTCCCAAGCCAGGCTGAACTGGCACCAACTGGGAAATTCTTCCCCACCCCACCCCGGATGATTCCCAGGGTCTTCTATCCAGTGTTTCCCCTCAGTCCACTGCCTTTCACCCTGCAGTGTGTCCCCAAATCCCCTGGCAACCCCTGCTCAGAGCAGGGGACAGCCATGCACCGGGGGGGGCTGGGGACACCTGTGTCCCTCCCCAGCCCCACAAGGGCCAATCCTGACCAACGTTTTGCTCTCCTTCCCCAGGCCACCTTTGATGGCAGTGGTGGAACTCTATGTGCCGGGGTAAGTGCTGGAGCTGGGTGCACCAGTGTGGGAACTGGGGGGCAGTTTGGTCACCCCCAGCCTTTACTAGGACTGGGGACAACCCAGTGACCGGTGACATCTCATGGTCTCTCCACAGGAAGCTGGTGGCTTTAGCAATGGAAAGGTGGGTACCCTGAGTTCTTCTGCTGGGCCCAGGCCCTCCCCCCTCATGGCCATGGGCATCCCAGTGCACCCCAGTGCATGCCAGTACACCACAGAGCTTCCCAAGGCTGCACCTTCCCCAGGGTGCCCATTGCATTCCCACCCTTCTCAGTGCACCCCAGTCAACCCCAAAGAGCATCATGCCCAGCCCATTTCCTCTCCTCTTTCCCTCCAGTGCTCTTTCCCTTTCTCTTTGTCCATGACAGTGGTGACCTGTGACCCCCCGAGCCCCACAAGGGCCAATCCAGACGAAACCTTTGCTCTGCTTCTGCAGATAAGCGTAGTAGGAGGCCAAGGTGGATGCATTGAGGTAAGTCCTGGAACTGGGGCACCAGTGTGGGAACTGGGGGCCAGTTGGGTCCCCCCATGCCTTGCTGGGACCAGGGACACTCCAGTGACCAGTGACATCTCCTCATCTCTACAGGTAAAGAAAGGCACCCAGCGAGTGAAGCGGTCTGAGGTGGGTACCCAGAGTTCTGCTGGGCCCAGAGCCTCCCCTGTCATGGTCATGACCCTCCAGGGCATCCCAGTGCACGCCAGTACACCCCACTGTGCCTCAGTACACCCCGGCATGCGCCAGTATCTCCCAACATGCCCCAGTATCCTCCGGTGCTGCTCTAACCCCGTCTTTCTCCCCAGCCCCCCGTGGCTGAGCAGGTGGAGCTTCTGCGGGAGTGATGCCCGGCTGCCCCTCTGGATGCCCTGGTGAGAAGTCTCGGGGGGTCTCCAGCCCCACAAAAGATCCTCGGGGGCCAGGGCGGATCCCTGAGCCCTCTGGGGTGGGCAGAGCTTGAGGATGGCAGAGGGGCGTGGCAGGGGCTGTCCCTGATCCGTGTCCCTGGGTTAGGTGGACAGAGCTGTCCCCAAGGCTTCCTTGCACTGGGGGGCTCTGGGGACACCCAGTGTCCCTGTGGGAGCAGGGAGGGCTCTGGGAGGTTTTGGGGAATTCCAGGGTGAGGGGCTCTGGGAGCCACAAGGATCTCAGGAGCCAAGTCCTGTCCCAGGTATATCCGGGGCTCCAAATCCCTTCTCCTGCCGCAGGTCCCTGCAGAGAGAGGGGTGGGGACAAGGCCCCTCTTGTGTCCCAGTGGACACTGGGGGTCATGATTTGGGCTCTGTCTTTCAGGACTGGAACTGGTGGTGACACTCGCGTCCTGTCCCCCTCCAGCAGCATGAGGAGATGATCATCCCTGGATAACCCCCCTGATCCCCTGGGAGCCCTGGGAATTTCCCTGGAGTAATCAATAAACCCCTACAGCAAAGCAACTCTGTGTGTCCCTGTGTGTGTTCCTGTATCCCTGTACGTGCTCCCGTATCCATGTGTGTGTTCCCGTGTCCCTGTGTGTGTTCCCGTGTCCCTGTGTGTTCCCGTGTCCATGTGTGTGTTCCCGTGTCCCTGTGTGTGTTCCCGTGTCCCTGTGTGTTCCCGTGTTCATGTGCGTGTTCCCGTGTCCCTGTGTGTGTTCCTGTGCCCATGTGTGTGTTCCCGTGTTCATGTGCGTGTTCCCGTGTTCATGTGCGTGTTCCCGTGTCCCTGTGTGTGTTCCTGTGTCCCTGTGTGTTCCCGTGTCCCTGTGTGTGTTCCCGTGTCCCTGTGTGTGTTCCCGTGTTCATGTGCGTGTTCCCGTGTCCCTGTGTCCCTGTGTGTTCCCGTGTCCATGTGTGTGTTCCCGTGTCCCTGCGTGTTCCCGTGTCCATGTGTGTGTTCCCGTGTCCCTATGTGTGTGTTCCCGTGTCCCTATGTGTGTGTTCCCGTGTCCCTATGCGTGTTCCTGTGTCCATGTGCGTGTTCCCGTATCCATGTGCATGTTCCCGTGTCCCTATGTGTGTGTTCCCGTGTCCCTATGCGTGTTCCCGTGTCCATGTGCGTGTTCCCGTGTCCCTGTGTGTGTTCCCGTGTCCCTCTCTCAACCTGGGAGTCTCCGGTCCCTCCCCTGCCATGAACAGAGTGACTCCGGGGGCTCCCAGGGGTCTCTGCACAGGAGATCCCCTTGCCCCCGCCATGTGCCCTGGGCAGAGCAGGGTGGGACACCCCGGAATGTCCCCCTGGAGCTGGGAGGGACAAGGGGCAGCCAGGGCAGCCTCTGGAGCCCCCAAGGTTTGGGGCACAGCAGGAAACAGGTTCTGCCCAGGGCTCTGGGAGCCCAATCCCCAGGAAGCACAGGTTGGGGTCAGGGCAGGAGTGGATCACGGACAGGGGCCTGGAGCCCTGGGTCCTCTGGTCCGTCTGGGAGCGACAGCGCTCCCCTGCCCAAGGGTCAGCACTCCTGGGCACATGGCTTTGGGAATGAGGGGGTTAAGGCCACTTAAAGGATCCCCGGCTGTTCAGATCCCATTATTGAGGTGCCTCTGCCCAAATTTAGGGGCAAATGGGCCCATGTGCCAAAGTCAATAGTATGGAATTTACCGAAAAATAAAATGTGAGGGAGAGAAAGGAGGAAGGGTGGGCAGAGAGGGAGAAGGGAGGGAGAGAGATCAGTCACAAGGTCAGCACCACCCGTGGATCCAGAGGCATTGTTGGTCCTTCTTCCCCCGGCGCTTCTCGGTACTGGGGGGTCCTGAGGTCATTCTGAACTTCTCCCTGTTTATCCATTTCGGCAAACTGAGGAATGAGTGCTCATGGGCTACACAGCTCTTTAATGCCATTGGTTAAACAATGGCCTCGGGTGCTAATTAGTCCCAGCTCAGGCTGTCTCTTCTCTTCAGCCGGAGGTTTCTGGGGCCGGTGGCCGGGAGTTGGTGGTCGCCACCTGCCCCTCTGGAATTCCCTTTGACCCAGCTGGAGATGATTCCAGCACGAGTGCTGGGTTGGCTTTCCTTGCCCACCACCAGGGATCCATTCTGCTCCCGCAGCTTTGTTTACCTCCACCGAGGTCTGGGATAACCCCCGGACAATTGTCCTACCTTGATCTTATCTTAGCTTCCCACCCCGGGGGCTGAACTTCCCGCCCAAGGTCCAGCTGTGGGCCGAGGCAGGGTTGCGGGGGGCTTCGGTGGTGGCAGCAGCGCCTGTGCCATAACTCAGGTGAGCTTTGTGTGGCCGCTGACGCGCACGAGCAGCTGCTTCTTTACGTGCTGTGCCACAGTGGGAATTTTTGTGGGGATGTATTTCCCAGGATGTGCCGACCAGATCTCACCTCTGCCAGGCCTGGAGTCAGCGCCTTCCTGTGCTCCGTCCTGCACTCGTCTCATGGCAAAGTCCTCCTGCGGTGACAGTGTTTGGGAGGGGCAGCTGCTGCTCCTTAATCCCGACACCAGTGGAGCCTCCCCAGCCCTCTGGGTGTCCCCAAGGCTTCCTCCCCCCAGGGGCCCCCTGGCGACCCCCCAGCCCCACTTCATGCAGGTCCCAGGGCACAACGTGGTCTTTGAGGGTCTGGACTGCGACATCTTTGAGGCTCCGGTGCCGACGGCGCTGTCGGTGCTGGTCCCCATCGAGATGTGCAATGCCCTCAACAAGTAGCGGGGGAGGCCTTCATCATCACCATCATCTTCATCACCACAGCCACCCACGCCATCACCCTCATCCCCCACATCATCAGCAGCATCATCACCCACACCTCCATCATCATCACCCAACACCATCAACACCATCACCACAACACCAACAGCACCATCATCACTGTCGTCTTCTTCATCATCACCTTCCTCTTCATCACCCACACCATTGACACCATCACCATGACACTACTCACACCATCATCATGGCCATCATCACCACCACGTACCTCATCTTCATCACTCATGCTGTCAGCCACACTATGGTGAACTCCATCACCAACACCATCATCACCACCGTCAGCTCCAACACAACCATCACCACTCAACACAATAAACACCATCACCGTGACACTGACAACACCATCATCATCACCACCACTGTCACCATCATCGTCATTACTATCATCCACACGCCACCATCACCTCCATTATCATCACCCATCATCATCTTCATCAACATTTCATCACTCAACACCATGATCACCACCACCACCACCATCTTCATCACCCAACTCCATCGTTATCATCACACGACTACCACCACCACCATCATCACCATCACCACCATCCCTTCCATGATGCCCCTGTGTTCCCTCAATGTGTCCCCCCATGTCCTCCCCCATGGTGACCCACCCCTCTCTCCCACCTTCCATCCCCTGTCCATGTCCCGCTGTGTGCCCCACCCCCATGGTGACCCCCAGATGTCCCTGATGTACCCCCCAGCCTCTTGGGAGAACCAATCCCCGGTCCAGATGTCTCCCACCACCATGTCCCCCTGTGTCCTGGTGGTGTCCCTCATCCCCCTGTTCCCCCCCAGGGTGACCGACCGCTTAATGTCCCTCCCAACCTGTCAGAGAACCAGATGCTGCCCTGGGTAAACATCCGGCTGATGGGCTCCATCCGTCCTCTGTTCCCACCGTGTCCCCCCATGTCCCTCCCCATGATGACCTCCCAATCGCTCCCCCCATGGTGATCCCCCAATGTCCCCATGTCCCCCACAGCCTGTCAGAGAACCAGTCACTGGCCTGGATGCCACGCTGGGTGAACATCTGGCTGATGGGCTCCATCTGCCTCTCCATGTCCCTGCCCTTCCTCGTCCTCTCCGTTGACCCCCTGCGTGTCAGAGGGAGACACAGGAGGGACACGGGGCAGGATGGCCACCAGGACGGTGGCTGTGGGGCTGGTGGCCATGGGGTTGGTGGTCATCAAGAGGGCGGTCATGGGGAGATTGATGGCCTTGGGGGGGCTGGTGGCCATCAATATTATGGTCATAGGGGTTGGTGGCCACCAAGATGGTGGCCATGGAGAGACGGTTGACGGCCTTCGGGGAGGTCATCATGGGGCTGGTGGGCATCAAGATGTGGGTCTGGTGGCCATGGGGAGTTGGTGGCTATAGGGATTGTGGCGGTGGCCATGGAGGGGCTGGTTACCATCAGAGTTGGTGGCTGTGGAGTTTGTGGCCATAAGGCTGGTGGCCATGGTGTCTGCTGGCCAGGGAAGGGGTGGGGGTTGGTGGCCACAGGGGTGCTGAACATGGGTCTAGTGGCCATGAGTGTGGAGTCTGTGGCCATGGATATTGGGGTGGTGGCCATTGGGTTTGGTGGCCATGGGGTTTGGGTTGCTGGCCAAGGGGTTCCACCCTTTGTCCCCCGATGTCCCCCCAGATGACGCTCAAGCTGACGCCGCTGTCGCTGATGCCACATTGGCTGATGGTGCTCAAGATCTCGTTCGCCATCATCCTCCTGGGCAAGACCCTCAAGTTCATCGCCAGGAACTACCTGGAAGGGGAGGGGAGGGGCAGGACGTGTCCCCATGTCCCCACAGCCCCATGTCCCACCATCCCCAATCCCCCCATTCCCATGGCCCTGTGTCCCACCCGAACCCTGCCTTCTGCTCATGGGTCACCTCCATGGTCACCTTTAGGGTCCATGGTCACCTCCATCTCCTCCCTGTCCTCTCTCACTCCCTTCCTGTGTCCCTTTGATCACCTCCAGCTGGTCTTGACCATCTCCCTGTCCCCACCACCATCTCCCTGTCCCCTCCTCATGTCCCACCACCATGTCCTGTTCACCTTGAACATCCCCATATCCCCCCTTCACGTCCTTCCCACGTCCCCACCACCCTCTGCACATGACACTGACCATCTCCACGTCCTCAGTTCCATCTTCCTGTCTCCTCCACCTCCTCCCTGTCCCCTCCACATGTGCCATCACCATGTCCTGGTCACCTCCACAATCTCCAGGTGTCCTTGACCCTGTCTCCTCCGTCCCTGCTCCCCTCATCATTTCCTGGTCCCCTCAACCATCTGATCCCTCATCCCACCACTGTCCCCATGTCCCCACCACCACCTCCAGGTGACATTGACCACCTCTGTGTCACCTCCATGACCTGCTGTCACCGTGACCATCTCCTGCTGGTTACCACCCCCATCCCCATGACCCCACCACCATCTCCATGTCCTCTCCATGTCCCCAGCTCCATGTCCGGGTCCCATCTTGTCCCTGTCGCCACTGTCATCTCCATGTCCCCTCTGCTGCCCCCTCCACCACAGCCTGGTCACCTCCATCTCCTCCCTGTCCCCCCCACCCCGTATCCCTTTGGTCCCCTCTCCCCCCCCATCTCCATCTTCTCTCCTCAGCCCAACCTTGTCCCGCCCCTCGGCCCCGGCCCCGCCCACAGGAACACCCCTGCCACTGTCACCTCCTGTCACCCCCATGTGTCAGGCACCCCCCGACGCCACCGTAACCCCCCCGCGTGACATCGATGGGGTGGGGGAGGGGCTGAATGGGGGGGCCAGGCTGTCACCCGGTGTCACCTGATGTGACCCCCCCCCCAGTGCCCTCCGGTCATGGGGCGCCTCTCCAAGTGTCCCCCAAAGCCCCCCCGTGCCCCCCGGCCTCGCTCAGTTATTGTCAATAAAGGGAATTTCCCCTCCCCCACCCCAAACCGCCTGGGGGATTTTTGGGGGGGGTGGGCGCCCCTGGGGCAGCCAATCACAGCCCGGAGGAGGTGTTGGGGCGAGGCGGGCCACGCCCCCCCAGGTAAGAACCCCCCCGACCCCCAAGACCGGCCTCAGTCGCCTCCAACTCTCGACAGGTCAGTGGAGCGCCCCTCCCCCACTTGGGGGTCTCGGAAAGGGAAGGGGGGAGGGGCGGGTGATGTGGCCCGTCCGGGCCGGACTTTGGACCCCCTGAGCTGGGGGGAAGGGGCACGAGGGGGGCAGGGGGGACCCACATTCGGGGGCAGGGGGACCCACATTTGATCTCCTTCCTGGGCTCCCAAATCCACCCCAGGACCCCAGTAACCCCCAAAATCCCCCCTGCACCCAAAACTCTTCTCCAAAACCCCCTTAGGACCCCAATATCCCCTCCAGGACCTTCCTAGGACCTCCCGGCTTCCCCCAGGACTCGCCCAAAATCCCCTTCCCAGGATCCAATAACCTCCCAAACGGCCCCAAGAACCCCTCCCCAGGACCCCCATATCTCCTCAAGGACCTTCCTGGGACCCTCAAAACCCCTGAAGATCCCCCCCAAAATCTTACTAAGGAGCCACAAGGACCCCTCCCAAAATTCCCCCAGGGACCCCAATATCCCCCACAGCCCCTCAAGACCGCCCCAGATTTCCCCTTCAGCACCTCAATAACCCCTAAATCCCTCCCGACCCAAGTATCTCCCTGAAAGTCCTCCCCGGAGCCGTCTCCCCTCAAGGACCCTCCTGGGACCCTCAAACACCCCAGCATCCCCTCAAAATTCCCCACAAGGATCCCCGCATCCCCCAACTCCCCCCCCCCCCCCCAGGACCAACCCAAATTTCCCCCTCAACACCCCAGTAACTCCCCAGATCCCCTCCAGACCCAAATATATCCCTGAACCCCCCCCCCCCCCCCCCCCCGCGGACCCCAGTATCCTCTCAGGGAGGCGCCTAGGACCCCAATAAGCCCCCCAAGACCCCTCCCCAGGGCCCCAAATCCCCCTCCGCAGGCCCCCAGTGACGCCCCTGTCGCTCTGCCCAGGCCCCCCGGAGCATGGCCCGCCCGCCCCCGCCCCGCTCCGCGCCCCCCGGCCGGGGCTGGGCCCCCCCGCCGCCCCCGCACCGCCTGCGCTCCCTGGCGCGCGCGTGGCTGGACGAGGACGCGCCCTGGCCGGACGCCGCCGTGGCGGCCGCGGGGGACGCCGCGACCCGCGCGCAGCTGCTCAGCAAGGGCGGGGGGGGCTCGGGGGGCGTCCTGGCGGGGGCCCCCTTCGCCGAGGCCGTTTTCGGGGTGTCGGGGTGCCGGGTCACCTGGCGGGTGCCCGAGGGGGCGGCGCTGCCCCCCGGGCGGGCGCTGGTGGCCGAGGTGGAGGGTCCGGCCGCGGGGGTGCTGGGCGGGGAGAGGGTCGCCCTCAATATTTTGGGGCGCTGCAGCGGGGTGGCCTCGATGGCCGCGAGGGCCGTGGGGGTGGCCCGGGCACAGGGCTGGGCGGGGGTCGTGGCGGGCACCCGGAAAACCACGCCCGGCTTCCGCTTGGCGGAGAAATACGCGCTGGGGGTGGGGGGCGCCGACCCCCACCGGGGAGGTCTGGGGGGACTCCTCCTGCTCAAGGACAATCACCGAGCGCTGGCGGCGGCAGCGGGGGGGCTCGAGCAGGTGGGGACGCCGAAATTGGGGGGGCGGTGGCGGGGGGGGGCCTTGAGTTGGGGGCTTCTGGGTGTGGGGGGACTCCAGAATTTGGGCGGTCATGGCGGCAGGACCCCTGGAGTGTGGGGTGCGAGGCGGGGGAACCCCGAGATTGGGGGGGCAGGGCCCCAGTTTGCGGGGGAGATGGGTGGGGGGGCACCCTTGAATTGGCGGGTTCTGGGCGGCAGGCGTGACAACCCGAAATTTGGGGGTCTTGGGGGGGGGAACACGAGGTTTGGAGGAAATGGGGGGTTTTGGTGGAGGGGGCTCGATTTTGGGGGGAGTGATGGCTTGGGGTAGCCCGAATTTCAAGGGTGAATGGGGAAGCACCAATACTTGAAGGGGCTACCAATTTTGGGACAGACCCTTGGATTGGGGTATTCTGGGGGTGGGCTGATGTGGGAGGACCCAGTCTGGGATGCATGGGGGGGGTCCCTGTTTGGGAGGGAAGTTGGGGGGTAACCCCTGAATGGGGGTGGGCCCTATGTTGGAGAACCCTAAATTTGGGTGTTTGTAGGTGGGGCAACCCCAGCTTTGGGGTCGGGGGACGCCCTTGAATTGGGGGGATCTGGGGAGAGGACCCCAATTTGAGGGATCAGTGTGGGGGGGCGATGGGGGGGACCCCAATTTTAAGTCAATTTGTGCCCCTCCCCCCCCCCCCCCCATTTTACCCCACCCCGTATTGGGTCTGAGGGATTGGGCGTCGCTCTGGGGTTCCCCCTGACCCCCTCTTCCCCAGATGATCTGGGGGGTGCGCCGGGCCGGGGGCTTCACCCGCCGCTTGGGGGTCGAGTGTTCGAGCGCGGCTGAGGCGCTGACGGCTGCGGGGGCGGGGGCTGACATCGTCCTGCTGGACAACCTGGCCCCGCAGGTGAGCCCCAAAATCGGGGGGGGGGGGGGGGGGAGGGGGGTGGGCAACAATGGGGAGACCCCAGATGTGGGGCTGGACCCCAAAAATGGGAGGTTGGATTTTCAAAATGGGGATAAACCCCAAAAATGGGGCACAGATCTCCCAAAAAAGGTGGGTAATGCCATAGATTTGACCTCTGCCCCTACCAAGTGAGCTCCCAAAATCTGGGAGGGGCCCCTAAGAATGGGAGGACCCCCCAGGTGTGAGGCTGGACTAGTAAAATGGGAATCTGCTGTAAATGTGGGACAGCCCCAAAGATAAGTGCCAGAATGCCAGTTTTGGGGGGTCAAAGGGTTGGGTAATCCCAATTTGGGGGGGGGGGGGGGGGGGGGGGTTGGGTGGAGGGACCCTTGACTTGAGGCGTTTAGGTGGGGGGACTGCAATTTTCCAGAGTTCTGGGTTGGGGAGACCCCAATTTGGGTGGTCAGTGGGTTGGAGAGCCCAAATTTGGGGTTGTTCTGGAGGTCAGTGGGTGGCTGGGGCGCCCGACTGCGCAGATGTTGGGTGGCAAACCCCCAGTTTTGTGGGGTTTCTGGTTTAAGGGGGATAACCCTCGATTTGGAGAGTTTGGGGGTGGACCCCCCAATTTTGGAGGTCAAGGGGTGGAGTAATCCCTGAATTGGTAGTTTCTTATGGGGGGGACCCAAATCAGGCAGATTTGGGCAGAGAAATCCCAATTTGGTGGGGGATTCTCCCCTGCACCCCCTGCAGTTTTGGGGAGGGGGTGCTCCCTGCTAACAGGGTGTTCTCCCCAGGAGCTGCACGCGGCGGCGGCGCAGGTCAAGGCCGCTCATCCCGGGGTGACCGTGGAGGCCAGCGGGGGGATCGTTTTGGGGACCCTCCCCCAGTTCTTGGGGCCCCACATCGACGTGGTGTCCATGGGGTGTCTGACCCACAGCGCCCCAGCTCTGGACTTCGCACTGAGGGTGCTGGAACCCTAAAATCCATCCCAGGACCCCCAGAACCCACCCTGGAACCCCCAAATATGTCCTGGGCATCCTCAAAATCCACCCTTGGAAGCCTCAAACCCCAGGCTGGGAGTCCCCAGCCACAGCCCCGGTGAGGAGGACTGGGAACCCCAGCGCTGGGTCCTCCCAGTCACCAGGAGGCCCCAGTGCCTGAGAGACCCCACTCCCAGCGGCCCACCCCCATCCTGGGAACCCCAAATCTGCATCCTGGGGCCCCCAAGGTTCTCCCAGCACATCCCCCACTTGGGAGGGACCCCCCAAGCCCCTGCCGACCCCCAATCTGGCAGTGGGTCCCTGCAGCCGCCAGGTGGCGCCACCCCCTCAGATGCCAAACCCCCCCTGAAGACGCCAAAGCTCGAGCTGGGCTCCCTCCAACCCCCTCCCCCACCGAAGGGAGATCCCAAACCCACCCTGGGGTGCCCCACACCCCTTTTCTCTCTGTGCCCTCAAATAAAGCCCTCCCCTACACATCCCCCCAGTTTTATCGGGGTGTCACCCCCCCAAAATCCACCATCGAGCGCAAAACCAGCCGCTTTATAACCAACAAAACGGGGGGTTGTGATCACCGACCCATTGACCCCCCTACTCCAAACCAGCGCCAGTTCTGCTGGTGGGGACCAGGATCGGCCTTTTGCAGACACCCCCAGCTCCTCCCTGAGAACCTGGAATGAAAAACAGAAATCCCTCAGTTTAGGGTGGAAACTGGTGCCTGGGGAATGAGCTCTCAAGACAAGAGGTTGACGGTCCCAACCCCCAGTCTGAGGATCCCAACCTTCAGTTTGAGAGGCCAAAACCCCAGGTGGGGGGGGGGGCAAGATCTCAGTTTGAGGATCCCAAACCCTGGGATGTCACGAGAGTGTCCAGGACAGGGCAGGGGACATAACTGGGTTTCCCAGCCCATCCCTGGGAAAGGCAGAGCTGAAATTCCAGTGCCACATGCTGAAAGCCAAAGAGGAGCAGCTGGCAAGGGACAGAGAGGGGCTGGAGGAGGAGCCATGTGGCTCATGTGGTAACAAGAGAAGGTGATTCCAAGGGCAGTGAAGCACCTGTACTGCAATTCCCAGCTGTGCAAGGCATGGAGCAGAGCTGGAGCTCCACATCCCTTCCAGATCCTACTCCTGTCCCAGGAGGGAGACAAGGGAAGCCCAAAGGAGCAGCACTGGCCCTGACTCCTCTCCCCAGCTGCTATTCCCCAGTGCTGATCCCATGGGATGGCCACTGTGACATCCCATGCAGCAGGATCCATAGAAGAGCAGCTCTGCCTGCTTCCTTCACCCTCCGCACCTGATGCGCTGGTGCCAGGGCCCAGCTTCCCTATGGAATGTCCAACCTGTTTCCTCCCTGGAAGGGTTCTACTGGTCTCTTGGTACCATCACCCCTTTCCCAAGACCCCTCCCAGCTTTCTGGGCACAGCCACACAAGCTCCTGTTCCCCATTTCTCACCGGGGGCACTTTCCCCAAGGACCCTCTGCTTCCCTCGCATCCCCAGCACAAGCCAGGGCACCCCAGAGCCCCTCAGAGTGTAGGTGGATCCCAAGGCACCCCAGGGTGTGGGTGGAGTGCACATGAAGCACAAACACCCAAAATCAAGCGGGGCTGACTGCAAAGGAAAGCTTTCCAGGGGTGCAGGGTAGATCCAAGAGCTCCCAGGATCAGTGGGATGTGAGCCATCCCACAGCTTGTCCCTGGAGCAAGAGCTGTTCCCAGTTCTGCCCCAGGGACTCAGCTGGCAGCTCCCCAGGAGTGGGTGCCACCCCGTGCTGTGCATGCCCAGCTCCCCAGGAAGTTGTGGACAAGGTTTATGGGGAAGCCCCTTCCATTGGGTCAGGGAGTGCAGGAGGGATGCCCCGGTTTTCCAAATGCCTGATGGGAGGCTGGGAGCAGCTGGATCCAACCCCAGCCCCAGACAGGATCAGGTGGTGTGTCCGGATCACACCTCTGGGCTGGCCGGAACGTCCCGGGCTCAAGCGGAGACCTGCGAGAAGCACACAACATTCCAGGTTTAGGGCCAGCCTGGCCAGAGGTGCCAGTTCCCTCCTGCGCACTCCCACCCGGAGCTGCAGCAGCCCAGCTGCGCAGGCGGAACGTGCACAGCTCAGCCGGCACACGGGGGCTCAGGGACGCCCCCAGTCAACGCTCCCACGCGCACCTGGCCACCAACTGCCAAACCACGGCTTTCGGGCGAGGTGAGAGCCCCTCGTGGACACAAAACGCACGACTCGGCCCACAACTGCACCTGCCCCACGCGGCGATGGGGCAGATCCCAACCCGGGCCCCCCTCTCCTCAAGCTGGGTCCAGGTCTGGCACGGGGACTCGATCCCACAATGGGAAAAAGCTCCACTGCCGGAGGGATCGGGAGCTTCCCGGGCCTCAGAGTAATTCTAGAGCTAAAGCGGTGAGAGACATCAGCTCCGCTCAGATAATACATGCCAGCGCTCATCCCGGGCCCGGGAAGTGCCTCCTCCGGCCCGGCCCGGCCCGGCCCGGCCCGGCCCTCCCAGCCGAGCGCCGCTGTTCGCAGCGCGGGCCGCTCCCTCCGGCCGCAGCCGTGCCCCGGCAGCGCAGCCCTTGGCACGGCGCTGGAGCCAGCGCCGCCGGCCGCAGCCAAAACGCCCCCGCCGCCGCCCCGGCACGGCCCTTCCCGCGGCCCCGGCTCGGCGGCGCCGGCAGCGGCCTCACGATCCTCCCGCCGCCGCCTCCCCGGCCCGGCCGCTCCGCTCTGGGCCGCGCCGTTCCGGCGGCGCCGCGCTCGGGGCAGCGGCTGCGGCACCGCGCCCTTGGAGCGGCCCCTTCCACAGCCCCGGCACCGGCACCCGCGGGGGCTCTGCCCGGGGGGCTCCGTGCCCGGGGGGCTCCGTGCCCGGGGGGCTCCGTGCCCGCGGGCCCCGCCGCTCCCCGCCCACGGCCCCTGCCAGCAACGAGACGCCCCGCGACCCCTCCCGGCCTCCCCACCTGCCCCCGGGCCCGTCCCGCACCACGCGGCCGCTCCCGCCGCCGCTTCCGCTGCAAGGGACACCCGCCCGCGGCGGGCCGGGAGGAGCTGCCGCCGCGATCCTCTTCCATGTGCCCCCACTGGCCTGCATTCCCATCTCAACCACCTCCATCTGCTCCCATCCACCTCTGGTCATCCATCCCCATCCCATCGGCCTCGTTCCCCCTTTATCGCCCTCCATGCCCATACCATCCCCCTTCATCCGCCTCCATCCCCATCTCAACCGCCTCTATCCCCATCCACCTCCATTCCCATCGCAACCTTCTCCACCCTAGCCAGCTCGTTTCACGCTGCCTCCATCCCCATCCCAATTGCTTTCCTCCTGATAGGAGAAATGGGTGCTAATGTCCTTAGGAAAGACTCGGTGTGGAAGAATGGGTGCAGGGTTCTTCACTACTTTTTGCACGTAGGTAAAACCTTATACAATGAAGGCTTTGTTGCCTTTGTGAAATCATGGATCATGCCTGTTACTTCCGCTAAATAGAAAACGACTCTAGGAAGGAGACACAGCTGAATTAAGGGTAGAAAAACATGTGCCAATTTGGACAAATTTGGAGGAAAATATCTTTTGATAGAAGGCAGGCTACAACCATCCCTCCCCCACCAGGTTCAGGAAAAAAAATTTTTTTCCTCCAGGGAAAGTGAAAGAGATAAAAAACTATTTAACCAACACACAGGAAAAGGACAATAATGCTAAATAATAAAACCTCTCACTGTGGAGAGAAACCTCGGAATATTTCAGAGTCCTTCTGTAGGTGTGGTCTCTTTCCTCCTCCTAGGAGCTGGCTCGGTGTGGGCTCACCTCCGGGGCCTCGGTGGAAAATTCTCCGATGTGTTCTGATGTTGAAACAGTCCAGAAGAGAAGGGAAAAACTGAAATCCCAGGAAAACAAAGTTCAACTCTCTGTCTCCCTCTGGAGAAAAGGAGACGAAAGCTGGCTGAAAAGCAAGAAGGGCGCTTCCTCTGCTCTTGTTACCACAACAGGAGAACATAGAGGAGTGCGTATCTGTGTTCTTGAACAACTGTTTTGAAAAGTTCATTCGGTTTTTTCTCTTCCCTCTCTCGGGCTCAGTTTAAAGGCACAGAACGGCACAGAATTAATTTCTGGGCATAGAGCAGCGATACGGTGAAGAAGGAGCAGTCAATAACTAACTCATGTAAGCACAAGCTAACTATTAGGAGACAGCAAATGTTAGTTCAGACAGAAGATGTTAATTACAAAGCCTGAGAAGGCGAATTCACCCTAATCTTGTCAAGATAGAGGGGACAAGGATCATCTCAGAGACTGCTGAATCATTCCTCAAAGGACTACGCATGCCCAGGGAGAAAGGTGAAAAGTTCATGAGAGGATGACTACTGGCCTTCATCAGAAAAGACCCCCGAGGAAGAGGAGAGGTCTTCCTCAGCGTGACCACCAGGACACACAGCGCATGTGTGGCCCATATGCTAATGACTGCCGATAAATAATTTGTATAACCACACCTGTCCCAAAGAATGTGATGAATATTCATAATTTAGCCCATAATACTGTGTTGTAGAGAGCACCGGGTGTGTGTGTTTGGAGGAGCGATCCCCACACACCCGGCGCGCTGAATAAAGCAAATACCCACTTCTCTGACTCTGTCTCTCAAGTGTCTCCTAGCCCGGTTGTGGCATGATTCAATGGGATACACATCATAAAGTCATCCCAGGACATTGACCATCACGTGTTCACATCGTGGTGTATGGTGGTTGGTTGAATTATGTTTGTTGAGCTTTAAAACTATGTAAACTGATAACTGGCTAACTGCTTAAAAACACCAGGTTTTTGCAATAAAGTGGCTCTCCTTTGCACCTGCCTGGGGACTCTGCATCACTTCTTATCACAACAGCTACTGTCTTAGAAACGAGCATTAATGTCTTTGAAATGGGTCTTAATATCCCTATGAACATCCACTTGCTTAAGTTTGTTACAGCACTCAGGTGGTTTGACAGTTTGAGCTCCTGAACTTTAGGGTAATAGGACAAATGGGTCTGCACAAAGTCTCTTGCAGATGGTCTGAACTTCAGGGGAAAACGGCGGCACATGTTCAAGGGGGGATATGGGGTCAGTGGTTTGGGAAGGCTGTGCCTTCCTGGTACCTCAGCTGATGGGGAAAGGAAGAGAGTAACATGCGGCCGGGAGTTTAGGATAAAAGGAGGCTGCGTCCTCCAAAACCTCGAGAGAAACCCCACAGGCGTGTGCCCCAGTGGACTCTCTCCCTTTATTCGAGCAAAGTTGCAGGACTCCTCTGTCTCCTTTGTGGACACTGGCTTTTCACAGTGTGGCTTTTCGGCACAGCGCCCATCCACTTCCATCCCCATTCCATCCTTCCCTGTCCATTCCCAGCCCACCCCAGTCCCACCCACCAGCCTGTCCCACGCTGAGACTGGCACATGGCAGTGGATCCCACCAGTGTGCGAGGAGTGCGGGATCAGCCGCCCCTGCCCTGTCAACACCGACAGCTTTTGTTGGGGCCTGGCAATCATTCCAGAACAGGCCTTTTCCAGGGAAATCCTCTGTGCTGCACAAGTCTTGTTCCTGGCCTGCATCAGGGCATCAGGGCGAGGCCCAGCTCAGCCCACAATGCGATGCCCAAACCCAGCCCATTTCCTGCACACTTTTCCACTAGATCAGTTCATTCAGGTTCCCATTGCCTCATCCCACTCCTTTCCTCACAGGACACATGCATCCCCTCTCACACACCATCATTACCACTCACCCATAACAAGGAATTCTGGCTCAAGGCATGAGAAACATGGACTCACTTTAGTTTTTATTTAGATCTGGCTGTTGAAAGGCTCCAAACCCACAGTGTTTCCTATGGATGTTGGGAACTGGGGCCCTGGAGCCTAAGTGCCAAAGCCAGCTGGGCCCCTCCACAGGAGGAAAAGTCAGGTTTTTTAAGTTCCCTGAGGTTGATCCAGTTGCTATCACCCAAGCCCCGGGGATAAACAAAGAGAGCCTATCCATGCCATTAAAAACATGGAAACACCCCAAATCCGACCCCTGGGATGTGCTGTATTTTTGCTCTCACTGTTAAAAATAAATTTTAAAAAATGAGAATTTGTTTCACTCTTTGCTCATCCAGGTTTGCTGGGGAAAGGTTTTGTCTCCTTTGCTGCTGAAAGCCAAAGGTTGATTTGGGGAGAGCGATATGATCCCTATGGGATTTAGGGATATTTGAGATGTTCAATCAGTGGGATGGGCTCAGGGGATGGGTGGGGTCCCAGAGCCTGTGCTGGATCAGGCACCAGAACAGGAGTTTGACCGAAAAGGGGTTTTCCCATGTTTTTCTAATGGAGAAATGCAGCACAGTCCCTTTCCCTGGAATACCAGGCCTGGAGCTGTTGCATCCCTCAGGCCTTGTACCTGCCCAGATGCTCACGGGCGATGATCACCCGCTGGATCTGTGCCGTGCCCTCGTAGATCTGTGGGGAGAACCAGAGACGGGTGAGCCAGGAGCTGGGAAAGGTGTTTGACCAGAGTCTGCACACCTGTGACCCCTCCCTGCACTAAGCCGGGGGCAGGAGGAGGGAAAACTGGGAAAAATTAGTGTGACAATGACCCATAGCAGGCAATAAGCACATACAGGTGTGTGTGTTCAGTGCAGGAGGGATCCAGGGGCTCCCCAGGTATCCAAACACCCATGTGTGCCCGGCACAGGAGAGATCCAGGGATTCCCCAGTTACAGCCCAGGGCAGCTTCAGGACAGTAGAATTTGGGCATTTCAGTGTTTCAGCTCCCAATCCTGCCCAAAGTTGCTTTGGCAAATCACTCCCACACCTGCAAATCCACTTTCTCTGCAGTCACAAAATCAGGATAATACTCCCCAAACTGCACAAAGCTTCTCCAAGTAGAGCTGCTGGAATTGTAAGGTCCAGCCCCTTTCCCAGGTTCTTGCAGGGATGGAGTGGAACAGGAAAAACACCCCAAATTTCACACTAAATCAGAGTAATTTGAACAATTTCAAAACCTCAGCATGCTTGGCCATGCATTGATGATGGAACTGTGTGATGGAGGATCTTGGTGGAAAACAACCCCAGAACAGGAGAAGAGCCCGATTCTGACAAAGTCTCATAGCTTGTTCAGTCCCTTCCTGGCAGGACTGAAATCAGGACTGAGAACTTCTCAGTTCCAAACATCTGCTTTCTGTCCTTGGAGAAGGAAAAATTCCTGGCTGGTGAGAACAGTTGGAATTTTAAAGTCAGCTGTAAATGGAATGTCAACCACCTGGAATCTCAGCAGCTGTGGTCACTTGGTGACAGGTCAGGGCCATATATGTTCCCTGAGACCTGTTTGGATCAGTTCCAGTCAATCATGGTTAATGTTGGAAAGAGGGAAAAGGTGAAGGTCGCTGGGTTTCCTAATGAAATTAATTCATTCCTGCTGAATAACAAACTGGAACCAACAGAGGAATTCTGGCATGGAATAATTTCTTGGCAATAACATTGCAGAAAAAGCACTGGGGATTAGGGATGTCTGTGGGCTGAAAATGAGGAAATATGACTGTGTTTTGTTCTTTTGGAAAAGAAACCAATAAATAAATATCTGAAGAAGTGAATCACCATGGGCTGCGCCTCATGGCTGTTTCTGCAGCACACAGAGGGTAATTAATGCTAATTAGTTATTTCATGGACCTCAGTGCTGGTGACATCTCAGCCAAAGTACCTGCCCAGCGAGTGGTAACTTGAGAACTTCCCTGATTTAACGCCTTTCAGTCTCCAAATATTTTTAGCCTGTGTCCATCCTGATTGCAATTAATCACAATTAATTACTTTGTACTGAGTGCCCGCATTGCCATGGAGACCCCTCACTCTGTTGCACTCACCTGATAGATTTTGGCATCCCTCATGAGCTTCTCCACAGGATATTCTGTGTTGAAGCCATTGCCCCCAAAAATCTGCACAGCATCAGTGGCCACCTGGTTGGCGACGTCCCCAGCGAAGGCCTTGGCAATGGAGGCGTAGAAGGTGTTGCGGCGGCCAGCATCCACCTCCCAGGCTGCACGCTGGTACCCCAGCCGGGCCAGCTCCACCTTCATGGCCATCTCTGCCAGCAGGAATGCCACGGCCTGGTGCTGGGAGAGTGGAGATCCACCACGTGAGCCTCAGAGGGGCTGCGACACCACAGGGCAAGGAGCCTTCTGCTTGGGATCATGGAATTGTTGGGGTTGGACACGACTGTTAAGATCATCAAGGCCAAGCCTCGCCCCGGCACCAACATGGTCATCACTAAACTGTGTCCCCAGGTGCCACAAAGATGGGGACTCCACCACAGCCAGGCCTTTCTGGGAATAAAGCTTCCCTAATATATAATTTTATCTTCATTTCTTCATTTGCAAATTCAACACACTTGGGAAGTTGTGCTCAAGGAGTTTTATGGAACTGGGATCTGTGTTGGATCAGACTTTCCCATGGGTAACTCTAAAGCTCTTGGACGCACCTCCACAATGGGTTTCCCGAAGGTTTTCCTCTCCAGCGCGTACCTCGTGGCCTCGTCAAGTGCTCGCCTCGCCAGCCCCACAGCCCCCGCTGCCACCTGGGGAGGCACAGTGCAGGATGAGCAGCAGAAATTCCTGTTAGTTTTGTGAACAGCCCATTCCTGCCACTCACCGGGGGCCTGGTCTTGTCAAAGGCGCCCATGGCGATCTTGAAGCCGGCGCCCTCCGCGATCAGCACGTTCTCTTTGGGGACTCGCACATCCTCAAAGACGATCCCACGCGTGTCCGAGCAGCGCTGGCCCATGTTGAGCTCCTGGAAAAGGGAGGTGCCACTGAATCAGCTTCTTCCCAGGTACAACCAGTTCCATCCTTTAGTTCACTTAAACAATAAAGGAAGCTTTTTTCCCTTAAAAAGCCACTTCAGTTTTAACTAAAACCCACCAGAGACAAGAAATACTAGTTTGGCCTCCCCAGCCCAGTGAGTCCCTGACCTGTCACACCTGAGCAGGTTACTGCCTCCATGTGGGAGATCAGTTCTGAGGCTGGAATCCCTCCTTTGGCTTTTTCTGGTTCAATTTATCCTCTGGAGGATTCAATTCGACATATAATTCAAATCTATCCTCTCATATGGGAGAGAAAACAGTCAAGAACCCACTTGGAGCAGCTGCGAGACACAGCTGTGCTGCCAAAAGACAAATTCATAAGTAAATCAGGTTTTCAGGTTCCAAATGTAAGCAGAGTGAGAAAATCAGGACCTCCACGGTGCCTTACTTGGGCAGGAGGAGCTGAAATTGCAGCAGACGGCTGGTTTTGGGGAAAGTTCTGCCAACACCTTCACTCCCCCTGGACATTAACTGGTTCTTGGCAATTCCATGTTCTTAAAGGTTCTTTTGCAGCTGGGCAAAATTATCTGCTTTAGGCTCTTCTGAGTAATTCTTTATCTGAATTCATACAGTTATAATTCTATCATCATTGTATCTAATTATATATATTACATATAATTGTATATTATATAATTATCTTACATACATTATGCATATATAATTCCATTAAAAATATATCTACATAAATATAATTATTAAATGTGTCTTATGAACAGTTTCTGGGCACTGTGAGAATTCCAATATCCCTGTCTATGAGCCCTGACAAGGCTCAGCCATTTCCCTTTCATGGCAATTCATTGTGTTATTGGTTCAGGAAGGAGCAGTAATTCCTGATGATCACCTTCCTGCCAATCTGGATCCCAGGGCTGTCGGCCTCCACGATGAAGCCTGTGAAGGCTTTGCTGGCTGGGGCCCGGTGGTCAGGATCGGTGCGGGCAAGCAGGAAGTACCTGGGGAGGACAGAGATGGGGGCTCAGCTCATCCCCAACAATCAGATACTTCATGGCAAAAATGCCAAGTGGTTTTGTCCATATTTGTACTGTACAGGAAATAGAATGAGAAGGTAACAACCCTTTTTAATTGGCCCTTCCAAAAAAAACCCAAATGAGGGGGAGGGAGTGCGAGGAATGTCAGTGTTGTCTAAACATCTCTTCCCGCAAAATCAAGATTTAATGAAATTCCCTCAGGTAAACCTGCAAAGCTTCTCCACCTTTTCCATGTGTCTGTAAGTCTCAATATCCCACTCAGCCTCCCAAATAGCCCAAAATAAGCCAATTCCCAGCACAACTCTAAGCATTATTGTACAGGGAATGTGGCATTGTGTGCAAGGCCTTTTCCTCTTGATTGCAAATATTTCCATTTTACTCTTCCCACTATCATTTGCAAATGAGGTTTTTGTATCAGCAATTGCTGTAAATCCCATTTAGGGGGGTCAGGAATGTGCTGGGAAAGTCTCTGTGATGGTTCTGCCTCGGGCAAGAAATAAAACAGTGAGAAATCCCAACTTTCATAGATAAATGTATAAAGTTTTTCCTCTTGAACTGAGAAGAGTTTGTGTGTTGGGGTGGGGAGAGTGTAAGCCCCGAGGAAGGGTCTGTACTGCCCTCCCCAGATCCTGCACCACAGCCTGGGCTCTGGGACTCCTTGGAAATGTATTACCTTAAGGCAATTAAATCCCAGAGTTTTTCTGTTTTCCCGGTGAGTGGAAGGCATTCCTGGCTGAGTCAGAAGCAGCTGATCCCTGTCTGGGAGCCAGGTCAGGGCTCGGTAACCTGAGCATTTTGGAGCTGACCCTGAGTAACTCACTGTCCCAAAGGGAAAGCAGAGGGAACTGTGTCTGGTTTAAGCCCAAATGAGCGGCATTCTGAGCAAAGCTGTGACAGCATCGAGCTCTGAGGTCATTAGCCCGTTCCCTCTTCGGGCACCCCGCAGCACTGGGGCCACTGGTGCCTCTTCCTGATGAACTGGTGGCACACTGGAACACCCTGGCTTGTGACAGGCCCTTAAAGAAACCCCAGTATAGACCAGTATGCCCACAGAGGGAACGCACCAGTTGGCCTTCCCACCATTGGTGATCCACATCTTCTGTCCATTGATGACGTACTCATCCCCCTTCCGCTCCGCCCGAGTTCTGATCCCGGCCACATCCGAGCCCGCGCCTGGCTCCGTCACACAGTAAGCCTGGAAGAACAGCCCCCAGATCCCAAGGAATTTACATTCTGGGTTTGGGAAACCACAAAATCATTGGGAATTGTGGGCAATGACCGACCTCGGTCACACAAACGTCAGAGGCTCCTCTGTCATTAATTAACTACGCAAGTAATGGGATTCCCCAATCAAACACACATCAGGGGCTCCTCTGTCATTAATTAATTAATCAATGAGATTCCCTGGTCACACTCACACACATCAGGGGCTCCTCTGTCATTCTGCCCAAGTATTTTTTCTGTTGCTGCTCGTTCCCAGCGATGATCACAGGCATTTGCTGGAAGGGAATGTTCAGAGCATTAACCCATCACCTCAAGGGCCCAGAGCCCAGTTTGGAGGACCCAGAGGCCATCCTGGAGGACCCAGAGCCCAGTTTGAGGGCCCTAGCCCCAGTTCCAGACAGGCGCAGGACTCACCCCCAGGGAATTGGCCTCGATGGCCGTCTGCACCCCGGTGCATCCGTACGCCAGCTCCTCCGTGATCAGACATGCCTCGAAGGTGCCCAGCCCCAGCCCACCTGTGGGGGGACAGGAGGAGACTCAGAGGGGTCTCAAGTGCAGAATATTAATGATTTACAAGCATTTATTATGCCAAACGTCCCCCATGGGCACCGAGTTCCATCAGATGTTCTCCCTTGGGAACGCCTTGGGAAATAGCATGCTGCCAGATTGATAATTTTGTTATTTGTTTCTTTTCATTGCAATCAGATGATTTAAAAATCCCATTTCACCACTCTCAGGGGGGTTAATTTTGTGCTCAAGGTGGGACAAGTGGCACAAAATGGCCAAAAGGTGCCACCAGGATCTGTCACTGCTTTACATCTGAGCATTCCCTGGCTCTTGGGAGGCAGAAAAGGGCCACATAGGCTCTGATGTCTCACAAAACTATCAATTATATCCCTCAAATCCCTTTTTCCAGAGGCAGGCAGACACCATTTTACCTGGGAAGTTTGAATCACTTTGTGCCTTTCCTGTGTCCATCTCTTTTCCGATTTTAAATTTCATTTGAACATTCAGTTCCATGACCTTCTCCCACAGCTCTTCACACCAGCCTCAGCTTTTCCACACCCACCATTAGTCTCATCAATACCTCATTTTTCAGGCTATATAAGGATATCCAGCAAATTGTGCTGATGATTTCCCACTATGAAACTTGATGGCTTTTCAAATTCATTCCTGAATTTTGAGTGTTTTGCACCCACCTGGCCCCTCACTCTCGCTACTGGGGGTCGGACAAGGGGACCTCTAAAGGCCACTCTTGATTCAAACCTTCCTATGATTCTCAGCCTTTGCTGCAGAAACTCAATTTTTGATACCAGATACACCAAATCAGTCAAAAAAACCCCATCAGGGCCTGCTCTGGACACTTCCCAACTCCACTTTCATGTAGAACGGGGAATCTGAAATGTAACATTTTTATCCATGGCTACGCACCTGCTGCACCTCGGCTAAACTGGTAACTGATCCTCAGGAATGAGCCCTTAAATCGCTCCAGCCTGAGGCAGGATCAAAGTAAATCCTTGAATTCTTGACATGGGAATCATGGGAACGGGGATCGTGGGAGAAAATCCAGCCATAAGTTACTACATCAGGATCTAATTCCTCGCCTGATCCCATCCAACCTCATCACACCCATGTGGGTCAACCTGTCCACAAATTGCTTTGGGATTACTCCGGTGTGCAACAGGTAATTTTTTATGTAATCCATAATTTCACACCTCAGTCTCCTCCAAGGCCTTTTCTTTGGTTTATTTTAGGGATTAAAAGGGATCACACTCACCGCAGCTCTCTGGGATGTGGGAATTCATCAGCCCAAGCTCCCAGGCCCGTTTGATGAGTGGCACAGGATACTGAAACAGGGAAAATCACGGTTGATTATCAGAGGTAACATTTCAAATTTTGCGTAAAGAGAAAAATCTGTTTTTTCCCTCCTGTGGGGTGGATTTACCTCCCCAGTCCTGTCGTACTGTGCAGCAACAGGAATAATCTCCTCCAGAGCAAATTTCCGGGCAGTAGCTTGGAATTCCTTCTGTTCATCTGTCAGTTCTGTTGAAAAAATAAGGCAAAAAGTCATAAAGAAGATCAACTTCCTCCTTCCGTCTGAACTGCCCTGAGCTCTGAGCAATGCCCACAACACCATTAGTTACAAAATTATTCAAAAACAACTGGAAATGGAGCAGAAAGTGCCAGGTAACAAAATGTTTTTACCAAAAACATCTGTCAAGCACATGCTGCTGTCCCGGAGAATTTGCTGTAATAGCCCAGGTATGGAGAAATTTCTGTGTCACATCCCTGGACGCACCATGTTCCCCTGGTGCTGCTCATGGTTAATGTACTGTTTAAAAGCCAATGGGGGATCATCGCTCAATGCTGAGGCTATTTGGGCAATAAAAAAAGCTCAAGATGGTTACAAAAAAGAAGAAAGTCTCTGAGATATCACCCCCTGCCCTGGCTGTCCTGAACTGGACAGAAAAAGGGCTTTTGGTTTTCCAATAGTTTTTATAAAAAGAATAGAAATCTATTCCAAATAAACACCTGTCTGGGAAATTCCTCCTGAACTGCAGTACTGTTGTTTGGTTTTTTGGTCAGTTGTTTTGTTGGGGTTTGGGTTGGGATTTGTCTGGTTTTTTTGGTCCTTTTTTTGCTTCTTTTCCCCCCGCACTGCCTTTTGTCCCTCCCTGTTCCCTCCCTTCCCACACCTGCTGCACTCACCGAAGCTGAACCCATTCCCAGGTTTGCTCAGGTGCACATTTTGGGCAGGTTTGCTGGAGTGCAACCTCCAGCCAGGCCAAACCAGGGTTCGGAGCAGCTGCAGCAGGAAAGGACCATGAGAATGAGGGAATATCCTGGACCAGAATGAGGGGCCTGTCCTAAAGGTGCCAGCGCAGCCCCACAGCACAGCAAGGGACAGGGGCTGTGACAGGTGGCACACAGGGAAAAAAGGTACTGTCAGAGAATACTGAAAATATCTGTAAAGCCAAAAGGTGAACTGTGGGGAGAGCTGGGATCAAGCATGGAATGCTGAGCTGCTGAGACAGTGGTTATGCACAGCTTGGGGGTGTCTCCAAGGTAAAGTTTTATCTGTGGGGTTTTTGCAAGACACAAGTTTTGCAAAACTGTCCTTTCTCACCCAGGTTTTCCCTTCTTGCCTGAGCTTTCTTACCAAACTGCTGCCACAGGTGTGCAAGGAAAACAAAACAACACCAGGAAACAACCCTCCCAAGTGTTTTAGACCCTGTTTGAAGTATAACTGACAAAAAAAAAAAAAAAGGTATAAAAAAAGACAGGGTATTGTAGTCATGGGGGGTTTATTTGTTTGGGCTTTGGTTTAGTTTTGGTTTTGCTGGTTTTTCTCTTAAGGATGATCCAGCCCTACGCAGCATCTCCACCAAAACATTTAGACAAAACTAGGAAAAGCCTAGAATTCTCAACAAGGCTGAAGGTGACACACACACACACACACACACACACACACACACCCCCCACCGAAGGAGCTGCCAAGTTTGTGTTTGAGATGTTCAGTCTCACAGTCTCATGGTTCTCTTGCTCCTGGGGCTGGGCAAGGTCAAGGGCATCACTGAGGTGACTCTGGACACATCAACACCCCTGGACGGCTGAAGGTGAGGGATGGGCAGGGGAATCTCCCCAGGGAAACACAGAGTGACAAGAGACCAAAGTTCTCACACAGGGATGAGGCACTGGAGCCATGGGGGTGCCCCATCGCTGGGAATGTTCCCAGTCAGGAGGGATAGCACCAGGGAGCAACCTGATCTAGCTGCTCCAAGTTGGCAGTGGGGTGGGACTGGGTGGTCTCTTAGATCCCTTCCCACCCAAACCAGTCTGAGATTCTGTGTAAGGATCTGGGCAAGCACCTGCCTATTCCATCAGCCTCGCTATCCTCTCCACGCTGAGACCCAGCTCCTCGTGCCTTCCACCTGCTCTGCCCCCACTGAACCTCAAATCCCGGTGCCAGGAATATCATCCATGAGATCCCCTGCCCTCGGGCACAGTCGCCCCCGTCGCTCCCGCTGTCACCGTGACACTTGGGGCAGGTGGCCACATCCCACCGGGGGACACTGGAGGGACACTGGATGGACACGGCAGAGCCGGCGACCTTCACCTTTCCCCTAATTCAGGAATGACGGGGAGAACTGGAAGTGCCGACGCAGTTCCCGGGGAGGGCGACCGATAGATCCCGATATAAGTAATGTTCCCAATTCCCAACGGGGCGGGCACCGACCTCGGGGGCGCAGAGGGCACCGACCCCGGGGAGAGGAACGGAGCGGCGCGGGAGGAGCAGCGCGCACCGATCCCGATTCGGGACCCCCGGGATTGAGGTTGGCAGCACCGCCTCAGCCCCAGCACGACCCCGGCCCCGTCCCTCCTCTCCTGGCTCCCCCCGTGCCCCCCCGTGCCCCGCTCACCCGGCCGGCGCTGAGCGCGGACATCGCTGCGGCGGCTGCAGCGCTGCGGGGCGGCCGCACCATCCCCGCCCCCGAACAGGGCGGTGCTCCCCGAACAGGGCGGTGCGGGGTCTCCTCCTCGCCCCTTCCCCGCCTCTGCCCCGTTTTGTCGATGACAGAGAATCGGCTGCTTTTATTTCCCTTTTGCTTTGTGAAATTGTGAAATTTCCCCCGAGATGGGTTCGGGTCCCGCTCGCGGGTTTCTCACGGAGAGTTTGGGTTAACGCGGCAGAAACGGGCCCGGGTCCCTGCCTTGGGCAGACACTTCTTGGGTTAAACCAGCAGGTTAAAAAAAACTGATCGTGGTCTCACACAGGCTTTGCTCCGACCGCGGCTGGCTTTTCACTCCGGTATCGGTGGAATGGCGTGTTCAGAGACGGGAACGGAGCCGAGGCAGCGGCTGGAGCACCAGGAGCGGCTGAGGGAGCTGGGAAAGGGGCTCAGCCTGGAGAAAAGGAGACTCGGGGGGACCTTGTGGCTCTGCACAACTCTCTGACAGGAGGGGGCAGCCGGGGGGATAGGGCTCTGCTCCCAGGAGACAAGGGACAGAACAAGGGGAAACGTCCTCAAGCTGTGTCAGGGGAGTTTTAGGTTGGACATCAGGAAGAATTCCTTCATGGAAAGGATTGTCAGGCCTTGGAAGCGGCTGTCCAGGGAGGTGGTGGAGTCCCCATCCCTGGAGGTGTTCGAGGGCATGGCACTCAGTGCTCTGGCTGAGTGACAAGGTGGTGTTTGGTCAAAGGCTGGACTCACTGATCTTGGAGGTCTTTTCCAGCCTTAGTGATCTGAAGATTCTGTGACTTTTTCTCCCTGTAGTTAAGTAAAAGTTAATTTGTAATTTTATGTTATTCCAATGTTTAATGAAGATTTTAACGTGTTCTTTCTGTTTTAAATCCAGTCTCAAGCCCACAGGATGTGTGGATTTGGGGCTGTTAAACACCCCCTATCCAGCACCACAGGTTCTGATCCACAGGTCACATTCCTGACTGCAATTGGGAGATCCGGAGCAGCCCAACTTCTCTCCATGGATTATTTATCCCTTACTTGTACAATTCCTGCACACTCCTACGGTTCCTCAGTGCTCCTCAGGTGATTTGTCATCACAACAGCCCCGGGATGCAGAGACATTTCTCCATCGCATTAAAGAGAAAGGTTCAGATGGGTTTTCTGATGAGCAGGGTGGGTTTCACTGGAGTTCACGAACCAGGATCACACTCCCCAGAATCACAGAGGCAGGTAGGGAGCTTCTGTATCCCTATGGAAAGGGGGGCACAGGTAATATCTTCTCTCCTGGGTCACAAACAGCTGCAGCTGCTTCAGGTGCCTGAACAATGTAGGGACACCCCCACCCAGGATGTTCCTGATGCAGGGAGGAATTTCTGGACAACATGGGCAGAATTGAGATGCTATTTCCAGGTGCCTTCAAGACCGGTATCAATAGCCTTCTGGAAGGAACGAGCTCCTGAGATTTGTGACCCAGATACGAGCTGGTACAGGGGGGTTTCAAGGCACTCCAGGTGCAGAAGGCATTAGTGTAGCTGGAAGCAGGAATGCAGGTCCCAGTGTGGATAAGGGATCACACTGACAGGGTCGATGCTGGTCCTGCAATAGGGGATCACACTCTTGGGCGCTAGTCCCAGGGTGGATAAGGGATCATGGTCACAGGATGGAGGCTGGTCCCAGGATCAGGCATCACATCCACAGGGTGGGTGCTGATCCTGGCATAGGGCATTGCCATCATGGGGTAGACACTGATGTGGGATGGGGGTCCTGTGCAGGGGAGCTGTGGGTGACTGCCTTGCTGGTGGCAGGTGAGTATCTGTCTGTCCTGTGCCTGTCTGCGTGTCTGCGTGGCTCTGAGACACCTGCTCACCACAGCAGGTTGAACCTGCTGGGGGAGAGGCTGCAGCCATACTGGGCTGGATTTGCTGGCAGCTCCGGACACCCACTCTGCAGCTCCCTCACCCCCACCCGGGTGCCTGGACCCAGCTCCTGTGGGGCAGGATCATCTCCCCTGCTCACCTGTGATTAGTTCTGGCTTTGCTGAGCAGTTTTTCAGTGGTTCTGCTCCCCAATCCCACATTGGATGGAACACTGATACTCTTCTCCAGGCATCCAGAGAGAAAAACAGCCCAGGCAGAGCATTCCACAGGGAATGGCCCTCTGCAGTGTCTGCTTCTTCTCTCTGAAGCAGCTGAGGTGGCACAGAGGTGGCTCAGAGGTGGTAGCTGTGACTCCTGGAGTTTGGAGGGGACAGTGATGGGCTGTGATCCCATGACCCCAGAGCAGTCCCCATGCAGAGACTGACCATCATATTTCCTCTCCAAATTTACCTTCCCACACATCATGCCCAGACTGTCCTTCTGAGTCCTCTGTCCCCTCCGTAGTGGACTAAGGGTTCCTTGGGTCCTTCCCAAAGCCATAACTGAGCCCCCCCAGCCTGCACCACCTGCCCCAGCCACAGCCCCTTGGATCTCCTTGTTCCTGCACAGCTGGAAAATGTCCTGTGTCACAGTGTCCCGCAGTGGTAGGGAGGAGAAGAGAGATCCAACAGGCAGGAATTGTGCAGCAACATTGATTTATTTAATTATTTTACAACTCTCTTATAGACTTTTTTCTTCAGTCTAATTGGTCAAAGGATCAGCCATCCCTTGGGGGTGATTGGCTAAAATCCTAAAACATCCATTGTCAAAATATTTTTCTACTGTACCATAAACAAAGCTTTGCAAGGTCACAGGTGTTCATAGTTTATAGAACTCTGCTAATATCTTCCATGAGAGAGAAAAGTCTCTCACGGGACTTAAAAGAAGCAAGAAAAATTCTTGCTAGCAGCATTTTTATATCTACAATTCCCCCTTTCTGTTTTATAAGATAACAATTCTACTAGGTATTAATCCTAAATAGAAATTTACATCAGTTATTAATTCTAAAAATGTCCTTAAGGCTTTAACTATCTGACTCCATAACAAGAAATTTAAAGCTCAGTCTCTGCTTGTGGAAGGACCATCCCAGTCTCTGCTTGTAGAAGGACCATCCACCTGATAGTTGACATCCTGGTCATCATCAGAAGAGTCACTAGGTTGATGATCTACATTCTGGTCGCCATTTGGATGGTTGGCGTTCTGGTCATCATTTGGAGGTTGCCTGTTCTGCCTCTGGTGCCGCAGGTCAGGGCAAACGCATTGAAGGTAGCCACCGTATCCCAGTATCTGTGGAAACGCAAGCATACCCACGACCCCAAACGATAAGCTCATGTGGGCCTTCCCACTGGTTAGTGAGTAAATTCCGTACCCAGACCTTTGCCCGGGGCAGCTGTCTGTCGCCTGCAGACTGCAATGAGAGAAAATGATTCAGAATAACAGGATTATTTGAATTTTGTGGTACTGTAAGGTGATTAATTGTATACAAAGCTTTTGCTAGTCGGCTCTGTGGGGTTTCTCCATGCATTCCCCTTTTCTGTTTGTCCAAAACACGCTTCAAGGTACCATGAGCGCGTTCGACAATGGCTTGGCCAGTAGGAGAATGTGGGATACCAAAGGTATGGTCTACACCCCATAGGTGTAAAAACTGCCGCGTCTTCTCCGAGGCGTAGGCAGGACCATTATCGGTTTTCACAGAAGCTGGCACGCCCAGGACTGAGAAAGCCAATTTCCAATGGGCAATGACATCACGGCCCTTCTCTCCAGTGTGAGCAGTAGCCCACATAGCCGAGGAGAAAGTGTCAATAGACACGTGCACATATTTCAGCCGACCAAATTCTGGGATGTGAGTTACATCCGTTTGCCAAATCTGCAAGGCTTTTAGCCCTCTGGGGTTTACCCCCGCTGGCAAAGGCGCAGCGAGTCCGTGACAGTCAGCACAAGCGCTGACAATGTCGCGCGCCTCGGTTGGCATTAAATGAAACTGCTTCTGCAGGGTATGTGCACTTTGATGGAAGAAACCGTGCGATGCCTTGGCTTGTGCAATTTTGTCAGGCTGAGGCCCTACCCCTGCAGGGTTGGCCAGCATGTCAGCCCTGGCATTGCCTTCTGTTAGAAACCCTGGTAAATTGGTGTGGCTTCGAATGTGCAGAATGTAATACGGATGCACTCGAGCCTGGATCGCAGACCACAAGGTTTGCAACAGTGAAAACAGAGCCGCATTGTTCACCTCCTTCAGAAGTGAACAATCTAAGCGTTGGGTGATATCTGCTACATAAGCAGAGTCAGTAACCAAATTCAAAGGTTCCTGTGAGAATCATTGAAAAGCCACGGTAACAGCCCTTAATACAACTAACTGAGCAGAGTCTGACTCGTGTTCCTTCAGCACCTGCCATTCTGATCCCTCCTTCCAGGTAAAGATGGCTTTCCCTGTACAAAAATTTGTCCCAATCCATACTCCCCAAGCTGCCAACACATCCTGTCCCCAAAGGTTAAGGGAAGTGGTAGCAACATAAGGCCTAATTGTAGCTGTGTGCCCCTCTGAATCCTTCACCATCACAGGCCGTTCGCTTCAATAGCTCTGTGTGGATCCTCCTAATCCTGCAATGGCCGATCCCACCGGGGCTAAAGGCCATGAGGGAGGCCACGCAGAGAAGGAGATGATAGTTACATCAGCACCAGTATCAATCAAACCTCGAAGCTGAGTCCAGGGTGGACGGGCGTTCGGCAGGATCAGGGTACATGTCATCTGTGGCCTTTGGTCAGAGATGTCTGCAGTCCAGAAGGCCTGCGGAAGTCCCGTAGATCCACTGCCGTTATCTTCGTGAGTTGGTTGTTCTATCCTGGGGACACAAGACTTAAAAGGCACTAATTTAGCAAGGCACGTCTTTTCAGGAATAGTTACAGGGGGTTTTTGCATGGAGACCAAAGCACAAATCTGACCTTTAAAGTCAGTGTCAATAACTCCTGAGTGCACTAAGATTCCCTGATGGGCAACATCAGGTTTTCCCACCAGCATCGCACTGGATCCCTGGGCTAAGGGTCCATATGCATCCAAGGGAACCTTATAAATACCGCTAGAGTCTAAGACGACTGCGGCTGCGGTGTGGATGTCAAACCCGTCTGATCCGTGGGTGCCGTCTGATCTCTGGGTGCCGTCTCTAGGGTGGCTGAGTAGGCCTGTGCCTGTACCTGTGCCACTCTCTGGGGGAGCGACTGCATCGGAGAGCAATTCCCCCTCCTGGCACCCCGGCGGAAGTTTCCCGACAACGGCCGACCATCGGCATGAGTCTGGGATCTACAATAGTCCGAGCAATGCCCTGGTCTGCCACACCTCTTGCACTGAGGGATCGGTGTGTTCTCTTTTTGGCTCGGCTTAGGCCGCTTCCGTTTTTTCGCCTGTTTTGGTTGCTTTGGTTCACGACCAGAAGATGCGCGAACAGGCTGCAGGAATGCAGCCAAAGCAGACCTTCTCTGGTTCCCAGATCCCACCCACCTTAGCGCAGGCTTCGACCATGTCTGTTACCTCAGGATCCCCTGGTAAGGCATCTATGATTTTTCTGCACTCCTCGTTGGCGTTCTCTCTCACTAACTGCCTTAACAACAACTGTCTTAACACGTCATCTTCAACCTGCTTCTCGAGAGAAGCAGCGACTTTCTCTACAAAAGAGAGGAATGGCTCTGATTTCCCTTGAACTATTTCAGTATATCGCTTTCTGGGTGCTGACAACTCTATGGTTTTCAACAGGGCAGCCATGCCGACCTGTTGAGCTTGCTGCAGGACGCTAGAGGACAAGGTACCCTGTTAGGCTGGGATCAGAGAAGGGGCCAGTCCCCATCAAAGCATCCATTCCTGCTGTCTGTCTAGGATCAGCAGCAGGGAGCTGCATATTCCCTAATGCAGCCTTGTCAGCCAGCTTTCTCCAGGTAGTCTCAAAAACTGTAAATTGTACAGGCTGAAATAGAATTTGACCTAAGTGTCTGATACCAAATGGAGCAAGCACTGTATTTATCACCCTTATTATCTGCATAACCTCAGCAGAACTGAGCCCATGTTGTTCCACCTTGGATTGCAGATCCTGTGCAATCTTCCAGGCAATTATCTCATGCATATCATGCTGGCCTGAATTTGGGAGAGCCTTATACACTGGGAAAGCTCGGATCTCCCCTTTCGGGGTGTCACTATCATCCTGAACTTCTGGCACAGCCTTTGGATGCAGTGTAACAGTTTCCCGATTACTCTCAGAATCCTCAAATCTGCTTGGCATTGCAAGTGTTTCTAATAAATCCCAATCACCCTCCTCCAGAGCCTGCATCTTAAGCGACTCCCAGAAATGGTTGTAGTGTCTCGGATGCACTGTCACAGTGCAGTCCGGGAAGGTCCAGGGACGAGACTGGAGCAGCCTTTTCTTTTGCCGCTTGGGCTACAACCGCTTCACGATCTGGGGCCAAAGCCTCCTCTGCCTCACTGCCCGACGATGAATCGTTGGGTATGAGCAGCTTTGAGGAGCTGTGAACGAACAGAGGCGGGCGGGGAGAAATCGCCTGACCAGAAGAGGAACTGACAGCAGAGGCTGCAGTCGGCTGTGCAGGGGTTCGAACCGCAGCCACTGTCGGGGATGCGATCTCGGGCGGTTTCAACCGATCCAGCGCTGGGGCTGCTGCAGCCGTCTGCAAGGCTGCGGCCACGCCCAGAGCCGCTGCTCTCTCCTGTGCTACGGTAGTGCCCAGAGCCGCTGCCGGCCGGGGCACAGCCGCCGTGACCGCCACTTCTTTCGCCGGTCTCGGCTCCGCTGGCGGCTGGGACGCTGGTGCAGTGCCGGTCGCTGGCACCACGACCGCCGCCGCTGGTTGCGGGTTGGGAGCGTCTCTCGCGGGCAGCGCAGGCGGCGCAGGCCCTGCGCGGCGGGGCGCCGCTGGCAGCTGCAACAGCTGCTTTTGCAAGCTGAGCAGCTCCGCCAGCTGCCGTGATATGTTCGGCAGCTCTGTCAACAAAGGCAGATGCCGTATTAAAAGGTTGACTGCTTGGTTCTGCTTTTGCGCGGAACAGTCTGTTGCTACGGAGGGAGACGAGCCGCATCCGGGCATTCTCAGCGCAGAAACGCCTGTGCAGACAGGCTAGGAGCCGCCATGGGGGCCCAGGACGCAAGCCCACTGAAGCGCAGCACTGAGAAAGCAGCGACCGCCGCTGAGCCGAAAGGAAGGGCGGGCTGCACGCCCCCCGCTGCCCACACACCCCCTCCAGTTGCTCTGCTGGCACTGGGTCCTCGGGGGCGTGGGGTCCTGCGGCAGCGCAGGGTGACCCGGCGCAGGCTCCGGGACATTCTCTACCCGTGAAACCGGGGGGGGTTTTTGGATCTGCCACCACACGCCCGTAGAGCCAGGTGTGTGGGGTCTTCTTCAGATATCTCTCCGTCACTTGCCACCAAAACAGGCGAGCCAGCTCTGCTGCCACAGTTAAAGTCTATCAGCAGATTAAACAAACCCCGCCACGTGCGTAGTAATTCTAGCACCAGTGGGTCCCCAGATGAGAACTTGCACCAGAGTGCAGAGCCGAGTTCTTGCCACAGCCCGAAATCCAGGGCCGTGTCTCTGTTTGGGGAGATGCCATGTAGGGCAGCCCAGTCTAATAACTCACAGAGTGAGTTCTCAGAAATGGAAGTGTCCATTAAACTG
Source organism: Corvus hawaiiensis (assembly GCF_020740725.1). Lineage (NCBI taxonomy): Eukaryota > Metazoa > Chordata > Aves > Passeriformes > Corvidae > Corvus > Corvus hawaiiensis. Next base: position 3,721,508 of record NW_025963366.1, on the reverse strand, counting down.
AAAACACCTCTCCAGACCCTTACCACAGTGTTGGTTTTTAAGCTGCTGTTCGCCATTCTCTCAGTCCCATCAGACATCCCGGTCCGGGGTGGGGGAACAACAGCGTACCTCTAGAGAAATGTGGCTTGGCTCACAGCGTGCAGGACACGTTGGGGCTCACCAAATATCACCATGTCCCACAGCTGTAGGGAGGAGGAGGAGAGAAGATCCAGCAGGCAGGAATTGTGCAGCAACATTGATTTCTTTAATTATTTTACAACTCTCTTATAGACTTTTTTCTTCAGTCTAATTGGTCAAAGGATCAGCCACCCCTTGGGGGTGATTGGCTAAAATCCTAAAACATCCATTGTCAAAATATTTTTCTACTGTACCATAAACAAAGCTTTGCAAGGTCGCAGGTGTTCATAGTTTATAGAACTCTACAAATATCTTCCGTGAGAGAGAAAAGTCTCTCACGGGACTTAAAAGAAGCAAGAAAAATTCTTGCTAGCAGCATATTTGTATCCACAGTCCTGTTCCCATGGATATGAGCAGGGTCCTCCTCTGGATCCTCCTGCATGTGACCGTGGCTCTCCCACCAGGAGCTCAACCACAGCAGTGGCCCAGGGCATCCCTCTCTCCCTCCCCAGAGATTCCTCAGGCCAAGGCATGTGCTCAGACTGGCCAAAGTCCCAGACACACACCCCAGCCTCCAGTAGACCCTGGGGAGGCCACTGGAAGTGACTTTGGCTGTGACTGAGCTGGTGCCGGGCACATCCATCCCAGTGTGGTCATTGTCTCCCCAGCCATGAGAACGGGCTTGGAGATGCCCATCTGCAGGGGCAGGGAATGCAAGATCCCCACTGCTCCCACTGACTCCTTCTCCATGGCTTTTGAAGCAGAGGGTGGGGAGTGGCTGCAGAGGATGGTGTTGGATCCCACGTGTGCAGGGCAGCAGGGCTGAGTGTCCATCCTCTTAAGCTGTGCTCCAGGAGATCCATGGCATCCAGCTGTGGCTCTCTTCCCACCAGGTGCTCAGCTGGAACAGACCCAGACCATGGGCCAGCACATCCCCACCCCCACACTGCCAGGAGCACAATCCCATTTTGGACTGACCAGCACATCTCCCCTGGCACTGCCCAGAGCACGGCCCCATCCCAGGGTAGGGGCACGTCCATGGTGCTGCGGGAAGGGACAGCCTCTCAGGTCCTGAGAGAGGGGGTGTTATATAACACAGAATAGAAATTTTCAGTTCTCCTGAAGTTGCTGGATAGAGCTTAAAGACTAACTAGCAAAAAAGATAAAAGGAGGTAAAGGTGTGCACACAGGATAATAAACGTGGATGGAACCAGTGGAGAAATAGATAATGAGGAACACAGTGGGGTTTTTGGCAAAGTTATGTAATAAGAAGCAACAGTTCCTTCTCCTGTGCCCCCATCCCTTTGAGAAGAGTGAGGGAAGGAGCAGCTGGAGTGTGTCTGGCCAGCACCATTGTACCTGAGCCATAAGAATACAGACTGTGGATCTGAGCAATGCTGGGATAAAGGTGTGTCTGGGCCACACCACAGAGCTGGGATGTATTCAAAGGGAACAAACTGGGTTTAGGGGGCTCTTGACCATAAAAGGATAATTTGAGGAATGGGATGTTCCCTAAACAACCACCAGACACCACTGAGAGACCCCCTACTCTGATGTAAGCGAATTTTCAGAAGTGATTAAATATGTACATGAATTTGTGGGAATGTTTAGCAAATACATGTTGAGTTCGGGAAGTGGGATGAATACGTATTAGTGACATAGATACCAACTGGTTGTGTGAGATAGCTGGGGGTGGGTGATCCCAGCGCCAAAATAAAGCTACACATGCTTTTAATATAGAAATTATAGTGTTAGAAAGTTTTCCCCGATGGTTTGGTGACAGGAGTGCTGAGGAACAGGGAGACCACGGCCAGGTGAGTAAGGCACATGGAAGAGGCTTGGTGCTAAAAGGGGATCTTCAGCACGGGCCTGGAGAGCTGCAGGTGGAAGAAAGGGATGAAAATTAAACATCTCACGGAGTGCTTGGACATGGACCCACCGGGCACGGCCCATGCCGCGACTGTCGAAGGTGCCGCCCTCCATCGACGGAGGGGAAGGGAGGTGGGGTGGGGGGGGATGGGATGGGACGGGACGGGGATGAGGAGATGGCGGCGGATGTGGGCGGATCGCGGCGGCAGCTCCTCCCGGCCCGCCGCGGGCGGGTGTCCCTTGCAGCGGAAGCGGCGGCGGGAGCGGCCGCGTGGTGCGGGACGGGCCCGGGGGCAGGTGGGGAGGCCGGGAGGGGTCGCGGGGCGTCTCGTTGCTGGCAGGGGCCGTGGGCGGGGAGCGGCGGGGCCCGCGGGCACGGAGCCCCCCGGGCACGGAGCCCCCCGGGCAGAGCCCCCGCGGGTGCCGGTGCCGGGGCTGTGGAAGGGGCCGCTCCAAGGGCGCGGTGCCGCAGCCGCTGCCCCGAGCGCGGCGCCGCCGGAACGGCGCGGCCCAGAGCGGAGCGGCCGGGCCGGGGAGGCGGCGGCGGGAGGATCGTGAGGCCGCTGCCGGCGCCGCCGAGCCGGGGCCGCGGGAAGGGCCGTGCCGGGGCGGCGGCGGGGGCGTTTTGGCTGCGGCCGGCGGCGCTGGCTCCAGCGCCGTGCCAAGGGCTGCGCTGCCGGGGCACGGCTGCGGCCGGAGGGAGCGGCCCGCGCTGCGAACAGCGGCGCTCGGCTGGGAGGGCCGGGCCGGGCCGGGCCGGGCCGGGCCGGAGGAGGCACTTCCCGGGCCCGGGATGAGCGCTGGCATGTATTATCTGAGCGGAGCTGATGTCTCTCACCGCTTTAGCTCTAGAATTACTCTGAGGCCCGGGAAGCTCCCGATCCCTCCGGCAGTGGAGCTTTTTCCCATTGTGGGATCGAGTCCCCGTGCCAGACCTGGACCCAGCTTGAGGAGAGGGGGGCCCGGGTTGGGATCTGCCCCATCGCCGCGTGGGGCAGGTGCAGTTGTGGGCCGAGTCGTGCGTTTTGTGTCCACGAGGGGCTCTCACCTCGCCCGAAAGCCGTGGTTTGGCAGTTGGTGGCCAGGTGCGCGTGGGAGCGTTGACTGGGGGCGTCCCTGAGCCCCCGTGTGCCGGCTGAGCTGTGCACGTTCCGCCTGCGCAGCTGGGCTGCTGCAGCTCCGGGTGGGAGTGCGCAGGAGGGAACTGGCACCTCTGGCCAGGCTGGCCCTAAACCTGGAATGTTGTGTGCTTCTCGCAGGTCTCCGCTTGAGCCCGGGACGTTCCGGCCAGCCCAGAGGTGTGATCCAGCATTTTGGAGTGTCCCCAGGGCTGCAGGTCCCCGTGGGGTGTGACAGGTGAGGTTTGGGGTGAGCCAGGTGCTGGCGAGGTCCCTGTTCCCAGGGCTTTGGATGTGCGGTCAGATCTGCAGCCCCTGGGAAGGTGTTGCTGGGTGTGTGCTCAGGCTCCCTGTGGCTGTCCTGGGCTCCTGTCAGCTGCAGAGGCATTGATGCGTGGGGCTGTTGTTAGTTTGTGACCTTTTGTGTCTCAAAAATCCAGGTTTTTGTTTTGTTGCTGTATTTTCTGCCGGAAATTGAGCGTTCCTTTATTTTTATTAAAACTCTTTTTTGTTTCATTTCTCTCTTCCGGGACGGCAGAATGATCATCATGTGGGGAGGAGGGAGAGCTCGAGAAGGATGGAGGTGGAGGGAGAAGGTGCTTGTAAGACTTGTTTTACTTCTCAGTATCCTCTGACTTTGTTGGCAATAACTTCAGTTAACTTTCCCAAGTCGAGTCTGTTTTCCCAGGTATCAGTGAGGGATTTCTCCCCATCCCCAAAAGGCATGAGCCTTTCGTTATATTTTCTCTCCATGTTGAGAAGAGCAGTACTAAAGCAGTTTTGCTGGGTACCTGGCATCCAGCCAGTGACAGATCACAAGAGGGACCCTGACACACTGTGTGGCTTTGTGGTTTTGTATCTCTTGTGATAATGAGGCAGGCAAGGCAAAATAGGGGCTCCTGAGCCTCTAGATCCAAAATATTCCCATCTAAATATGGGCGTGTCCCTGCTAACAGAGGTACCATGTGTTCCCTCTATTCCCGGGTGCATGTGAATCCTTTCAGAAGTGTTGACACCACCAGGCAGGACCCCCATGGACCCTTCCCAAATTCAACCACCTTCTGCATGGAGCAGCTTTTCCTGGAAGGGATGAGGCTCTGGAGGTGTCTTGGGTTGAGGAGACCAGCCCTGAGCACAGGCCAAGCTGCGCTGGTGAGCCCACAGCTCCAACAGCTCCCAGAGGCAGATCCCCCCATCTCCAAGCCCCCTCAGCTCCCAGTGCAGCCTTCCACTCCAGAATTCCCCTGGAGCTGACCCCAGCCTCAAACCCAGTATCTACAGGTGTCGCTCTTGACTCCTGTCAGATCCTTTGGCTGAACAGGGGGCTGGACTGACCCCTCTGCCTGGGGCACCAGGAGCCCAGGATCAGGGCAAAGGGGGAGGTGGGAGGACAGCGGGGTCACAGGCAGTGGGAACAGCCCGGTGGCTGGGATCTGCAGTCTCTGGAGGCTCTGGGGAGCGCTGGGGAATGGTGGCACTGGGACACCAGGGCTGGGCTTGGGGCAGTGCTGGGGTGGCCACAGTGCCCGGCTCCAGCCCGTTCCCGGCACTGCAGCCCCAAACTGCTCCAGGCCCCCAGGGGAAGATCCCCTGCCTGGCCCCCCCGTCCCACCCAGGGCCACCGTGTCCTGCTGGATCCCCCCCATCCCGCTCTGCTGAGCTGTCCCACACGGGGGTCCCAGGGGCTCTGCCCCCAGCAGGGCTCTGGCTCCAGACTGGGCTGGCACTGGGACACAGCTCCCGCAGCGCCCTGGCACCAGGGATGGCCCTGTCCTGCCCTCGGCCCAGCACCGGCACTGAGCAGGGTGTGACCCTCAGGCTGGGGCCAGGCTGGAGCCCAGTTCAAGATCCCTCCTGGAGCAGGAACCCATCAGGACATGGGGTCCCTATAAGGGTTGGGCACAGATGCAGCTGTGGCTGCCTGGGACCTGTGCCAGCACCTTTCCAAGCAAATCCCGTCCCTGCCTCTGGAACAGTGCTGGTGGGACCCCAGGCTATGCACTCCAGTGAGATTTGGCTGCTTACGGAGCCCCAACTGCTGGAGCCTTTCCTGATGTCACAAGAGTTGAGGGCATGTCTCTTCATCTGGGATAAAAGACCCCAGAAATCCTGAGGTGCTGGAAGGGATCCATGACCCTGGGACAGAAAGTGGCTGTGCATGGACAGAACCCCCACACCTAGGTCAGGGATTGAATTCCCTCACCAGGTCAGGAGCTGAATGACCTTGAGATGACTATGAGAAGACCATGACCATTAAATGAGTGTGACATGATAGTGATGACTATGGGATCGTGACATGAGATGACTACGACACAACCATGAGATGCCTGTGACAATGAGATGACCACAACATGACCATGACCAGGAGACGAGCATGGCATGACCACGATCCGAATCCATCTCTGAGTCTTGGGAGGACACCCAGGGTGCTCCAGTTCCAGGGACTTGCTTTGCCTGACTCAATGACCTCTATTTTTGGCTTCCCTGGATGAGCCACCCCACCCCATCCTTGCCCACAAGTTCATGTTGCCCAGGCTGGGACATCTCGCCATCTCCAGGGCCAGTGGGGAGATCAGGTCCAGCACTTCAGTGGACACTGGGACCAGAACCACAAGGACCGTTTGGAGCTGCCTTGCCCCTAGTCGCCCTGGGAATGACCTTGACCCTGGAATGACCTTGGCCTGACTCCCTTCTCTCTCCCACCCCAGTTCACCACAGGACAGGGGAGTCACATCAGCTTTTATTACCCCCCAATAAAAGTTTCACCTTTGAGCCTCCCCAAGTCCCATCTGGGACCCCCCAGCACCCAGAGAGCCCCCCAGACCCTGGGACCCCCCAGCACCCAGGGGTCCCCCCTAGACCCTGGGACCCCCTAGTACTCAGGGGACCCCCTCAACCACGCTGTGGCCGCAGCTTCATCTCGGTGAAGGGGATGGAGACGTCGAAGCCTTTCCAAGGGAACCAGTGGATGCCCTGTGGGGAGGGGGGTCAGGACCCCTGTAAGACTTCCAGAGACTCCGGTAAGGCCCCACAGACCTCTACAAACCCTATGCATCCCTATAGACCCTACAGACACTATAGAACCCCACAGACCTTCATAGACTCCTATGGGCACTCATGAACCCTCACAGATCTCCACAGACCCCCAGAGACCATATAGATCCCCACGGACCCTGTATCCCACAGAGCCTTATGAAACCCTACAGACTCCCATAGACCCCCACAGGCACCTATGGACCCTTAGAGACCTCCATAGAACCCCCACAGACCCCCCACAGGTGCCCTCATATACCCCCTGCCCCCCCAAAGGCCCCCTAGACCTCCCTATCCACTCCCATAGCCCCCCAAGACTCCTACAGCCCCCTAAAAACGCCCAATAGCACCTTGCAAAGGCCCCCCAGACCCTCCATACCCCCAATCCCCTACTCCATGGCACCCCCTCCCCCGGTACCTGGTGGTCTCGGGGGGTCCCGTAGCGCCCGTTCAGGTTGGCGTAGTGGCAGTTGCGGTACCACCAGGCGCCCCCGTAGGCCACGGCGCAGGGGGGTGGCCGGGGGCGCCCCAAGGGGTCGCGGCGGTCCCGAGGGTCCCGAGAGTCCCGGTCCCTTGTCGAGAAGGGGCTGCCCGAGTGGTAGGAGAGGGCGTCCCCTGCGGGGGGCGCTGTCAGCGCCCTCAGGGACCCCCAAACCCACCAGGAACCACCAAAACCCACCAGAAGCCCCGAGACCCCCAGGGACTCCAAAACACCCCAGAGACCCCCACCAGGGACCCCCAAATCCGCCAGGGACTCCACAGACCCCTGCCAACCAGTGGGCCCCAAAACCCCCAGGGATCCAAAATCCCACCAGGACCCACAGACCCCTCCAACGTCCCAGGGACCCCCGAGCCCCGCCCCGCGCACCGGCGGTGCCGCTGAACGCCCCCACTCTGAGCCGATATCGCTCCTCGGCGCCGCCGACAGCGAAGTCGCGATAGAGCGCGAAGGCGGAGTCGCGGGCGGTGCGCAGGTCAACGCGCAGCTCCGTGGGGCCCGCGGCCGTCAGCTCGTGCAGCGCCTCGTTCCCTGCGCCCCAAAATCGTCCGGCACCCCGAGAACGCCTGGGGACCCCTCAAGTGCCCCCCGGACCCCTCGAGCCCCCCCCGGAGCTCCTGGACGCCCCTCCCCTCCCGAAACTCCTGGAGACTCTCCAAGTCCTTCCAGGACCCTTTGGGCCCCAGAACCTCCTGGGACCCCCCTGAATGACCTCCCCCCGAGTCCTTCCAGACCCCTGGGCGAACCCCCCCGGATTCCTGAGTCAGTGCCTCGTTCCCTGCACTCCAAAACCTGCTTCCCAACTGCCTGGACCTCCCCGGGGTCCTACGAGTCCCCCCCTCGGATTCCTGGGGAGCCCCCATGTTCTGGGGGCCCACCGAGTCCCCCCTGGTGCTCCCCCCAGGAGCTGGCTTTTCTCAAAGTTCTCTCCATCCCCTAAAACCCTCGGAGTGCCTCCGCTGGCCCCACGTCCCCTCGAATTTTTATGGATGTCCCTTGAGCCCCAGTGTCCCCCCAATCACCCAGGGTTCCCCAGGCCCTCCCTCACCGAGCCAGAACTCGCCGCTGACGTTGCCGAAGCCGCGGGCATACGACTCCCACCCCCGCCAAAAGTCGGTTCCTCCGTCCTGGCGGCGCTGGAACACCTGAGGGGAAGTCAGGGGCACCCCAAAATGCCCCTGACGCCCCCATACCCCCATTTCCCTCCCATAAACCCTATAGAAGGCCCCCAGCCCCTCCCAGTGCCTCCCCATCACCCCTCAACCTTCCCAATGCCCCCCAACACCCCCTGGTTCTCCTGCAGGACCCCCTATTGCCCCCAAAGCCCCTCATTTCCCCCCCAGAACTCCCTATAGCCTCCTATAACTCCCTGTAGAAGCTCCTCCCCCCAGAGCCCCCGGTGCTCCCAGTCCCACCAGCCAGCCGCCGCCGTCCGTCTCCATGTCACAGAAGACCCTGAGGGGCCGGGCCGGGTCCCCGCGGAGGAAGATGAGGGTCTCCCGCGAGGGGCCCGGCCCGTTCAGCTGCTCCTCGGTGCAGTCCCGGGGGTGCGGGTGCGGGAGAGGGGCTGGGGGGGCACGGGGGGACCCCTCAGACACTCCAGAGGCTTCTGGGGATTCGGGGTGCCGGTGCCCCCTCCCCGAAAGGACCCAGAACCCCCGACTCAGTAACAGCTCCACCCCTATCCAGGGACCCAGGGGGCCGGGTGTCCCACCCAAAGACCCAGCCTCCCCCCAAAAGCACCCAGGGGTCGGGTGTTCCCCACCCAGTAACCACCCCGCCAGGACCCAGCCCGCACCCCCAGTGTTCACCCCCCACAAAGGACCCAACCCTCACAAAAGGACACAGGCACCCTCCAATGTCTCCCTTCGAAACTCAGGTGTCTTGGTGCCACCCCCCCAGGATCTCAGCTGCCCCCAGATGATCCAGGGGTCCAGCTGTCCCCCCAAAGGACACAGTTCCCCCCAAAAAAGAACCCAGGAGTACAGGTGAGTCCCTGAGTCCCCACAATGAGTTTCCCCCTCCTCAGTGACCCAGATGTCCGTGTCTCAGCCCCCCCCCAAATGACATCCCCTTCCCCAAGGACCCAGCCCCCGCAAACGGACCCAGGTAACCGCGTGCCTCTCTCAAGGACCCACCCCTGCCCATCAACCCAACCCCCCACCCAAAGGACCCGGGCACCCCCCCAGGTAACCCCCTCAAAGGACCCAGATATCCAGGTGCCCCCTCACTCCAGGACACCAATATCCAAAAGACCCAAGTGTCCGGTTGTGTACCCCCCCAAATAACCCCCCCTCCTCCAAAAGGACTCAGGCGCTTGGGTGCCCCTCCCACATAACCCAACCCTGCCCCCGGGTGTGCCCCTCTCACGGAACCACCCGTTCCCCCCAAAAGCACCCGGGGGTCCAGGTGCCCCTCAAAGCTCCAGCCCTCCCTCCAAGGGACTCAGCTTCCCCTGCCAATAACCCCACGCCCCACACAAGGACCCGGGGTTCCAAGTGCACCCCCCCAATGATCCCTCCCCAGCCCCCCCAGCTCCCCCCACTCACGAGTGTCGAACGTGGCCTCGAGGGGGGCGGTTTGGGGGTCTCCCCCTCGGCCCCACAGGCGCACCCCATAGCGTCCCGCTGGCTCTAGCCCCCACAGCTGCTGTGATGTAGCCTCGGGAGGCAGCCACAGGGTCTGGGGACACGAGGGATATTGGGGTACCCCAGAGGGATAGTGGAGTCCCCGGGGAGGTATTGATGTGCCCAAAGGCATTACTGGGGTCCCCCGGAAATGTACTGGGGTGCCCAAAGGAGGGTAATGGAATACCCTGAGGTGTTATTGGGGTCCCCAGGGGTGTTACTGGGATACCTGAGGGAGTATTGGGGTTCCCAGGGAGGTACTGGGATCCCCCAAGGAGATACTGGGGGGACACCCCGGGTGTTCCTCGGGTTTTTAGGCTTCTTTGGGAGGCTGTTACCTGCTGGGGCCCCCCGGGGGGGCCGTACTCCAGCTCATAGCCATCAGGGGGGGCGTGGGGGGGGTCCCAGTGCAGCCAGGCACTGCGGGGCCACACAGAGCCCACCCAGAGGGTCCCTGGGGCGCCTGGGAAAGGACACACTGCTGACACCCCAAGCGGCCCAGCTGACACCCCAAAATCCCCCACTGATACCCCAAAAGCCACTGCTGCCACCCCAACCCCCTGCCCACTGCCACCCCAAACCCTCCCGCGGGCCCCTCGGCCCCGCCCACACGTTGTGCCCAATGGAGATGTCCCAGCTCCCCCGTTTTCCCCAGATTCCTAAGACTCTGTCCCCCCAGTCCCCCTCAGTCCCCCGTTTCCCCCAATGCCTGCCAGACCTGCTTCCTCCAGTCCCTCCCAATCCCCAGATCCCCCCAGTTTCCCCCAGTTCTCGCCAGTCCCTAGCTCCACCCTAGTCCCCAATCCCACCCCCCGGACCCAGTTTCCCCCCATTCTCCAATTTCCCCCCATCACCCCTATTCCCAGTTCTCAATCTCCCCCAGATCTGTTTCCCCCTGTCCCTTCAGTCCCCAGTTCCCTCCAGCTCCTCCCAGACCCAGTTCCCCCAGTGCCTCACAGTCCCCTCCCAGTTGCCCCCAGGCCTCTGAGTCCCCAGTTGCCCTCAGTTCACCCCAGTCTTCTGTTTCCCCCAGTTCCCCACACCCCTTAGTTGTCCCAAGTTGTCCCCAGTTCCACCAGTTCCCTGAGTCCCCAGTTCTCCTGACAGTTGCTCTCAGTGCTACATTGCCCCTTATCTCCAGTCCCCCACAGTCCTCTGGCTACCCCCAGCTCCCAGTTTCCCCCATTTCTCCCCATTACCCTCAGCCCCCAGTTGCTCCCACTCCCCCTCTAGTCCCAGTTCCCCACTGTTCTCCCTAGCCCCGACTGAGCTGTCCCAATCCCCCCAGCTCCCAAATTGCCCCCAGTCATCCCAATCACTAATCCCCATGTTCCTCCAGTTCCCCCAAGTCCCCAGTCCTTCCCAGTTCACAGATCCCCACAGCTATCCCGAGTACCCCCCAAATTCTCTCCAGTGCCCAGTTTCCCCCAGTCTTTGCTAGTCCTCAGCTCCACCCCAGCCCCAGTTCGCCCCAGTTCCCCCCATTCCCCAGTTCTGCCCTGTTTCGCCCAGGCCCCAGATTACCCCAGACCCCCATTACCCCAGTTCTAGCCAGTCCCCCTACTTGTTCCCAGTTCCTCCCAGTCCTCAGCTGATCCGTCACTCCAGGTGTTGCACTCTTCCTAATCTCCAGTCCCCTCCAATCCGTGGTTGCCTCCAGCTCCCACTTTCCCCTGAATTCCCCAGTCTTCAGTGCCCCCGGCCCCCTGAGCTTCCTAGTTCCCCCCCATTTCTCTGGCTCCCCCAGTACAGCCCAGTTCCCCAGTTCTTCCCAGCTCCCCCTGGGCCCCACTCCCAGCCCTGTCCCCACTCCAGCTCTGTTCCCTGAGAGGCCCTGGGGGAGTCCCTGCAGCCCCTCACCAGTGATGGCTTCAGTGGAGACACGGTCAATCCTCTTCCCACCCTGCAGCCCGTAGAGGTGGAAGCGGTACCGGTGGGATGGGGACAGCCCCGGCACCGTCACCGAGTGGGACCCGCCATCGATGGGCAGGGCCTGGGGCTGGCCCTGGGCATCCCGGTACTGCAGCATGAAGGACTCAAAGGAGCCCTCAGGGACACTCCACTGAAGCTGCACAGAGTTGGGTGTGACACTGGAGACTCTCAGCTCTCTCAGCACTGCCCGTGCCTCAGATGCGGGGACCTCAGTTTGGGGGTCTTTTGCTTTGGGGTCGTCAGGTTGGGGCTCCTCTGAGGGCAGGGGCAGCTCCTCTGGCTTGGCTGTGGCTGCAATGGAGAGGGAATGATGACAGGTGTGAGAATCCATGTGTCTATCCAAATGTCCATCCATCCATCCATCCATCCAATCACATTTCTCCCATGCAACTTTTCCTTCAATGGGTTCTTTAAACTCTCCCTCCATTGGATCATCCAACCACCCAACCACTAACCTGATCCACCAAACCACCAACTGCCCCAACAAACATCTTGCATCATCCATCTTCATCCATCCATTATTCATCCATCATCCATCTTCATCCATTCATCATCTACTCATTATCCATCATCCATTCATCATCCATCCATTCATCCATCCTTCTTCCTTTCACTAAAGTCCTTGAAACCAAACCTCCATCTACCCCCTCACTCCCACATCCCTACACTCAGCTCCTCCCTCACCCAAGGAACAAACCAGCCATGGGCTCAGCCACACATGTACCTGTCCAGCCACATGTCCATCCAACATCCAACCTTCCGTCCCACCCAGGAGCTCCTCATCCATCAATCCATCATACCTCACCATCCATGCATCATCCCTCCCTCCCTACCACTCCAGAGCCTCCATCCATCCATCCATCCATCTAGCCCTCCACCATCCACTGACCAACCAACCAAACAGTTCAAGAGCCCTCCATGCATCATCCATTCGTCAATTGATCCATCCTCCATCCACTCACTCCTGTACCTCTCTATACCTTCCTTCACCCACATGTTCCTCCACCACTTGATCCCTCCATCCATCATCCTTCATCCCTTCATTCACCTACCCTCACCCCTCTGACCTTCCCCCACACCTGTGATGATGTCAGTGGAGACGTGGTCAATCCTTTTGCCTCCACGCAGCCCATAGAGGTGGAAGCGGTACCGATGGGATGGGGACAGCCCTGGCACCGTCACTGAGCGGGACCCGCCATCGACAGGCAGGACCTGGGGCTGGCCTTGGGCATCCCGATACTGCAGCATAAAGGAGTCGAAGGAGCCCTTGGGGACAGTCCACTGCAGCCCCACAGAGCTGGGCGTGACACTGGAGATTCTCAGCTCCCGCAACACTGCCCGTGCCAAGGGAGTGTCAGTTGAGGGGGACTCAACTGGGGGATCTTTAGGTTGGGGGTCCTCAGGTTGGAGCTCCTCTGAAGGTATGGCTGGCTCATCCAAGTTGGCTGCAGCTGCAATGAAGAGTGATGGGCATCCACATGTCCATCCAAATGTGCATTCATCATCCACAAAATGAGCAATCATTCATCATCCATCCATCCATCCATCCATCCATCCATCCATCCATCCATCCATCCATCCACTCATCTATCTATGTCTCCATCCATCTCACCACCCACCCAACATGCAACCCAATGCCCCAACCAATCCCACAGTCATCTCTCCGACTCTTTCTCTCTACATCCACTTAAGCCTTCACCTCTCCCACCCCCCATTTTCCATGGACAATCTTCCATCCTTCAGGACATCCAACCTGCTACAAGGAATGCACCATCCATTTCTATTTCCCCAAATTCCATCCAACCACTCATTCACCTCTCCACCTTCTTCCATCAACCTGGGAAGAAATCCACTCACAGTGCAATCCAGAATCCATTCAACCATTCAGTTCTTCATGATGGAAGATGATAATAATGATGGTGATGATGATGGATGACAGATAAAGAGGATGATGACAATGATAGTGGAGGATGGCAGGTGCTGCTGGTCAATAGGTTGGTAGAAGCATTGATGATTGATTGAATGGTGCTGGGGTCTGTGGGTAATCGATGGCAGGTAGAGATGAGATGGTCATGATCCCTCAATCTATTCATACCATGAATGTTCATCTGTTCCTCTGACCATCCCCCTCACCTGTAACAGCTTCAGTGGAGGTATGGTAGACCCTCTTCCTGCCCCGCAGCCCATAGAGGTGGAAGCGGTACCGGTGAGACGGGGACAGCCCTGGCACTGTCACTGAGCGGGACCCACCATCGATGGGCAGGGCCTGGGGCTGGCCCTGGGCATCCCGGTACTGCAGCATGAAGGACTCAAAAGGGCCCTCAGGGACGCTCCACTGCAGTCCCACAGAGTCAGGGGTGATGCTGGAGACTCTCAGCTCCTTCAGCACTGCCCACGCCGGGGGGGTTGCAGATGGGGGGGCCTCAGTTTGGTGTTTCTCATCTTGGGGTTCCTCTGATGGCAGAGGCAGCTCCTCTGGCACTGCTGTAGCTGCAGTGGAGAGCGGATGGTGATGGGCATGGGCATCCAAACATCCATCCATCCATCCATCCATCCATCCATCCATCCATCCATCCATCCATTTTCATCTACCCATCCATCCATCCACCCTCAACCCTCTGACCTTCCCTGTCAGCTGTGACAATGTCAGTGGAGACACGGTCAATCTTCTTCCTGCCCCGCAACCCATAGAGGTGGAAGCGGTACCGGCGAGACGGGGACAGCCCCGGCACCATCACCGAGTGGGACCCGCCATCGATGGGCAGGGCCTGGGGCTGGCCCTGGGCATCCCGGTACTGCAGCATGAAGGACTCAAAGGAGCCCTCAGGGACACTCCACTGCAGCTGCACAGAGTTGGGTGTGACACTGGAGACCTTCAGCTCTCCCAGCACTGCCTGTGCTGAGGGGGCCTCAGATGGGGGGCCCTTGGCTTGGGGATGTGCAATTTGGTGATCCTCAGTTGTGGAGGCCTCAGTTGTGGAGTCCATTGAGGGTGAGGGCAAATCCTCTGGGTCAGCTGCAGCAACGACAGAGAAGGGACAATGACGGGTATGGGCATCGGTTTGTCCATCCATATGTCCATCCATCATCCACCCAACTATCCATTATCCATCATGCACCATTTCCTCCCAGTCCCTTCTCACTATTCCCTCCTCACCTGTCACTGAGCACCCATTGACCCCAGCCCCATCCAATCAACCAGTGACTCTTCCATGGACTTACTGACCAGCATCTGCCATCATCCACCATCTTCATCATCGTCACAATCAACGTCATCCATCATCTTGATTTATCCAATATCTACCATCATCCATCCATCCATCCATCCATCCATCCATCCATCCATCCATCCATCACTCTACCCTCCCATGGTCCCAGCCATGTCTCCACCTCCAAGCTGTCTCCAGTTTCCCTGCCCAATTCCACCCATCTCTCCTTCCCCTCCACATCACCATCCACCATTGAGCAGTCACAAATCCCAGAAAACATCCGCTCAATGATTGATACTTCCTGCCTGCCTATTGACAAACAACCCCCATCATTTATCACCCATGTACCCAGCCCTCCGTCCATCCTTTCACTATCCATTTCTTCAGGCATCCAAGGATGTTCATGTCCATCCTTCTGCTCGTGAGTCCATCCAATCCTCCAGGCATCCATACATAATCCACCTTTTACTCCATCTTTCCATCAGTCTCTCTATCCCTACTTCCATCTCCCCAACCCTTACACCCACTGAACTTCCTCCTCACCTGTGACAACATCGATGGAGACGCGATCAGTCCTCTTCCTGCCCTGCAGCCCGTAGAGGTGGAAGCGGGTACCGGCGTGATGGGGCCAGCCCTGGCACCGTCACTGAGCGAGACCCACCGTCAACAGCCAGGGCCTGGGGCTGGCCTTGGGTATCCCGGTACTGCAGCGTGAAGGAGTCGAAGGAGCCCTTAGGGACACTCCACTGCAGCCCCACAGAGTTGGGTGTGACACTGGAGATTCTCAGCTCCCCCAGCGCCACCTGTTCCAGGTCGGCCCCGGTTTGGGGATGCTCAGTTTGCGGCTGCTCAGGTTTGTGGTCTTCAGGTTGGGGCTCCTCTGACGGTAAGGGCAGCTCCTCTGGCACTGCTGCATCTGTGATGGAGAGGGGATGATGATGGATGTGAGAATCCACGTGTCCATTGAACCATCCATCACACCATCCATCACACCATCCATCCATCACTCCATCCATCCACACTTTCATCTCCTGGACCATTCATTCCAGCATTCATCATCCACCCATCCAATCCAACCACATGGCTTTCAATGTGGCTTTTCCCACAACTGATTCTTTAGCTTCTCCCTCCATTGCATCATTCAGTAATCAGACCATTGATTGGATCTGTCAAACCACCTGCCCCATCACCTGTCATCATCATAATCTCATCCATCCATCCTCCATCCATTATTCTTCCATCCTTCACCCATCCTTTTTCCTTCAGTCAGTCCTTAAATATGTTCCTCCATCCCCCTTAACTGCCCTTACCTCCCAACCTCCACCCCAAAACCCCCACCCTTACCCAGGGCACAAACCAGCCACAGGCTTAACCACACGTGTCCATCTGGCCACCTGTGCATTCATCATCAATCCATCCAAGCCACCCAGGAGCTCCCATCCACTGATCCATTACCGCTCCATCCTCATCATCCATCACCCATTTCCATCACTCCAACCCTGAGCTGCTTCCAATTCTCCACCTCTGGAGTGGAGGATGGGTGGGAGTGTCGGAGGGAGGAGAGATGGATGATGGATGTCAGATGGATGATGGATGTCAGATGGATGGCGGAGCCATGATGGATGATGATGATAATGGAGGATGACAGAGTCACTATGTCATTTACAAAGGTCAGTGGTTGCTTTGATGATGCCAGTGTCAGTGTTTACTCAATAGCAGGTTGGAATGGGATGGTGGGAAGGAGCAATTGGTGCAATCATGCAGGGAAATGTGGGGATGTATGGATGGAGCTGAGATGGAGGGAGGACCAAAGGTGGGATGTAGATAGTGTGTGTGGATGCAGGGAATGAGAAGGACAGGGATGGGGGAAGGGAGGAAGGGAGGAAGGAAGGAAGGGAGGAAGGGAGGAAGGGAGGGAGGGAGGGAGGGAGGGAGGGAGGGAGGGAGGAAAGGAGGAAAGGAGGAAAGGAGGGAGGGAGGGAGGGAAAAGGAGGGAAAGGGAGAGAAAGGGAGGGAAAGGGAGGGAAAGGGAGGAAAAGGGAGGGAAAGAGGGAGAGAGAGGGAGAGAGAGGGAGAGAGAGGGAGGGAAAGGGAGGGAAAGGGAGGGAAAGGGAGGGAGGGATGTCCAAATAGGGACCGGAAGGAGATGGTTGCTTTGGGTGATGGTTGAACACCTGAAAGGGTGATAAATGGATGGACAGAGGAATGTCTGGGGAGAAAAAATAAATGGATGGATGGATGGATGGATGGATGGATGGATGGATGGATGGAGCATCTGTTCAGCCATTGATCTTTCCACCAACCTATCCACCAACAACGCACCATCATCTATCATCCATCATCCATCATCAACCATCATCCATCCATGGGTCCACACATCCCTCTACTCTCCATCCCTCTGGCCTCCACAGTCCCACCCCCATCTCAAGCCCCAGAAACACTTCCCAGACTCCCCAGGCTTGAAGGGCCATCTAAGGGCTCAGAAGCACCACAGGTGCGGATGGGGTCTGAGCCCCCCTTCACCTGTGGCAACATTGGTGGACATGTGGTCAATCCTTTTTCCACCCTGCAACCCGTAGAGGTGGAAGCGGTACCGATGGGATGGGGACAGCTCCAGCACTGTCACTGAGCGGGACCCGCCATCGATGGGCAGGGCCTGGGGCTGGCCTTGGGCATCCCGGTACTGCAGCATGAAGGACTCAAAGGGGCTCTCAGGGACACTCCACTGCAGCTGCACAGAGTTGGGTGTGACACTGGAGACCCTCAGCTCTCCCAGCACTGCTCGTGCTGGGGGGACCTCAGTTTGGGGGTGCTCAGGTTGATTGTCCTCAGTTGGCAGGGTTTCAGTTTTGGGATCCTCTGAGGGCAAGGGTGGCTCCTCTGGCTTGTCTGTGGCTGCAATGCACAGGGGACAGTAATGGGTGTGGCTGTCCATGTGTTCATCCATACACCCATCCATCACCTACCCAGCCATCCCCCTACCCACTGTCCATCACTGCCATCCATCCATCACCCATCCATCCCACCACCCACCCAACAACCAACCCAACCCCCCACCCAACACCATATTCATCTGTCTCTTTCCCTCCACATTCCCCCATTACCTCCACACCTCCCAGCCCCCATTTCCCATGGACAATCTTCTGTCTATTAAGACAGGCATCTGGACAGCAGGAACCCTCCATCCATCCATCCATCCATCCATCCATCCATCCATCCATCACTCTACCCTCCCATGGTCCCAGCCATGTCTCCACCTCCAAGCTGTCTCCAGTTTCCCTGCCCAATTCCACCCATCTCTCCTTCCCCTTCACATCACCATCCACCATTGTGAGCAGTCACAAATCCCAGAAAACATCCACTCAATGATTGATACTTCCTGCCTGCCTATTGACCAACAACCCCCATCAGCCATGTATCCATCCATGCATCCATCGCTCTCAAACCCAGAGTTCATAGTGGAATCTCACAGTCCATCCATCCAGATTTCTTCAACCACCCACCCATTCATCAGTGTGTTTGTTCAGTTGCCATCCATCCAGCCAGCCAGCCAGCCATGCACCCAACCCTCCATTCATCACACCATGATCCAGTTCTTCAGGCTTCCAATAATCTTCATGTTGATTTGTTCATCCTTCTACCAATGACGCCACAAAACCCTACGTGAATGCATCCATCATCCATCTCTCCATCCAGCCCCATGTCAATCTCTCCCCTTCTACAACCATGTCTCCAACCCTTCTCCCCTCTAAGATTTCTCCTTACCTGTGATGACGTCGGTGGAGACACGGTCAATCCTTTTACTGCCCCGCAGCCCATAGAGGTGGAAGCGGTACTGATGGGATGGGGACAGCCCCGGCACCGTCACCGAGCGAGACCCGCCATCGATGGGCAGCGCCTGGGGCTGGCCTTGGGCATCCCGATATTGCAGCATAAAGGAGTCGAAGGAGCCCTTGGGGACAGTCCACTGCAGCCCCACGGAGCTGGGGGTGATGGTGGAGACCCTCAGCTCCTCCAGCACTGCCTGTGCTGGAGTGGCCTCAGTTGCAGGGGCCTCAGTTTGGGGTTTCTCATGCTGCGGTTCCTCTGAGGGCAGGGGCAGCTCCTCTGGCTCTTCTGCAGCTGCGATAGAGAGGGGATGGAGATGGGCATGGGAATGCCTGTGTCCATCCAAACATCCAACCGACCACCAACTCCATCCATCCATCCATCCATCTGTCCTTTCATCTCCTAGACAATTCATTTTTGCACCCATCAGCTTCCCACCCATCCATTCATCCATTCATTTATAGTTCAAGTCATCCATCCATGCATTCATCCATTCCTCCTCCACTCCATCCCTTCCTCCACTCTCCATTTCCTCCATCCCTTCCTCCACTCCCCATTCCTCCATCCCTTGATGCCTCCACCTCTCCATATATCCATCATTCTTTATCCAGACATCCACCCACCCTTCCTCCCCCTGACCTTCCCCCTTACCTGTCAGGACCTCGGTGGAGACGTGGTCAATCTTCTTCCTGCCCCGCAACCCATAGAGGTGGAAGCGGTACCGGCGAGACGGGGACAGCCCCGGCACCGTCACCGAGTGGGACCCGCCATCGATGGGCAGGGCCTGGGGCTGGCCCTGGGCATCCCGGTACTGCAGCATGAAGGACTCAAAGGAGCCCTCAGAGACACTCCACTGCAGCTGCACAGAGTTGGGTGTGACACTGGAGACCCTCAGTTCTCCCAGCACCGCTCGTGCTGGGAGTGCCTCAGATGTTGGGAACTCAATTTCCGGCTTCTCCTGTTGGGGCTCTTCTGAGGGCAAGGGTTCTTTGCTGGCTGCATTGGAGGGGAAAATGGTGATGGCCATGAGCATCCAACTCTCACTCCAAATGTCTATCCCACCACCCAGCAACCAATCCATCCATCCATCCATCCGTTCATCCATTCTTCCCATCACACACCCAACATCCAACACAACCCCCTAGGCAATTCCACATCCATCACACTGGCTCTCTCTTAAACATCTCTCCAGGCCTTATCCCCTCCCACCCCCATTTCCCATGGAAAATCTTCCATTCATCCATCACTTAATCCATCCTTAATGGAGAGAGGATGAGGGAAGCATGGAAGGATAGATGGATGCATGAAGATTGATGGATGATGATGATGATGATAGTGATACACGGTAGATGAAGACAATGGATGATGATGGATAATTGATGGTTGCCGCTGATGATGGTAGATGAGGGATGATGGAAGGTGTTAGTCAATAGGAAGGGTTGATGGTTCATCAGATGGTGCCAAGTCAATGGCTGCTCATTGGTGGGTGCATATGGGATGGGCATGGGACCCGCTGATGCCTCCATTTCTTGATCTTTCCATCCCTTCCACCTTCTGCCTTACCTGTGACGACGTCGGTGGAGACACGGTCAATCCTTTTACTGCCCCGCAGCCCATAGAGGTGGAAGCGGTACCGATGGGATGGGGACAGCCCCGGCACTGTCACCGAGCGAGACCCGCCATCGATGGGCAGGGCCTGGGGCTGGCCTTGGGCATCCCGATATTGCAGCATAAAGGAGTCGAAGGAGCCCTTGGGGACAGTCCACTGCAGCCCCACGGAGCTGGGGGTGATGGTGGAGACCCTCAGCTCCTCCAGCACTGCCCGTGCTGGAGTGGCCTCAGTTGCAGGGGCCTCAGTTTGGAGTTTCTCATGCTGCAGTTCCTCTGAGGGCAGGGGCAGCTCCTCTGGCTCTTCTGCAGCTGCGATGGAGAGGGGATGGTGATGGGTCCGTCCATCCAAACATTCAACCACCACCTACCAACCAACCCATCCATCCACACTTCCATATTCTGCATCATTCATTCTGGCAACCATCATCCATCCATCCATGCATTCATCCATCCATGCATTCATTCATTCCTCCACCACTCCATCCCATCCTCCACTCCCCCATTCCTCCATCCCTTGATGCCTCCACCTCTCCATATATCCATCATTCTTTATCCAGACATCCACCCACCCTTCTTCCCCTGACCTTCCCCCTTACCTGTCAGGACCTCGGTGGAGACGTGGTCAACCTTCTTCCTGCCCTGCATCCCGTAGAGGTGGAAGCGGTACCGATGGGACGGGGACAGCTCTGGCACTGTCACCGAGTGGGACCTGCCACCGATGGGCAGGGCCTGGGGCTGGCCCTGGGCATCCCGGTACTGCAGCATGAAAGACTCAAAGGAGCCCTCAGGGACACTCCACTGCAGCTGCACAGAGTTGGGTGTGACACTGGAGACCCTCAGTTCTCCCAGCACCGCTCGTGCCGGGATTGCCTCAGATGCTGGGACCTCAATTTCCGGCTTCACCTGTTGGGACTCTTCAGAGGACAGGGGTTCTTTGCTGGCTGCATTGGAGGGGAAAATGGTGATGGCCATGAGAGTGCAACTCTCACTCCAAATGTTCATCCCACTACCCAGCAAACAACCTATCCATCCATCCATCCATCCATCCACCCATCAATTCTTCCCATCACACACCCAAAATCCAACACAACCCCCTAGGCAATTCCACATCCATCACACTGGCTCTCTCTTACACATCTCTTCAGGACTTCACCCCTCCCACCGCCATTTCCCATGGAAAATCTTCCATTCATCCATCATTTAATCCATCCTTGATGGATAGAGGATGAGGGAAGCATGGAAGGATAGATGGATGCATGAAGATTGATGGATGATGATGACGATGATGGTGATACACGGTAGATGAAGGCAATGGATGACGATGGATAATTGATGGTTGTTGCTGCTGATGGTGGACGATGGATGATGGAAGGTGTTAGTCAATAGGTCCGTGGAAGGGCTGATGGTTCATCAGATGGTGCCAAGTCAATGGCTGCTCATTGGTGGGTGCATATGGGATGAGCATGGGACCCGCTGATGCCTCCATTTCTTGATCTTTTCATCCCTTCCACCTTCTGCCTTACCTGTGACGACGTCGGTGGAGACACGGTCAATCCTTTTACTGCCCCGCAGCCCATAGAGGTGGAAGCGGTACCGATGGGATGGGGACAGCCCCGGCACTGTCACCGAGCGAGACCCGCCATCGATGGGCAGCGCCTGGGGCTGGCCTTGGGCATCCCGATATTGCAGCATAAAGGAGTCGAAGGAGCCCTTGGGGACAGTCCACTGCAGCCCCACGGAGCTGGGGGTAATGGTGGAGACCCTCAGCTCCTCCAGCACTGCCCGTGCTGGAGTGGCCTCAGTTGCAGGGGCCTCAGTTTGGGGTTTCTCATGCTGCGGTTCCTCTGAGGGCAGGGGCACCTCCTCTGGCTCTTCTGCAGCTGCGATAGAGAGGGGATGGTGATGGGTCCGTCCATCCAAGCATCCATCCACCACCTACCAACCAACCCATCCATCCACACTTCCATATTCTGCATCATTCATTCTGGCAACCATCATCCATCCATCCATGCATTCATTCATTCCTCCATTCCTCCATCCCTTGATCCCCCTATTTCTCCATATATCCATCATTCTTTATCCAGACATCCACCCACCCTTCCTCCCCCTGACCGTCCCCCTTACCTGTCAGGACCTCGGTGGAGACGTGGTCAATCTTCTTCCTGCCCCGCAACCCATAGAGGTGGAAGCGGTACCGGCGAGACGGGGACAGCCCCGGCACCGTCACCGAGTGGGACCCGCCATCGATGGGCAGGGCCTGGGGCTGGCCCTGGGCATCCCGGTACTGCAGCATGAAGGACTCAAAGGAGCCCTCAGGGACACTCCACTGCAGCTGCACAGAGTTGGGTGTGACACTGGAGACCCTCAGTTCTCCCAGCACTGCTCGTGCTGGGAGTGCCTCAGATGTTGGGAACTCAGTTACCAGCTTCTCCTGTTGGGGCTCCTCAGTGGGTAAGGGTTCTTTGCTGGCTGCATTGGAGGGGAAAATGGTGATGGCCAATGGCATCCAACTCTCATTTCAAATGTCCATCCTACCACCCACCAACCAATCCATCCATCCATCCATCCATTCTTCCCATCACACACCCAACATCCAACACAACCCCCTAGGCAATTCCACATCCATCACACTGGCTCTCTCTTACACATTTCTTCAGGCCTTATTGCCCTCCACCCCCATTTCCCATGGAAAATCTTCCATTCATCCATCACTTAATCCATCCTTGATGGATAGAGGATGAGGGAAGCATGGAAGGATAGATGGATGCATGAAGATTGATGGATGATGATGACGATGATGGTGATACACGGTAGATGAAGGCAATGGATGACGATGGATAACTGATGGTTGCTGCTGCTGATGGTGGACGATGGATGATGGAAGGTGTTAGTCAATAGGTCCGTGGAAGGGCTGATGGTTCATCAGATGGTGCCAAGTCAATGGCTGCTCATTGGTGGGTGCATATGGGATGAGCATGGGACCCGCTGATGCCTCCATTTCTTGATCTTTCCATCCCTTCCACCTTCTGCCTTACCTGTGACGACGTCAGTGGAGACACGGTCAATCCTTTTACTGCCCCGCAGCCCATAGAGGTGGAAGCGGTACCGATGGGATGGGGACAGCCCCGGCACTGTCACCGAGCGAGACCCGCCATCGATGGGCAGGGCCTGGGGCTGGCCTTGGGCATCCCGATATTGCAGCATAAAGGAGTCGAAGGAGCCCTTGGGGACAGTCCACTGCAGCCCCACGGAGCTGGGGGTGATGGTGGAGACCCTCAGCTCCTCCAGCACTGCCCGTGCTGGAGTGGCCTCAGTTGCAGGGGCCTCAGTTTGGAGTTTCTCATGCTGCGGTTCCTCTGAGGGCAGGGGCACCTCCTCTGGCTCTTCTGCAGCTGCGATAGAGAGGGGATGGAGATGGGCATGGGAATGCCTGTGTCCATCCAAACATCCAACCCACCACCAACTCCACCCATCCATCCATCCATCCATCCATCCATCTTTTCATCTCCTAGACAATTCATTTTTGCACCCATTTTCTACCCACCCATCCATTCATCCATTCATTTATAGTTCAAGTCATCCATCCATGCATTCATCCATCCATGCATTCATCCATTCCTCCACCACTCCATCCCTTCCTCCACTCCCCCATTCCTCCATCCCTTCATGCCTCCACCTCTCCATATATCCATCATTCTTTATCCAGACATCCACCCACCCTTCCTCCCCCTGACCTTCCCCCTTACCTGTCAGGACCTCAGAGGAGATGTGGTCAATCTTCTTCCTGCCCCGCAACCCATAGAGGTGGAAGCGGTACCGGCGAGACGGGGACAGCCCCGGCACTGTCACCGAGTGGGACCCGCCATCGATGGGCAGGGCCTGGGGCTGGCCCTGGGCATCCCGGTACTGCAGCATGAAGGACTCAAAGGAGCCCTCAGGGACACTCCACTGCAGCTGCACAGAGTTGGGTGTGACACTGGAGACCCTCAGTTCTCCCAGCACCGCTCGTGCTGGGAGTGCCTCAGATGTTGGGAACTCAGTTACCAGCTTCTCCTGTTGGGGATCTTCTGAGGGCAAGGGTTCTTTGCTGGCTGCATTGGAGGGGGAATGGTGATGGCCGTGGGCTTCTACCTGTCCCTCCAAATGCCCATCCCACCACCCACCAACCAATCTATCCATCCATCCATCCATTCTTCCCATCACACACCCAAAATCCAACACAACCCCCTAGGCAATTCCACATCCATCACACTGGCTCTCTCTTAAACATCTCTTCAGGCCTTAACCCCTCCCACCGCCATTTCCCATGGAAAATCTTCCATTCATCCATCACTTAATCCATCCTTGATGGATAGAGGATGAGGGAAGCATGGAAGGATAGATGGATGCATGAAGATTGATGGATGATGATGACGATGATGGTGATACACGGTAGATGAAGACAATGGATGATGATGGATAATTGATGGTTGCTGCTGCTGCTGATGGTAGATGATGGATGATGGAAGGTGTTAGTCAATAGGTCCATGGAAGGGGTGATGGTTCATCAGATGGTGCCAAGTCGATGGCTGCTCATTGGTGGGTGCATATGGGATGAGCATGGGACCTGCTGATGCCTCCATTTCTTGATCTCTCTCTCCCTTCCACCTTCTGCCTTACCTGTGACGACGTCGGTGGAGACACGGTCAATCCTTTTACTGCCCCGCAGCCCATAGAGGTGGAAGCGGTACCGATGGGATGGGGACAGCCCCGGCACTGTCACCGAGCGAGACCCGCCATCGATGGGCAGGGCCTGGGGCTGGCCTTGGGCATCCCGATATTGCAGCATAAAGGAGTCGAAGGAGCCCTTGGGGACAGTCCACTGCAGCCCCACGGAGCTGGGGGTGATGGTGGAGACCCTCAGCTCCTCCAGCACTGCCCGTGCTGGAGTGACCTCAGTTGCAGGGGCCTCAGTTTGGAGTTTCTCATGCTGCGGTTCCTCTGAGGGCAGGGGCAGCTCCTCTGGCTCTTCTGCAGCTGCGATGGAGAGGGGATGGTGATGGGTCCGTCCATCCAAGCATCCATCCACCACCTACCAACCAACCCATCCATCCACACTTCCATATTCTGCATCATTCATTCTGGCAACCATCATCCATCCATCCATGCATTCATCCATTCCTCCATTCCTCCATCCCTTGATCCCCCTATTTCTCCATATATCCATCATTTTTTATCCAGACATCCACCCACCCTTCCTCCCCCTGACCTTCCCGCTTACCTGTCAGGACCTCGGTGGAGACGTGGTCAATCTTCTTCCTGCCCCGCAACCCACAGAGGTGGAAGCGGTACCAGCGAGATGGGGACAGCCCCGGCACCGTCACCGAGTGGGACCCGCCATCGATGGGCAGGGCCTGGGGCTGGCCCTGGGCATCCCGGTACTGCAGCATGAAGGACTCAAAGGAGCCCTCAGGGACACTCCACTGCAGCTGCACAGAGTTGGGTGTGACACTGGAGACCCTCAGTTCTCCCAGCACCGCTCGTGCTGGGAGTGCCTCAGATGTTGGGAACTCAGTTACCAGCTTCTCCTGTTGGGGCTCTTCTGAGGGCAAGGGTTCTTTGCTGGCTGCATTGGAGGGGGAATGGTGATGGCCAATGGCATCCAACTCTCATTTCAAATGTCCATCCTACCACCCACCAACCAATCCATCCATCCATTCTTCCCATCACACACCCAACATCCAACACAACCCCCTAGGCAATTCCACATGCATCACACTGGCTCTCTCTTAAACATCCCTTCAGGCCTTATCCCTCCCACCGCCATTTCCCATGGAAAATCTTCCATTCATCCATCACTTAATCCATCCTTGATGGATAGAGGATGAGGGAAGCATGGAAGGATAGATGGATGCATGAAGATTGATGGATGATGATGACGATGATGGTGATACACGGTAGATGAAGACAATGGATGATGATGGATAATTGATGGTTGCTGCTGCTGCTGATGGTAGATGATGGATGATGGAAGGTGTTAGTCAATAGGTCCATGGAAGGGGTGATGGTTCATCAGAGGGTGCCAAGTCAATGGCTGCTCATTGGTGGGTGCATATGGGATGGGTATGGGACCTGCTGATGCCTCCATTTCTTGATCTCTCTCTCCCTTCCACCTTCTGCCTTACCTGTGACGACGTCGGTGGAGACACGGTCAATCCTTTTACTGCCCCGCAGCCCATAGAGGTGGAAGCGGTACCGATGGGATGGGGACAGCCCCGGCACTGTCACCGAGCGAGACCCGCCATCGATGGGCAGGGCCTGGGGCTGGCCTTGGGCATCCCGATATTGCAGCATAAAGGAGTCGAAGGAGCCCTTGGGGACAGTCCACTGCAGCCCCACAGAGCTGGGGGTGATGGTGGAGACCCTCAGCTCCTCCAGCACTGCCCGTGCTGGAGTGGCCTCAGTTGCAGGGGCCTCAGTTTGGAGTTTCTCATGCTGCGGTTCCTCTGAGGGCAGGGGCAGCTCCTCTGGCTCTTCTGCAGCTGCGATGGAGAGGGGATGGTGATGGGCATGGGAACGCCTGTGTCCATCCAAACATCCAACCCACCACCAACTCCACCCATCCGTCCATCCATCCATCCATCCATCCGTCCATCCATCCATCTTTTCATCTCCTAGACAATTCATTTTTGCACCCATTTTCTACCCACCCATCCATTCATCCATTCATTTATAGTTCAAGTCATCCATCCATGCATTCATCCATCCATGCATTCATCCATTCCTCCACCACTCCATCCCATCCTCCACTTCCCCATTCCTCCATCCCTTCATGCCTCCACCTCTCCATATATCCATCATTCTTTATCCAGACATCCACCCACCCTTCCTCCCCCTGACCTTCCCCCTTACCTGTCAGGACCTCGGTGGAGACGTGGTCAATCTTCTTCCTGCCCCGCAACCCATAGAGGTGGAAGCGGTACCGGCGAGACGGGGACAGCCCCGGCACCATCACCGAGTGGGACCCGCCATCGATGGGCAGGGCCTGGGGCTGGCCCTGGGCATCCCGGTACTGCAGCATGAAGGACTCAAAGGAGCCCTCAGGGACACTCCACTGCAGCTGCACAGAGTTGGGTGTGACACTGGAGACCCTCAGTTCTCCCAGCACCGCTCGTGCTGGGAGTGCCTCAGATGTTGGGAACTCAGTTACCAGCTTCTCCTGTTGGGGATCTTCTGAGGGCAAGGGTTCTTTGCTGGCTGCATTGGAGGGGGAATGGTGATGGCCGTGGGCTTCTACCTGTCCCTCCAAATGCCCATCCCACCACCCACCAACCAATCTATCCATCCATCCATCCATCCATCCATCCATCCATCCATCAATTCTTCCCATCACACACCCAAAATCCGACACAACCCCCTAGGCAATTCCACATCCATCACACTGGCTCTCTCTTACACATCTCTTCAGGACTTCACCCCTCCCACCGCCATTTCCCATGGAAAATCTTCCATTCATCCATCACTTAATCCATCCTTAATGGAGAGAGGATGAGGGAAGCATGGAAGGATAGATGGATGCATGAGGATTGATGGATGATGATGACGATGATGGTGATACACGGTAGATGAAGACAATGGATGACGATGGATAATTGATGGTTGCTGCTGCTGATGGTGGACGATGGATGATGGAAGGTGTTAGTCAATAGGTCCGTGGAAGGGCTGATGGTTCATCAGATGGTGCCAAGTCAATGGCTGCTCATTGGTGGGTGCATATGGGATGAGCATGGGACCCGCTGATGCCTTCATTTCTTGATCTTTTCATCCCTTCCACCTTCTGCCTTACCTGTGACGACGTCAGTGGAGACACGGTCAATCCTTTTACTGCCCCGCAGCCCATAGAGGTGGAAGCGGTACCGATGGGATGGGGACAGCCCCGGCACTGTCACCGAGCGAGACCCGCCATCGATGGGCAGGGCCTGGGGCTGGCCTTGGGCATCCCGATATTGCAGCATAAAGGAGTCGAAGGAGCCCTTGGGGACAGTCCACTGCAGCCCCACGGAGCTGGGGGTGATGGTGGAGACCCTCAGCTCCTCCAGCACTGCCCGTGCTGGAGTGGCCTCAGTTGCAGGGGCCTCAGTTTGGAGTTTCTCATGCTGCGGTT
Organism: Corvus hawaiiensis; assembly: GCF_020740725.1. Taxonomy (NCBI): domain Eukaryota; kingdom Metazoa; phylum Chordata; class Aves; order Passeriformes; family Corvidae; genus Corvus; species Corvus hawaiiensis. Next base: position 3,693,522 of record NW_025963366.1, on the reverse strand, counting down.
CCTCTGAGGGCAGGGGCAGCTCCTCTGGCTCTTCTGCAGCTGCGATGGAGAGGGGATGGTGATGGGTCCGTCCATCCAAGCATCCATCCACATTTCCATATTCTGCATCATTCATTCTGGCAACCATCATCCATCCATCCATGCATTCATCCATTCCTCCATCACTCCATCCCTTGATCCCCCTATTTCTCCATATATCCATCATTCTTTATCCAGACATCCACCCACCCTTCCTCCCCCTGACCTTCCCCCTTACCTGTCAGGACCTCGGTGGAGACGTGGTCAATCTTCTTCCTGCCCCGCAACCCATAGAGGTGGAAGCGGTACCGGCGAGACGGGGACAGCCCCGGCACCGTCACCGAGTGGGACTCGCCATCGATGGGCAGGGCCTGGGGCTGGCCCTGGGCATCCCGGTACTGCAGCATGAAGGACTCAAAGGAGCCCTCAGGGACATTCCACTGCAGCTGCACAGAGTTGGGTGTGACACTGGAGACCCTCAGTTCTCCCAGCACCGCTCGTGCTGGGAGTGCCACAGATGTTGGGAACTCAGTTACCAGCTTCTCCTGTTGGGGCTCCTCAGTGGGTAAGGGTTCTTTGCTGGCTGCATTGGAGGGGAAAATGGTGATGGCCAATGGCATCCAACTCTCATTTCAAATGTCCATCCTACCACCCACCAACCAATCCATCCATCCATTCTTCCCCTCACACACCCAACATCCAACACAACCCCCTAGGCAATTCCACATCCATCACACTGGCTCTCTCTTAAACATCCCTTCAGGCCTTATCCCTCTCACCCCCATTTCCCATGGAAAATCTTCCATTCATCCATCACTTAATCCATCCTTGAGGGATAGAGGATGAGGGAAGCATGGAAGGATAGATGGATGCATGAGGATTGACGGATGATGATGACGATGATGGTGATACACGGTAGATGAAGACAATGGATGATGATGGATAATTGATGGTTGCTGCTGCTGCTGATGGTAGATGATGGATGATGGAAGGTGTTAGTCAATAGGTCCGTGGAAGGGGTGATGGTTCATCAGATGGTGCCAACTCAATGGCTGCTCATTGGTGGGTGCATATGGGATGGGTATGGGACCTGCTGATGCCTCCATTTCTTGATCTCTCTCTCCCTTCCACCTTCTGCCTTACCTGTGACGACGTCAGTGGAGACACGGTCAATCCTTTTACTGCCCCGCAGCCCATAGAGGTGGAAGCGGTACCGATGGGATGGGGACAGCCCCGGCACTGTCACCGAGCGAGACCCGCCATCGATGGGCAGGGCCTGGGGCTGGCCTTGGGCATCCCGATATTGCAGCATAAAGGAGTCGAAGGAGCCCTTGGGGACAGTCCACTGCAGCCCCACGGAGCTGGGGGTGATGGTGGAGACCCTCAGCTCCTCCAGCACTGCCCGTGCTGGAGTGGCCTCAGTTGCAGGGGCCTCAGTTTGGGGTTTCTCATGCTGCGGTTCCTCTGAGGGCAGGGGCAGCTCCTCTGGCTCTTCTGCAGCTGCGATGGAGAGGGGATGGTGATGGGCATGGGAACGCCTGTGTCCATCCAAACATCCAACCCACCACCAACTCCATCCATCCATCCATCCATCCATCTTTTCATCTCCTAGACAATTCATTTTTGCACCCATTTTCTACCCACCCATCCATTCATCCATTCATTTATAGTTCAAGTCATCCATCCATGCCTTCATCCATCCATGCATTCATACATTCCTCCACCACTCCATCCCTTCCTCCACTCTCCATTTCCTCCATCCCTTGATGCCTCCACCTCTCCATATATCCATCATTCTTTATCCAGACATCCACCCACCCTTCCTCCCCCTGACCTTCCCCCTTACCTGTCAGGACCTCGGTGGAGACGTGGTCAATCTTCTTCCTGCCCCGCAACCCATAGAGGTGGAAGCGGTACCGGCGAGACGGGGACAGCCCCGGCACCGTCACTGAGTGGGACCCGCCATCGATGGGCAGGGCCTGGGGCTGGCCCTGGGCATCCCGGTACTGCAGCATGAAGGACTCAAAGGAGCCCTCAGGGACACTCCACTGCAGCTGCACAGAGTTGGGTGTGACACTGGAGACCCTCAGTTCTCCCAGCACCGCTCGTGCTGGGAGTGCCTCAGATGTTGGGAACTCAGTTACCAGCTTCTCCTGTTGGGGCTCCTCAGTGGGTAAGGGTTCTTTGTTGGCTGCATTGGAGGGGAAAATGGTGATGGCCATGGGCTTCTACCTGTCCCTCCAAATGTCCATCCCACCACCCACCAACCCATCTATCCATCCATCCATGTCTCCATCCATCCATCCATCCATCCATCCATCCTTCCATCCATCCTTCCCATCACACACCCAACATGCAACACAACCCCCTAGGCAATTCTACATCCATCTCGCTGGCTCTCTCTTAAACATCTCTTCAGGCCTTAACCCCTCCCACCGCCATTTCCCATGGAAAATCTTCCATTCATCCATCACTTAATCCATCCTTGATGGATAGAGGATGAGGGAAGCATGGAAGGATAAATGGATGCATGAAGATTGATGGATGATGATGACGATGATGGTGATACACGGTAGATGAAGACAATGGATGATGATGGATAATTGATGGTTGCTGCTGCTGATGGTAGATGATGGATGATTGAAGGTGTTAGTCAATAGGTCCGTGGAAGGGGTGATGGTTCATCAGATGGTGCCAAGTCAATGGCTGCTCATTGGTGGGTGCATATGGGATGAGCATGGGACCCGCTGATGCCTCCATTTCTTGATCTTTTCATCCCTTCCACCTTCTGCCTTACCTGTGACGACGTCGGTGGAGACACGGTCAATCCTTTTACTGCCCCGCAGCCCATAGAGGTGGAAGCGGTACCGATGGGATGGGGACAGCCCCGGCACTGTCACCGAGCGAGACCCGCCATCGATGGGCAGGGCCTGGGGCTGGCCTTGGGCATCCCGATATTGCAGCATAAAGGAGTCGAAGGAGCCCTTGGGGACAGTCCACTGCAGCCCCACGGAGCTGGGGGTGATGGTGGAGACCCTCAGCTCCTCCAGCACCGCCCTCACCAGGGGTCCCTCAGATGGGTGGGATTTCGTTTCAGGCTTCTCCTGTTGGTGCTCCTCTGTTGGCAGGGGCAGCTCCTCTTGCTGTGCTGCAGGTGTGACGGAGAGGGGATGGTGACGGGTTTGGAAATGCCTGTTTCCATCCAATCATTCATCCCACCACTTAGCAACCAATCCATCCATCCATCCATCCATCCATCCACCCATCTCTCCATCCATCCCTCCATCATCTCCTGGACCATTCATTCCAGCACCCATTATCTACTCATCTATCTAACCATGGGTCATACCACACGCCTTACCATTCAACTCCTTTAATCTCACCTTGCATTGGGTCATCCAACTACCCAACCACTGATCTGACATGTCAAACCACCAACAAAAAACCCCCAACAACAATCATGCATCATCCATCTGTCATCTTTCCATCCATCCATGTCTCTAATCATCCATCCACACATGTACATCCGTCCATCCATCCATCCAAGACAACCCCCACCCAGTTCCATATCCATCTCTGGTTCTTTCTTCCCACATCCCTCCAGGCCTCTGTGCCTCCCAACCCCATTTCCCATAGACAATCTTCAATTCATCCATCCATCCTTGATGGATGAAGGGTGATGAATGGGTGTATGGAAGAATGGATGGAAGGTGATTGATGAATGATGATGATGATGATGGTGATACATGGTAGATGTATATGATGGATGATAATGATGGATAATAGATGGATTATGATGATGATTCTGGATGGCAGATGCTGGTGACCAGGTCAGTGGAAAGGTCAATGGTTGATTGGGTGGTGCTCAAGTCAGTGGGTGCTGACTGGTGGATGGGGATGGAACGGGGGTGGGATCTCTTGATCCATCCACCTCTCCATCCATCCATCCATCCATGCATCCATCCATCCATCCATCCCTCCATACCTCTGACCTTCCATCTCACCTGTGCTAATACCAATAGAGACATGGTCAGTCTTCTTCCTGCCCTGCAACCCGTAGAGGTGGAAGTGGTAACGGTGGGATGGGGACAGCCCCGGCACTGTCACCAAGTGGGACCTTCCATCAATGGGCAGGGCCTGGGGCTGGCCTTGGGCATCCCGGTACTGCAGCTTGAAGGAGTCAAAGGAGCCCTCAAGGACACTCCACTGTAGCTGCACAGAGTTGGGTGTGACACTGGAGACCCTCAGCTCTCCCAGCATTGCCCGCACTGGGGGAGCATCAGATGGAGGGGCCTCAGTTTGGAGTTTCTCATGTTTTTGCTCCTCTGAGGGCAGGGGCAGCTCCTCTTGCTCTTCTGTGCCTGCAATGGATGATGGCATGGGAATGCCTGTGTCCATCCAATCATTCATCCCACCACCCACCAATCAATGCATACATCCTTCCATTTACACTTTCATCTGCATGACTGTTCATTCCAGCACCCATCATCTACCCATCCATCTAACTACAGATCATACTATGCACCTTTTCTTTCAGCTCCTTCTTTAATCTCACCCTGCATTGAGTCATTGATCTGACATATCAAACCACTGACAAACTGCCCCAACAGCAATCACCCATTATCCATCTTCATCCATTCATCCATCTTCTTCCATCCATCCATCCATCCATCCAGTTTCCTTCAGTCAGTCCTTGAATACAATCCTCCATCCACTCTCCTACCCCTATTCCCCTACACTCACCCCCTCACTCAGAGCAAAATCCAGCCACAGGCTCAGCCACACGTTAGCTGTGCAGACACGTGTCCATCCAGCATTCATCCATCCAACCCACACAGGAGGCCTCCCTCCATTGATACATCATCCATCACCATTCATGCATTCTCCTCCATCCCCCCATCCTTCAATCTACCCAACCAACTAACCCACCCAGGAGCCGTCATCCATTTTCAATCATTCATCCATTCCTCATCTCTTCCTCTGTCCATCCATTGATCTATCCATCAATGCATCCATCTCTCACCTTAACCGTGCATGTATCCATCTATTCATGCAACCCTCCAGTCATCATCATCCATCCATCCATCCATCCATCCATCCACCCATCCATCCATCCATCCATCCATCTTTCTGCTCCTGCACCTCTGTATCCCTTCCTTCACCCACCATTCCCTCATCCCTTAATCCCTCCCTCTCTCCCTCTATCCACGCACCCTCACCCCCCTAACCTTCCCCCTCACCTGTCACAGCCTCAGTGGAGACATGGTCAATCTTCTTCCTGCCCTGCAGCCCATAGAGGTGGAAGCGGTACCGATGGGATGGGGACAGCCCCGGCACCGTCACCGAGTGGGACCCGCCATCGATGGGCAGGGCCTGGGGCTGGCCTTGGGCATCCCGGTACTGCAACATGAAGGACTCAAAGGAGCCCTCAGGGACACTCCACTGAAGCTGCACAGAGTTGGGTGTGACACTGGAGACCCTCAGCTCCTCCAGCACTGCCCACACCAGGGGTGCCTCGGATGTGGGGGACTCAGTTTGGCGTTTCTCATCTTGAGGTTCCTCTGAGGGCAGGAGGAGCTCCTCTGGCTGTGTTGCAGCTGTGGTGGAGAGGGGATGGTGATGGGCGTGGAAATGCCTGTGTCCATCCAAACATCCATCCCACCACCTACCAACCAACTCATCCATTCATTCATGGGGTATACCATGCCCCTCTTCCTTCAACTCCTTCTTTAATCTCACCTTGCACTGGGTCATCCAACCACCCAACCACTGATCTGATTTGTCAAACCACCAACAAAATGTCCCCAACAATAGTCATGCATCATCCATCCATCCATCTATCCATTCACCCATCCATCCATCCATCCATCCACCCACCATCCCATGCTCTTACCCATCTTCCACCCCTGAGCTGGGGAACTTGGGACTGGGGTAAACTAGAGACAGCTTGGGTGGAAGGATAGGGGATGGGGAAAGGGTGATGGATGATGATGGTAACAATGATGATAGGTGATGATGATGGTGGATGACAGCAGGCAGATCAACAGGTCAGTGGAAGTGTTGGTTGACCAGATGATGCTAGGGTGAGCGAGTGCTTGATAGTGAGTGGGGATGGGATATGTTGATCCTTCCATCCACCCTCACCTGTGATGACATCAATGGAGACGCGGTCGATCCTCTTCCCACCCCGCAACCCATAGAGGTGGAAGCGGTACCGGCGAGATGGGGACAGCCCCAGCACCGTCACTGAGCGAGACCCACCATCAATGGGCAGGGCCTGGGGCTGGCCCTGGGCATCCCGGTACTGCAGCATGAAGGAGTCAAAGGAGTCCTTGGGGACACTCCACTGCAGCCGCATGGAGCTGGGGGTGACACTGGTGACACTGAGGTCACCCAGGACTGGCCGGGATGGACGCAGCTCCTCTGGCTCGGCTTTGACTGCGGTGGAGTGGCAACAGTGTGGGCACAGGCATTTATGTGTCCATTCAAATGGCCATCCACGTCTCCAGCCCTCCCTCCATCTCTCCATCCATCCCCTCCTCCATTCATGTCTCCATTCATAAATCTCTCCATCCCTCTACCCATGTGCCATCCATCACAGCATCCATCTATCCCTGCTCTCTCCATCCTAGGTATCACAGAATCACAGAATCTTCTGAATTGGAAGGGACCCAGAAAGGTCATCAAGTCCAACACCTGAGCTAATCCCATCCCTCACCCCCCCATCAGTACCTGTTTTCCCCATGTTCTTCCATGGCTCCATCGGCTCCATCCCATCCATGTCCCCCCATTCCAGCACCGGCTCCTGGTTTCCACCCTCCCCTGCCCCCAGAGCATGTGTTACAGGACATCCCTTCCACACCATCTCCCTCATTCCCCTACCCAGGATGTTCCTCCCCTTGCTCCCAGTCACCTTACTCCTTCTCAGGATGTCCCTTCCACCCATCCTCCCTATCCTCCCTGTTCCCCTTCCCTCATCCCCTCCATCCCACACTCTCTGGAATGTCCCTTCCCTGTCCTGTCCCACTCCCCACTCCTGCCATTCCCCCACCCCCTCCCTGCATTCCCGCCACTGTGATATTCCTTTCCCACCATCCCCCCTGTTCGGCTCTCCAGGATGTCCCTCCTCTTGTACACCCCATCCCTGATGCACACTTTTCCCCCATAGCCCCTCCCCAACGGCCCCGCCGTGACATCCACCTGTGGGTCCCTGTCCTCTCCCCAGGGCTGGGTGCCGGCGCAGGATGTAGGCCAGGATGGCATGGGCCACCCCTGGCACTGTCTGATTGCCACGGAGAGGGAAGTTGGTAGCCCGAAGGTGGCTCTCAAGACGCTGGAGCAGGGATCCACTGTACGGGGACAGCCGGGCCACCAGGTCCTGCAGGGAGGGGATGCCTGGGGACAGTGGGGCCCACGGGGACAGTGGGGACCACGGGGGTGGAGGGGACCCTGGGAACACTGGGGACTCTGGGGATCCTGGCAATTCTGGGAACTCTGGAGACACTGGGGACTCTGGGGACACTGGTGACACTGAGAAATCTGGTGACACTGATGACCCTGGGAATTCTGGTGATGCTGGTGACTCTGGGGATTCTGGTGACACTGATGACCTTGGGGGTGCTGGGGATCCCAGGGACCCTCGAGCCACAGGGGATGCTGGAACCTTGGGGGATGCTGGTGACCCCAAAGACCCGGGTGACCCCAAGAACACGTCTGGTGATATGGGTGACACCAGTGACCCTGGGGACCCCAGTGACCCTGAGGATCCTGTGGACTCTGGGGACCCTCGGGCTGATGGTGCCACTGCTGGGGACCCCAGGGAGCCTTGAGGCGATTCCGGGGACACTTCATGGTGGGGCACAGCCGAGATGAGCGCTGCAGAGCAAAGGGGACCCATGTCACCAGTCTGTCCCAGAGAGTCTGTGGGGGACATCCCTGTCCCAGCCCTGTCCCCATCCCTGGGCCATCCCCACCCCTGTACCCATGCCCATGCTACCCCTACTCCTGTTCCCCTGGCATCCCTTGTCCCCACCCCTTTGGCCATGCTGTCGCTGTCCCAAACCCCATCCTTGTGCCATCCCATCTCTATTCAGTGCCACACTGTCACCATGCTGTCCCCATCCCTGTGCCATTCCTGACCATGTGTCTGGGCTGCCCCTTAACTGTGACACTGTACCATCACTGTTCCCATCCCTCTCGTCCCTATCCCCATGCTTATGCCAGCCCCAACCCCATCCTTGTCCCCTTGCTATCCCTGTCCCCATGGTGACCCCATGTCATCACTGTCCCCATCCCTGTGTCAACCCTGCTGCCCTGCCTGTGTTGTCCCCATGCCTGGGCCATCTCCCATCCTTGTCCCCATCCTTCTGCTGGTATCACCCTGTACCCATCCCTGTGCCATCCCCATTCCCATCCCTGTCCCAATACTACCCTGTCCCTATGCCACCCTCTGTCCCCACTCCTCTCCCTCCATCCCCACCCTCAGTCCTGTCCCTGCTGTGTCCCCAACTCCACCTCTGTGCCCCCCTGCCTTGTCCCCAGGTGTCCCCACCTGTGCACAGGTGCAGGACCCCAAGCCCTCTCCATCCTCATCCTCATGCCATTCCCACCTTCACCCCTGTCCCTGTTGCTCCACCCCCTTCCCTGTTCCCACGCTGTTTCCAGGTGTCCCTGTGGTGTCCCCAAGTGTCCTCACCTGTGCGCAGACGCAGGACTCCGGGTGCCCCCAGATGCGGCCCCCGCCGGGCTTGGACCAGCAGCTCAAAGGGGCGGCCTGGGGATAGCCCTGTCACTGAGAAGGCGACAGCAGAGCTGGGCAGTTCGTGCGTTGTCATGGCCACAGGGTCATCCTGGGGATGGGGGCAGTGTGAGGGGGTGCGGGGGAAACCATAGGGAGACACTGGGGACACATTGAGGACATACTGGGGACACCTTAGGAACATGTTGGGAACTTCAGGGGCATATTGAGAACACAGTGTGGCGACTCACTGGGGATGTGCTGGGGGATACATTGGGGACACCATGGGGACACATTGGGAACATGGTGAGGACACAATAGGGAACACTGGGGACACACTGGACACAGGTTGAGGACACCATGGGGACATGCTGGGGGGATGCACTGGGGGTACTTGTTTGGGACACATTGGGGGGGCTCATGGGAGACATATTTAGGACATATAGGGGATACCATTGAGGACATTATGGGGATACATGGGGATGATCTGGGGACATATTGGGGCCATCCCATTGTGGCCACCTGGGTGGCACTGGAGTCTTGCCCCTTCCATGTCCCTGTTCCCCTCTGTGTCCCCTCCTGTCCCTGTCCCCTCCCCATGCCCCCACCTCCCATGTCCCCTGTCTCCCCACTCACCAGGGGCACGAGTGTCACCCGGTAGCCATCAGGGGGAACGAGGGGCTGGGGCCAGGTGATGCGCAGGGACGTTGGGGTGCGGGAGGCCAACCGTGGTGTTACCCAGGGCACCTCTGAGGGGAGAGTGCAGGGCCACCATGGGGACATCAGGGGACACCCATGGAATGGGGATGCCCTGGGATGGGGAAACCCTGGGGACACCACAGGGATACTCTGGGATGGGGCATCAAGGGGATGGGGACACCATGAGAGCACTCTAAGACATGCTGGGGACACACTGGGAACACAATGGGATGGGGACACTCAGGAATGGGAGGCACTGAGGGGCACTGGGAGTGGCAGATGGGGACCCTTGGAGACCCACTGAGGTGGCGTGAGAACCCCCATAGATGGAGAGAGAAGTGGGGGTGTACCGGGAGCACTGGGATGGGAGCACTGGAGGAACTGAGGGGCACAGGGGAACAGCTGGGTATGCAATGGTGTCACAGTAGGGCCCCCCCAGGATGGGAGGGAAGGAAGGGGGGTATAGGGAGCGCTGAGGTGGGGACACTGGGAAGTCACCGGGGAAACACTGGGGGCCACCGGGAGCACTGGGGAACCACCGACGTCGCAGCAGATTTCCCTCCCATCCAGGGGTACACGCGGGGGTGCCGCAGCGGGAGCGCCGAGGGGCACCGAGGGGGGAAAGCCGGCAGGTCACCGGGGGCATTGGGACGTACCGATGTCGCAGCGGGCCCCGCCCCAGCCCGGGGCGCAGGCGGGCGTGGCGCAGTCGGGGCCGCCCCAGCCCGGGAAGCAGCGGCAGCGGCCGCGCTCGCAGCGGCCCTGGTCACTGCAGCCGCGCGGGCACGCGGGGGGCGGGGCCGGGGGCGGGGCCGCGCCCGAGGGGGCGGGGCAGGCGCAGCCGCCGCCGGCAGGGGGCGCACAGAGCTGCACCGACCGGCCTGGGGGGACACGGACACCGGCGTGACCCCCAGTGACCCCCCGGCTATCTCCCCACTGACCCCCCAGTGACCCCCCGGCTATCTCCCTACTGACCCCCAGTGACCCCCCAGTGACCCCCCGGCTATCTCCCCACTGACCCCCCAGTGACCCCCCGGCTATCTCCCCACTGAGCCCCCAGTGACCCCCCGGCTATCTCCCTACTGACCCCCAGTGACCCCCTAGTGACCCCCGGCTATCTCCCTACTGACCCCCAGTGACCCCCCAGTGACCCCCCAGCTATCTCCCCACTGAGCCCCCAGTGACCCCCCCCCCCCAATGACCAAAAGGACCATCATGACCCCAATGTCGCCACAAATAACCACCTCAGTGACCCCCCCAATGACCCTTCAATGACTCCCCAGTGACCCCCCAGTGCCCCTCTATGTCTCCCCGTCTCCATTCTCCCCTGTCCCCTGTGATCCCTCCATGTCACCAATCTCTGTTACCTGTCCCAGTCTAGGGTTCCCCCATGTTCCCTCACTGTGCCTGTGAGCCCCATGCTCCCCCATGTCCTCTATGTCCCCCTGCCCTCCCTGTGTTCTCCTGTCCCAGCCTGGGGCTCTCTGTGTTCCCCCTCCTTGTCCCCTGTTACCTGTCCCGGCCTGGGGTCCCCCCGTGTCCCCACAGTGTCCCCTCAGTGCCTGCACGTGTCCCTCGAGCTCCTGCAGCCGCCTCAGCACATCCGCCAGCGCTGCCCCACACGTATCGGAGGGGGACTCAGGGGGGGACATGGCAGGGGACACTGAGGGGGACACTGAGGGGGACGCTGCCTCCCCCCGCAGCGCCAGTGCCAGCAGCAGAAGCCGCAGTTCCAGGGTCACCGGCATCGTCCTGGGGGAAGACAGGGGGACATGGGGATACCCAGAGGCACCCACGGGGGAACAGGGACATCGTGGAGAGGCACAGGCACAACTGTGGGGACACCAGCACATGTGGCGGGGACACAAGGACACCTATGGGGACAGCTAGGGCACACAGGCACATGGCATGGGGATGCAGGGACATCCATGGGGACACCCATGGGGACACACAGGCACCAATAAAGGACATAGGGACATGTGGGGACGTTCAAGGGAAACAACCCACGGGGGGGATGTGGAGACACCCTGGGGTCACACAAGGGACACACATGAAGCACAGGAAACACCCATGGAAGGGACGCAGGGAGACAGTGACATCGTGGGGGACACCCACAGTGACACAGAGGAGGAAGAGGAACACCCATAGGGGACACCCAGGGGACACAGGGAACACACAGACTCATGGGACACCACTGGGGGCATCTCCAAGGATACATGTGCACCAGTAGGGCACATAGGAACATCTCTGGGGACATGAGGGACACACACGGGGGGGGGGGGGGGGGGGGGCACAGAGAGACCCACGGCACAGGCAGACACAGGGACAGTTGTGGGGACATGGGGGACACATGGGGGACATTCCTGGAGACACACAGACACCCCAAACCACAGCACCTCCCAGTAACCCCCAGCGACTCTTCAGTAACCACCAGTGACTCCCAGTGGCCCCCAGTCCCCCTCAGTCCCCCAATCTCCCCCGTTCCCCCAGAAGTGCTAGTGCCCCCCGTTCCCCCCAGTGCACTCCAATTCCTCCAGTCTCCCACAGTGCCCCCTAGGTCCCCCCAGTACCTTCCCACTCCGCCCCACATCCCCCAGTCCCTCATGTTCCCACAGTGCCTCCAGTTCCCCCTCCGTCCCTCCCAGTCCCTCTCAGTTCTCCCAATACTCCCCAGTCCCTCCCAGTGCCCTCAATTCTCCCCAGTTTCTTCCAGTTCTCTCAGTGCCCCCCAGTCCTGCCCAGTTCTCCCAAGCCCCGCCCAGTCACCCCCTCGTTCCCCCAGTCCCTCCTGTGCCCCCCAGTGACCCTCCCAGTCCCCCCAGTTGCCCCAGTACCTCCGGCCGGTCCCGCTGCGTTCTCGCTCTGGGTCGGGCGGGGTGGACATCGGGGGCGGGGCCGGGGCGGGGCCTGGGCCCCTCCCTCCCCGCCACCCCCAGGGGAGCCGCCCCCGCCCGTGTTTGGGGCGTCGCCGTGGCAACCAAACAACCAAGCGGGAAGGACTCCCAGTGCTCCCAGTGACACCAGTAACGTGCCTCAGACTGACCCCCAGCTCACAGGAACCCCAATATAGTCCATCCCCGTGTTCCCAGTGACACCACTAACACAGGACAGCACATCCCAGTGCTCCCACTAGCGTAGCACAGCTCATCCCAGTCCTGCCAGTAACACGGGACACCTCATCCCAGTGCTCCCACTAACACCAGTAACACAGCACAGTTCAGCCCAGTGCTCCCAACAGCAGCAATAACCCCGGTGCCACCTGCCGTCCAGCCCCAGTGCTCCCAGTAATATGGCATAGCATGACCCATGGCTCCCAGCACCACCAGTAAGGCCCATCCCAGTGACACCAGTAACATGGGAGAGCCCATCCCAGGAACCCCAGTATAGTCGGTCCCAGTGCACCCAGTAACACCATTACAACCTATCCTCGTGCTCCCGGTATCAGTATCGTTTTCTCGTACCAACATCAGTATCGTTTTTCTCACAGCTCCCAGTAACACCAGTAATGCAGCACAGCCCCTCCCAGTTTCAGTAACACCAGCAACCCAAGTGCCACTTGCCTCGCGTCTCCCAGTGCTCCCAGTGACACCAGTATGGCCTGTCCTAGTGCTCCCAGTGACACCAGTAACATGGCACAGCCTACCCCAGTCCTCCCAGTAACACCAGTATGGCCCATTCCAGTGACATCAGTAACCCCAAAACCCCCAGTAAGCCTAACCCACGACTCCCAGTAACACCAATATGGCCCATCCTGATGCTCCCAGTGACACCAGTAACACGGCACAGTCCACCCTAGTCCTCCCAGTTACACCAGTATAGTCTGTCCAAACGCTCTCAGTAACACCAGTAATGGGGCACAGCCCAACCCATAGCTCCCAGTAACACCAGAATGGCTCGTCCCAGTGCGCCCAGTGCCCCAGCACAACCCCTCCCAGTGCTCCCAGTCCGGGCGTGGCCGTGACTCACTGCCCCGGCAGCAACAACAACAGCGGGGGGGGCTCCTGGGACCCCCCAAAAGGCCGGGCTGGGGGACGGACGTGGGTGGGAGCAGAGTGGGGGGAGCACCCCGTGTCCACCCGATGTCCCCCCGAGTCCTCCCCCTTTTCTCCCCTCCGCGTTTCCCCCCCCCCCCCCCCCCCGCGTGTCCCCCCCGCCCCCGCCAAGGAATTTTCTCCAAAAACACGATGAGCTCATGGGGGGGGGAGGGGCGGCGGGGCCCCGCCGGGGGGGTGCCGGCCCCAGCCCCACTCCCGCCACGCTTATTATTTGATTTATCGATTTGTTGATGTACAGGTTTGTAGATTTATTGATTGATTTCACACTCGGTCGCTGCCACAGCCCTGGCCCCGAAGTCACCCTCTCCCCCACGGTGTCCCCATCCTTGTTCCCCATGTCTCCACTGCCCCTCCTCCTCCAGCGCCCCCATCCCTGTTCCCATTGTCTCCATCCCCAGTGTCCCCCTCCTAGCCCTGGTCGTCCCCCTCCCCATCCCCGGTGTCCCCCGCTGTCCCCCACGGGAGGGTCCTTAGCTCCCCGGGGGTCCCCAGCTCCCGCAGCCGGCCCCCCTCCAGCAGGGCCACCCTCGGCGCCCGTTGGGCCAGGGCCAGCCGCCCTGTCACCAGCAGCACTGCCGGCCCCTCCCCTGTCCCGGGACCGCCGGGACACAGCAGCTCCTGCTCCACCTGCGGGGACACGGCAGGGTCAGGGCACATGGGGACACGGGGGGATGTGGTGGAGATGGGGCACATGGGGGTGTCAGGGGACCCCAGGGTGGGGAGCACAAGTGAGGGACCTGGGGAGTGGGGACATGTGGACCCAGAGGACATCGGGTCCAAGGGGACTCTGGCTTTGGGGTCATGTGGGACCCAAGTGATACGAGGATGTATTTGGCGACATTGGGACCAAGGGGACACAGGGGCAGGGTCCAGGGAATTTGGTGACCCAGGGGACTCCAGGAGACATGGGGGACAGCAATCAAGGGGACACAGGGAGTGAGAACAGAGGGGACATGGGGCACAGGGGAGACAAAAGGATTGAGGACCCAAAGGACATGGGGAGCAGGAACCCAGAGGACATGGGGGCAAGGAAGGGACCCAGGGGATACACAGGGACCAAAGGGACACAGGGGCAGGGATCCAGGGAATTTGGTGACCTAGGAGACCCCAGGGGACATGGGGGACAGCAACCAAGGGGACATGCGGAGTGGGGACCCAGGGCACATGGAGACCCAGGGGACACGGGGCATATGGAGGACATAAGGATTGGGGACCCAGGGGACACAGGGAGTGGGGACCCAGAGGACATGGGGGATGGGGCCATGTAACACGGACAGGGCTGTGACCCACCTGGTGCCGGGTCACAGGGTCGAGTGCCCGCGTGGGCTCATCCAGCACCAGCACTCGGGGGGTCCTGAGCAGGGCCCGGGCCAGCGCCACCCCTTGCGCCTGCCCCCCTGAAAGCTGCATCCCCCGCGGGCCCACCTCTGGGGACAAAGGGAACACCATGGGAACGCCACAAGGACACGGTGGGGACACCACGGGGACATCATGTGGACACATTGGGGAGCCGCACCCACTGTGCACCCACGTTTTGGGGGACAGGGAGGATGCAGAGAGGGGATACCGAGGCGACACCAAGGGGAATTGGGAGCAGGCAGAGAGCAGACAGTGAGAGGACAACAACGGGACACAGTGGTGACAGCATGGGGACACTGAGGGGACACCATGGAGACACATTTGGGACACAAAGGGGAGACACTAGGGATATGTTAGGAAGCTACACCCCCTGCACCCTTAGCTCTGGGGTGCACAGGGAGAACAAAGACAGGACAGCGAAGGGACAGTGAGAAAACAGAGAGGACATGGACGGGACAGCATGGGGAGACCATGGGGACACTGTGGGGACAGTCAGAGAATAGTGAGGGGACAGAAGGAACATGGTGGGGAGACTGTGGGGACATTACAGACACCTTGGGGATGGTGAGGCAACATCATGGGAACAGCAGGGGACACTGTGGGGACACTATGGGAACATCGTGGGGTCACGATGGGGACACATTGGAGAAACTGGGGAGACCAAGAGGACACCTTGGACACATTATTGGGACACCTTTAGGACATCTTTGGAACACATTGGGGATGCTACAGGGGGACCATGGGGGCACTTGCTGTACCTGTGTCGTAGCCATGAGGCAGCTGTGTGGCCCAAGTGTGCACTCCCACCCGCTGTGCTGCTGCCATCACCTGTGTCCACTCCTTGTGTCCCCAGCCCAGCGTGATGTTGGCGCTGAGGGAGCGAGACAGGAGGGACGGGCACTGCAGGACACCGGCCACCTGCAGGGACAGGGAACATGGGAGGACATGGGACCACAAAGGGATTTGGAAGGAACAAGGAGGGGACATCTGGGGACATGAGGTGGTGGCAGGGTCATGGTGAGGCTGGCTGATGACATGGGGATCGCTGTGGAGAACTGTTGGGGACACAGGAGTGACCCAGGGGTGGCAGTGGGGATGTGTTGAGGACACAGGGTGACATGGTAGTCATGGCTGTTGGGACAATGGGTGACCTGGGGGTGGCCATGGTAACCCACTGGGGACACAGGAGTGGAATTGGGGACCCAGGGGGTGGCACTGATGCACCCACTGGTGACCTTGGGGTGGCAGTAGGGACTCATTTGAGGCACAGGATTGACCTGGGGGTAGCAGTGGGGACTTGTTGAAGACCGAGTGTAGACCCAGGGGTGGCTCTGGGGACACATTGGGGACAACAAGTTGCCCGGGGTGGCCATGGGAACACATTGGAGAGGTTTGGTGACAGGGGGATGGCAGCAGGGGATGGATGGTGACCCAGGGGTGGCCCGTGTGTGTCACCTGTTGCCGCAGAGCGGGGTCTGCGCGGGGGGTCAGGGGGGTCCCGTCCAGCAGCACCGTCCCGCCCGCCAGGGGGCGCAGCCCCAGCGCCGCCGCCGCCAGGGAGCTCTTCCCGCCGCCAGGGGGCGCCAGCACGGCCACGACCTCCCCGGGGCGCAGCGACAGCGACACCCCCTGGCGGCGGGAACAGGGATGGCACCGACACCCCCGGCCCACCCCGGCCCAAATCCCCCCGTGTGCCCCCCGCGGCCCCAACACCCCCGGCCCACCCCGGCCCAAATCCCCCCGTGTGCCCCCCGCGGCCCCAACACCCCCGGCCCACCCCGGCCCAAATCCCCCCGTGTGCCCCCCGCGGCCCCAACACCCCCGGACCACCCCGGCCCAAATCCCCCCGTGTGCCCCCCACGGCCCCAACACCCCCGGACCACCCCGGCCCAAATCCCCCCGTGTACCCCCCGCGGCCCCAACACCCCCAGCCCACCCCAGCCCACCCCGGCCCAAATCCCCCCGTGTGCCCCCCGCGGCCCCAACACCCCTGGACCACCCCGGCCCAAATCCCCCCGTGTGCCCCCCACAGCCCAAACACCCCCCGTCCCACCATGTCCCATGTTCCTCCATGTTCACAACACCCCTATGTCCCCCCATGCCCCTATGTCACCCATCACCTTGAGGACTGGCTCGGACTGCCTGGGGTACGTCATCCAGACATCCTTGAGGCACAGGCCTTGAGTCTGTGTGGTCTCCTGGGCCCGGGGGGTGACAAGTGATGGTGGCCCTGTGGGTGCCACCATCTTGGCCTGCTCCAGCAGCTCCAGGAGTGTCTCAGAGGAGCCAACGGCCTTGGCCAGAGTCGGAAGATAGAAGAGCACGCCCTGGGAACATGGGGGACATTGCGGACATGAGAGACACAGGGACATGGGGAGGACACATGGAGACATGAGGTGACACGTAGCAGCTATGGCATGGCCTGGAGACGTGGGAGGACTTGGGGGATGCAAGAGACATTGGGGAAAAAGAAGACAGTGGGACATGGCGGGACATGGGGGGACATTGGGGACATGGCAGAGCCTGGGGACAAAGGGGAGCATGGGGGAACATGGGGACAGGGAGAGGCACAGCCAGGTGCGGATGGGGCTTAGGGACATGGAGGGGACACAGCAACATGATGTTGGAGACTGGGGGGAAACATGGCTGGGACAGGCTGGGGACATGGATGGGGATGTAGGGACCTGGTGGGCACATGGCAGGTGCACACTGGGACATAAGTGAGGGAACATGGGGACATGGAAGGCACACAACAAGGAGGGGCTGGGGACACAGGACACAGGGATGGGAACATGGCCAAGAGGACATGGGGATATCACTGGGAGGATGTGGGGCCATAGGGACATGGTGGGAGGACATAGCACACAGTGACTCGGGAAATGGGGCTGGGGGCAAGAGAGGACACACTGGGGACATGTAGGAGACACACTCATCACCTCCACAGCCGTCGTGAAGTGCAGCTGGCACATGAGGACAGTAACCAGCTCCCCACGGGTGACAGTCCCTGCGGCCACCAAGTATCCCCCCAAGAGGAGCAGCGCCAGCTTCAGGGCCAGTGCAGGGAACTGGGGACACAGGGACACAGGGTGTCAGCCCAGTCCTATGTCACTGTGTCCCCCAGCCCCATGCCACCATGTCCCCTTCCCAGGCCACCCATCTCATGCCCCTCAGCCCCAGGCCACCATGTTTTCATGTCCCCTGTTCCCACACTGCTGGTCCCCATGTCCTGCCACCCCGATGCCACTGTCTCCCTGTGTCCCCTGGCCCGTTTCCACTGTGTCCCTGTGTCCCCCAGCCCCTGTCACCACGTCTCCCATCCCTGTGCCACCATCTCTGTATCCCCATGTCCCCTGTTCCCATGTCTTCATCCCCTTGCCACCACATCCAATGTGACCTCCTGCTGCCATGTCCCCATGTCCCCTATTCCAATGCCACCACATTCCCATGTCTCCCAGCCCTCTGCCACCATGTGCCCTTGCCCCCAGCCGTGTGCCAACATATCCCCCATTCCCACACCACTGTTCCTTATCCCCCTGTGCCCCCAAGGTCCCCATGTCCCCATACTCCACTGGCCCAGCGCCCAGCTGCATAGGCCAGCGCCTCCATCTGCTCCAACTGGTGTTCCTGGGCGAGGCGCTGCCGGACGCGCGCGGTGACACCGGCCTCGTGCCCAAAGGCCCGGACAGTCTTCATGGCCCTCAGTGACTCCAGGGCCACTGCAGTGGTGCTGGCTTGTGCTGCCCGCACCTGCCGTGCCAGGTCCTGGGGACACAGGGGACAGGGGGTCACCTCGGGGTCACAGCGGAAACAAGGAGGTCACCATGGGCACACAGAGGGGCCACCACAAGGATGGATGGGGACAGGGGGTCACCACAGGGTCACCGTGGGGTCACAGAGGGGACAGGGGGTCAGCACAGGGTCACCATGAGGCCATGAGAGGACAAGGAAATCACCTCATGGTCACCATGGGGATGGGGGGTGGGGGGACAGGGAGGGGACAGGGGACAGGAGGAGGTGACAGTGGGCATGGGGAAGTGACAACAGGCACAGGGAGGGGACAGAAAGGACTTGGAGAGAACTCAGGGTGCAGGTAAGTGATAAGGGGCCCAGGAAGATGACAAGGGGACAGGGAGGTGACAGTGGGGACAGGGAGGTGACAAGGCACATGGGGAGGTGACAAGGGCCCCTCACACCCCATGTCCCCTCAGTACCTGTTCGATGCGCCCAACGATGCGTGGCAGCAGCAGGAAGAGGGGCAGTGCCAGGAGGGTGAGCAGGCCCAGCACCGGGGACAGCCAGGCCACTGTGGCCAGCAGTGACACAGCCCGTGTCAGCGACCACAGCCCCGGCACCAGCGCGTCACCCAGCGCCGAGTGCGCCGCCTCGGCGTCCCCTGTCACCCGCTCGGCCACCGCGCCTGGCGTGTCCCCCAGGCTGCCCCCCGGACCGGGCAAGTCCCCACGCAGCACCGCGGCCACTGCACCACGCTGGAGCCGGTCCCGCGCCCGCGTCAGCGCCACAGCTGCCATGCTGTCACAGACCAGCTCGGTGATGGCACTGCGGGGACAGCAGGGTCACGGGGGCACGGGGTCACTGGCACCTCGGGGTGTCCCCGTGACTCCGGTGTCACCCACCTGCCGAGCCCCACCAGCACCAGGGGCCACACGACTGCCATTGCGTCCTCCTGTGTCACCCGGTCGGTGACACGGCCTGTGAAGTACGGGGCAGCCACCTCACCTGTGGGGACATGGCATCAGGGTAGGGGTCTCGAAACGCCCCAAAACTGCGTGGTGACCCCAGAACTGGGGGCTAAGGCCCGAAAATTGGATCCTGACCACTCCCAGAACTGTGTGTTGAGTCCCAAAATTGGATCCTGATTCCCCAGATTTGGTCCTGACCCACATATTAGTTTCTGACCTTCCTCAAATCGGGTCCTGTCTCCCCCAGATTGGGTCCTGACCCCTCATATTGGCCTTACAACCCCCCATCGGGTCCTGCCCCCCCCTCCCGCCAGTCATGTCCCCACCCTTCACCCAATCGGATCCCGAAGCCCCTCAAAGGGGTCCTGCCCCCCACCAGGTCGGGGTCCCCCCGTACCGAGCGCCGAGGCCGACATCAGCCCCCCCACCAGCATCCAGCGCCCGCGCTCGGGGCCCAGCAGGGCCAGGAGCCGGCGTGTGGGGGGAGACAACATCGGGTGTAGGGGACCAGTGGGTCCTACTGGGTCCTGGTTCTGCTCCCACTGGGTTCTGGTGGGATCCCAGTTGGTTCCAGTGGGTCCCAGACGGTCCGTGTAGGTCCCAGTCCTGCTTCCAGCGTGTCCCAGTCTGGTCCTTTTGGGTCCCGGAGGGTGCTGCTATGACTGATGCCGCCCCGCTCCGGCCCGGTCTCTTCCCGGCAGCCGCCGCGATTTCCCGGAAAGCCAAAAGGGGGCGGGGCGGGGCCGGCGGGAATCCCCTGGAATCCCAGCCTTGACCCGCCCACGCTTGGATCGGCGTCTCTGATTGGTCAGCGTGGAGGTGACATCATCGGTTGCCGGGCAGAGGGAGCCGGAGCAGGTTGTGAGCAGGAGGAGGCGGTGCCGGGAGGGGGCGGGGTCTGGGCGGGGTCTGGGCGGGGTCTGGGCGGGGTCTGGGCGGGGTCTGGGCGGGGAGAAGGTGGAGGAGGCGGGGCCAGAGCGGAACGGGCGGGGCTCGAAAGCGAAACCTCAACGGACCTTTCTGGGAGCTACTGGGGGGCTGAGCTGGGAGCAGTGGTGTGGTCTGGTGAGTGCCCAAGCTGGACTGGAAACACTGATGTGGGCTGGGGAGCTGAGAGGGATGGACTGGGAGCACTGGTGTGGACTGGGGAGCAACCCAGTCTCCACTGGGAGCACTGGGGTGGACTGGCAAGCGCCCCGTCTGGACTGGGGAGCGCCCCGTCTGGACTGGGAGCACTGGTGTAGACTGCTGAGCTCAGGGGGCTAGACTGGTAGCACCGTAGTCTAGGCTGGGACCACTGGCGTGGACAGGGGAGCACCCCAGTCCTAACTGGTTTTAACTGGTGAGTTCACAGGCTGCTGATCCTTCCCCGAGGGCCACCCAGGGAGCACTGGTCTGCACTGGTCCCGCCATGGCGCTGCCGTCCGCAGCTCTCCTGCCCGGCCTTCTGCTGGTGGCCGACGCCGTGGCGCTGGTGCCGCTGGTGCCGCTGGTGCCGCTGCTGGCGCCGCTGGGCGTGGCGGGCGCGTGGCTCGAGGCCGCCCTGCGCCTGCCCGTCCTGGCCGCGGCCACGCGGCTGCTGCCCCCGCGCCGTCCCTGCGGAGCCACCGCGGCCGCCGTCACCGTCGCCGCCACCCCCGCGGCCTTCGGAACATTCCGGCACCTCCTGGGGCCGCCCGGGGCTGGCCCGGGGCTGTTGGCGGCCGCCGCGCCCGCCTGGCTCGGGGTCACCCACGCGGCCGCCGCAGTGGCGCTGCTGGCCTGGGCCACGCCCCCGGCCCCCGGCGGTGTCCCTGAGACCCTCGGCGACGTTCCCAAGGCTCGTGGCACCGTCTGGCGCGTTCTGCAATTGACCTGGGAGGAGCAGAACGTCCTTGGAGCTGCCTTCCTCTGCCTCGTGCTGGCAGCCATTGGTGGGTGACGTGTGGTGAGAGGTGCTAACACCCCAAATTTAGGTTCTGCAGCCCCAAATTGAGAACCCCCCCCAATTTGGGAACTCCCCCCAGATTGGGTGCTGGCCCCTAAAAATTTCGTGCTGAGCCCCTAAATAGGTGATGACCACCCTAAAATTGACTGGTGACCCCCTAAATTGGGAGTTGACCCCTTCAGTTGGGTGCTGACCCTCCAAATTGGGTTCTGACCTTGCAAACGCGACTATTGATCCCCCAAAATTGGGTGCTCACCCTCAAACATAGGATCTGATGCCCAAAAATGGATGTTGACCCCCAAGACATTGGGCCCTGATTTCCCATTCTTAGGTTCTGACCCCTAAAATTGTGTGCTGAACCCCCAAAAATTGGTACTGACCGCCTAAACTGGGTCTCAAACCCCTAAATTTGGCACTAAAACCCCAAAATTGGGTCCTGATCTCTCTAAATTTTTTCCTGCCCAAATTGTGTCTTGCCTCCCCAAAATTAGATCCTGATTCCTCAGATTGGGTCCTGCCACTCCCAAATCAGGGTCCCTCTGTGTCAGTGGTCACACCTATGGTGACATGGCCTTGGTGGCACCCAGGGGAGACGTTGGGACCATATGTCACTGGGAAGGTGCTGGATGCCATCGGGAGTGGGGATGGACTCACCGCTGGAGCTGTCGGGATGGTGGTGGCTGCCGGAGCTGCCAGGTGGGTCACAGCATTCCCGGGGCCTGTCCCCATGTCCCCAGCATCCCTGATGTCACCATGTCTCCATGTCCCCCCAGTGTGCTGTTTTCCGGGTGCCGTGGGGGGCTCTTCATGCTGTTGAAAGCGCGTCTCCATCAGAGCCTGAGCCTCCGGCTCTTCTCTCACTTGGTGCGCCAAGACCTGGACTTCTTCCAGGGAACCCCGGCAGGTAGTGGGGCACGGCCCAGCCCAGCCCACCTGTCCCATCCCATGCCAACTATCCTGTCACCCCAGTCCCCATCCCAGCATTCCATCCTGTCCCGACCATCCTACCCCCATCCCATCTTATCCCATCTGTCTGTTATGCCATCCCCATCCCCATCCCCATCCCCATCCCCATCCCATCCCATCCCATCCCATCTTCCTGGCTTCGTTCTACCCCAATGTCCCATCCTGTCCCAATCCCACTTTCCCATTCTATCCACTGTCCCATCCCCATTATTTTCATTCCGATGCCTCTCTCCCATTGCATCTTCCCACCTGCATCTCACCATCGCCGTCATCCCATCCCACCATCTCCATTCCCACCATCCCATCTCCACTGTCCCATCCCACTTTACCCTGACCATCCCCATACCCATTGCCATCATCCCATCCCCCTGGTCCCCATCACATCATTCCCATCCTGTCCCCATCCACCATGGTCCCAGTCTCTTTTCCTGCCCTGCAGCTGAGCTCGTGGCTCAGTTTTCCATGGAAGTGCCACGGGTGTGCATGGCAGCACCGAGTGGAGCCAACCTGCTGTTCCGAAGCCTGGGAATGGCACTGGTGGTGGGGTCATTCATGGTGGGGCTGGCACCGGGGCTGGCGCTGCTGGCGCTGCTGCAGCTGCCCCTTGAAATCGCCACCCACCGCATCCAGAGTGCCCGGGAACAGGTCAGGAATACAGGAGGGAAACAGTGGGAAGGAGACACAGAGATGGGATAAGTGGGTGGGAATGCTGGAGTTGGGATGGAGGCCAGGGGAATGGGATGGTGGGAATGCTGGCATGGGGATAGAATGGAATGGTGGAGATTGGAATGGTGTGGATGGGAAGAGAAGGATGGGATAAGGCGAGATGGTGGGGAAGAGACAGGATGGGATGGGATGGGATGGTGTGATAAAACAAGGACAGGGGTTGGGATGGGGTGGTTGGATGGGGACCAGGGAGATGGGAGTGGGGATGAGGACCAGAGGAATGGAATACTGAGAATGAGAATGGTGGGGATGGGAATGAGTGGGGATGGGAATGGTGGGATTAGGACTGAAAGGATGGATGGGAATGGTGGGGATGGGAGAGAGGGGCGTAGGATGGTGGGAATGCAATAGTGGGGATTCAGTGGGTGTGGTGGGATGGGAATGCTCGGGACGGGATGTGGATGGTGGGCCAGGAAGGTGACCTGGGAAAGTTGGAGATGCCCCAATGCTGCCACAGGCACTTCAGCGATCCATGCTGGAAGCATCCGCCCGGACAGCCTCGGGGGTGCAGGAATCTGTTGCCACCATCGAGACAATCCGTATGTTTTCGGCGGAAGAGGAAGAGGAGGAGCAGCACAGATGGAACCTGGCCAAGGAGCTGAGGCTGAAGGAGCAGATGAAGCTGGAGCTGGCACTCTTCACCCTTGTCGAGAGGGTATGGGGGGACCGGGAATGGGAATGAGGACACCAGGGAATGGGGACACCAGGATCAGGGATGAGGACACTGGGAATGGGGATACTAGGAATGGTGACACTGGGACCAGGAATGGGAAACCAGCAGCTGAGATGGGGGCACTGAGAGCAGAATGGGGACACCAGGCATGGGGACACCAGAACAGGGACACTGGGATCAGGAATGGGCATGCCAGGAATGGGAATGGTGACATTAGAAGCAGGATGGGGACACTGGGACAAAGGTTGGGAACATTGGAATCAGGAATGGGGACATCAAGATTGGGATGGGGACACCAGGAAGAGGAATAAAGACACCAGGAGCGGAATGGGGACACCAGGAGTGGGATGGGGACACCAGTATCCCTGTTCCCACCCACAGATGCTCCAGCTGGCCATCCGGGTCCTGGTGCTCTTGCGGAGCCACCAGCAGCTCCGTGACGGATACATCACTCCTGGGGTCCTCGTCACCTTCTTGCTGTACCAGGACACAGTTGGCAGCCATATCAAGGTGATCCCATGGAATCCACATCTGTCCATCCATCCATGCTTTTGTCCATTCTGGTGCCACTCCCTTCATTGTCCCTAGGTGCTGCTCTACGGCTTCAATGAATTCCTGAACAAAGCGGCTGCCGGACAGAAGATCTGGGAATACCTGGATCGGAAACCCACAGGGGATGTCGGGGGGACGAGGGAGCCCCCTGAGCTTCAGGGCCACGTCACTTTTCAGAAGGTTTCCTTTGCATATCCTGGGAATCCAGAGCACCCTGTGCTGAAGGTGGGTCTGGGGGGAGGTGAGGTTTCCCAGGGGTGGGAATTCTGATGTCATTCCACAGGACACATTCTTTGAGGCAGATCCAGTGGAAGATTGGGCATTCCCAAGAGTGGGAATTCCAGCATCATCCTGTCCATCCCACAGGATGTGTACTTTGAGCACATCCCAGGGAGGGTGGGATTCCAGGGGGTGGAAATTCTGGCATCACCTGTCCCCATCCCACAGGATGTAACCTTTGAGGTGCGTTCCGGGGAGGTGACAGCGCTGGCGGGGCCCAATGGAAGCGGGAAGAGCACGGCTGTGGCACTGCTGGAGCGGCTGTGGGATCCTGGGAGTGGGAGGGTGCTGCTGGATGGGATCCCGCTGCCAGAATATGAACACCAGTACCTGCACCGGAAGGTAGGGACAGCAGAGACACTGAGAACACTGGGAATGGAATGGGGACAGGGATGGGGACACTGAAGTGGAATTGGGACCTGGGAAGTATGGGTGGGGCCATCAGGAGCAGGAATGGGGACACTGGGAAGAGGGATGGGGACACTGAAGTAGGATGGGCACAACAGGAAATGGGATGGGGACACTGGGAAGCGGGGTGGGGATGACAGAGATGGGGATGGGGAAAATGGGAAGTCAGGGATGGGGACACTGGGGACACAGATAGGGACAATGGGATCAGGGATGGAGACTATGGGGACACCAAGGTAGGATGGGGCTGTGGAAGGGATGGGGACACCAGGAGCCAAGACGGCATCACAGAGCTCAGGGCTGGGGCAGGTGGTGCTGGTGGAGCAGGATCCCGTCCTGTTTTCCGGAACGATCCGTGAGAACGTCGTGCTGGGGCTGGAGCACTGTGAAGAGTCAGAGCTGCGGGAGGCTGCCACTGCTGCCGGAGCCATGGACTTCATCCAGGGGCTGGAGCGGGGCTGGGACACCGGTGAGAGCCAGGGGGATCCCAGGATCCTCTGGCAAAGATGGGAGAGCATGGTGGGTGGCAGATGGTGGGGTGTGGGGGGATCCCTGAGGTCAGATCCCACTGATGCCATGGGATTGCTCCCACAGTGGTGAGGGAGTGTGGGGGGTACGTGAAAATGGGGGGACCCCTCTCAGGCTGGGATCCCACTGATCCCAGGATCCCCCCCAGAGGTGGAGGAGCACAGGGGGTGAGGAGAAGAGGGGGAACCCCGGGGCTGGATCCCACTGATCCCAAGGGATTGCTCCCGCAGAGGTGGGGGAGCATGGGGGGCAGCTGGCGGCAGGGGAGCGGCGCCGCGTAGCCCTGGCCCGGGCTCTGCTCCGGCGGCCGGCCGTCCTCATCCTCGACGAGGCACTGGATGATGGAGATGAGGGGGCGGTGAGTGGGGTGGGATGGAGGGGGTTGGTCGGGATAGGGGTGCAATTGGTGAAAATGGGGTGTGATGGTATGGCTGTGGAGAGGTGGGATGGCTGGAATGGGATGGTGGGATGGGGACTGGAGAGACGGGATGGTGCGAATAAGGGATAATGGGGTGGAATGGGAATGATGTGATGAAGACAGGTATTGGATTGGGTGGCATGGGTCAACAAGGTGGGGAAATGGGACAGGATGGTAG
Organism: Corvus hawaiiensis; assembly: GCF_020740725.1. NCBI lineage: Eukaryota > Metazoa > Chordata > Aves > Passeriformes > Corvidae > Corvus > Corvus hawaiiensis. The sequence continues at coordinate 3,667,299 of NW_025963366.1, read as the reverse complement.
GATGGGAATGGTGAGGATGGGATGGAGACCAGGGGTGTAGGATGGCAGGAAAGTAGAATGAAGGGATGAAAACAAAGAGATGTGATAGGGTGGGATGGGATGGAGTAGGAATGGAGGGGATGGGAATGCTGGGATGAGGACAGAGACATGGAATGCAATGGGAAGGGTTGGGGTGGTGGGAGTGGGGTGGGATGGAACAGTCAGGATGGGGATAGTGTGGACAGGATGGCACAATGGGCATGGGAGGTGGGAGATAGGATGATGGGGGTAGGGTGGGACTGAGAGGAATGGGACAGTGGGGTGGGATTGGATGGTTGGGATTGGGTGGGACCAGGTGGGACTGGGTAGGACTGAGTTGGATGGGATGGGATGAGAGTTCTTCAGCCCCAGGCACAGCACTGGCTGCGCACTGGGCTGGCCCAGACCGTGCTGGTCGTGTCCCACCGGCCACGAGTGCTGGATGCGGCCGATCGCCTCGTGGTGCTGGAGCGCGGAGCCGTGGTGGAGACAGGAACGCCAGCAGAGCTGCAGGAATGCTGTGGGGCCTACAGCCGCCTCCTCCTTGGCGGAGGCCCCCAGGATGGGCAGTGAGAAGGGGGCTGCGTCCGGCCGGTAATAAAGGGGAATCGGCCCCAGTGTCCCCATTCCTGGTGTTTGTGTCCCCATCCAGCTCCTGGTGCCCCCAGTCACAATGTCCTGTGAATCCCTTATCCCCATGTCCTCTGGATCCCAACTCCCTGTGTCGCCTTGGTCCCTGTGTCCCCACCATGTCCCCTAGGTCCCCACATTCCCTGGATCTCTGTGTCTCCTGGATCTCCATTCCTCATGTCCCCTGTATCCATCCCTGTATCCCACACGTGCAGATTACCTCTATCCAAGCCCCACCATGTCCCCGTGATCCTTGGTCCCCATGTCCCCCATGTCTGCTCCTGGACACGGGACACCGAGTGGGAAATAAATCCCAAAGGATGGGTCTGGGTGTGTGTGTCTGTTATGATCCAGTTTAAACCCAGAAGAGCAAAGAAAATTAAGTCTCCATGTATAAAGCAGAAAAAACTTTGAAGGTTCAAAATATACCCAAAAATGAGATTAAAACCAAACGGGATTAGATGTTGGTGCCAAAAAATTGGTATGTTTTATTTAGTAGTAAAAGAGGCAAACTGAAAGTAAGAAAGAAAGACAAAAAGAAAGAAAAAAGAAAAAGAAAAAAATTGAAAGAAATAGAAGTGTGCATGGGCACTAGGGGGACAGGGAGAGAGTGACAGGGGTTAGGTAGAAGCATATCACCCATCCAAGGGTCCCAGCTTTGTCTCGTTGCTCCCCTCCATCTGGTCTGCTGGTGGTGAGGGTCCATGCCACGCCACCGCACACCAAAGAGTGCAGAATCCCGTGGACTAATACACACTTTGGGCAGGTGGGAACGCCCACGTGCCTCCCTTGCAGGGGCTAGCTTGACACACTGTCCCTTGCAACACTGAGGGTGTGTTGCATCATCTCTGGTGCAGGGTCTGGGGGGGGCCTTTGATGGGCCATATCACCCCCTCTGTCCTTCATGTGGATGCAGCTTCTCCCTGGGTGAGGACCCCTCAGCTGGGTTCCTTTGCACAGTGGAGGATGGGCAGTCACTGCGCCTCTGACCAGAGCCTTTTCCAACACACATCCAGAGCCTCTCTCCCTGCCACCCTTTGGTGCAAGGGTCTGTGCGAGCCGGGCAGTTGATAGCCCTGGGACTGTGGCCTCCACCCCAAAGGTGCTAAGCTTGATCTCTCTGCATTTATTCTTCTTCCCCAGCCCAGACCTGAGTCGATTTTATCTTACCTTCATCAGTGAGCAGTGTGTAGGGCCTCTCAGAGCCTTATTCAGGGTGTGGTAGTCTCTTCTCTGCAGCTTTTGTAATACAGTTTTGAAAGTCTTCATTAAAATGTTTAAGCCATAAACTATATTTCAGTTTCTGACAGTGTCATATCTTCATCCCACTCCTGCTGTCCCCACTCCGAGTTCCTGGTGTCCCCAGTCCTCTCCCAGTGTCCCCCTCCCTATCCCCAGCATCTTCATCCCAGTCCCCCATGTCCCCTTTTCTGTTCCTGGTTCTCAGAAAGGAACTGCTGGGCACTGCAGGAGGGAACCGGGATTTATTGCCCCAAACGAGGGTATTTTCACACCAGAATTAAAACATTTGGAATAATTGTGATTCTTGTGTTTAAAACATGGGAAAACAGGAAGTCAAGCTGTTGGGAAGAGCTGCTGCGTGGTGGGTGGGTGTTGCAGTGGGGATACTGCAACATGCATATATCACACCAGGAGTCCCGTGGAAAGGAAACATATATGGACAGACAGATTCTTGCTAGCTGTTTCAGAGATGTTTATTTCTCCAGCCGCATGGCCGGAGCTCTGCCGAGGAACTGTTCCAGTCACGGGACCAAGGGTCCTTCTGCCCGCGCAGGGAACACAAACCAACCAATGGGAACGAGGCTGAGCAGGGGCAGGAAACCCCGTGTCTGTGCCCTCAGGGCCCCTCTCCCAGGGCTACACGGCGGGGGAGGGACCCCAACACCTCACCCGTTTTACTTTAATAAAAGGAGAATGAAAACAACTGGATAAACATAACAAGAACAGTTTCAAAACAAAACAAACCACCCTCCTGAGTCTTTAAATGTCCAAACAGATTCTGTGGAACATCTTAGGGCTGACAGAAGGGAGACAGGACTCTCTGAGCATGCTTTGTGGGGAAACTGAGGCAGGAGAGGGTTTAACTTCTTCCCTTCCCCTTTTCATCCCCCACTCAGCATTGGAAAGGGATTTTTGGGGAAACAATTGGCAAAAGCATGGTTTTTTGAGGGAAACCATGGTTGAAAAAATGGATTGGGAATACACTGGGGGTAATAGGACATAGGGTAAAAGGGAAAGGTGGGATTAGGAAAGGGAGACTGTAGGGGGGGTTTACAAGGGAGATATTGTCTAACATGACTACGATTTTTTGCATATATACTGCCTTTCACAGAAACACCATCAGGCCCAGTGACCTGCGATGCTTGTAACCCTTTTCTCCCTTGTGTAATTTTGAATTGCACCACCTCTCCATCTCCTAAGCTTGGGATGCATTTTTCAGGGTTATTCTTTTTAATAGCAGTTCTATGCACGAATATGTCTTGCTGGTTGTCACACCTTGTTATAAAACCATAATTTTGCTTAACATTATACCATTTTACTATCCCTAAGGTCTTAGTTACTATGATCTTTTCGTTTTTCCGAGTAGCTGCTGTTTTCTGTCTCGCTGCGTCTTTGCTCTCTCTTTCGGTCGCTCCCGTGTTGGAATTGTTGGGGCTGCTGGTGCCTGCGCGCTCTTCCCAGGGTCGCGTTCGGGGCTGCGCGGGCCTCTGGTCACAAGTTCGCTGCCGCTGCCAGGCGCTGCACCCACGTCTCGGCCGGGCCCCCGAGCGATGACTCCCCCGCGCCCTGCTCCAGCGCGCGTCTCGGCTGGGCACGGCTCCGTTCCACCGCCACCGCCGCCAGCCGCCGCCCGCGCGCCACCCCTCTCAGTCGGGCGTTCCCGGGGCTCGCTCCACCACGCGCTGCGCGTGGCCGGGCGGGCACCGCCGGCTCCCGCCGCTCCCGCCGCGCCTCGCTCCGCCACCGACACTGCGGCTCGCGTGGCTCCGCCTGCACGCGGGAACTGCCTCGCTGCTGCTCGCAGAGCGCTCGGCGCACGTGGCCTGGGCCGCACGGTCCCTGCGCCAAGCTTCCCTTCGCCAAGACACAGCTGACATTGCTCAACAGTCTCGGTAACTAAATAATATTCACGAAAATATTCTTCCATCGGCATATATTTTGACTCCAATATTAACTGTGTCCAAACGGTTTTCCAAAAGCCCTTGGTAAGAATTAAATCCCAAGAAACATAGAAAAAGTTCTTAAACAACCATGCCAGGAAGTGTTTCAGTTCTTTTTGAACTTGAATCAAGCTAAAATTTACAAACTGTTGTTCAAGAATCTTTTTAAGTTTAAGATAAATGTTCATATGCGGCTCTGAGAGCCAAGAGTCTTCCCACGGTTCCTCCATAGTTTAGATATGGAATAGCAAAACAAAACCAAGAAGAGGAATCCAAAGTTTCCAGGGTTTACTCACACAAATCAGTCGCTTAGGGATCGGGGATCGTTCTGCTCACAATTCTCCACCATTATGTTGCAGTGGGGATACTGCAACACGCATATATCAAACCAGGAGTCCCGTGGAAAGGAAATATATATGGACAGACAGATTCTTGATAGCTGTTTCAGAGATGTTTATTTCTCCAGCCGCATGGCCGGGGCTCTGCCGAGGAACTGTTCCAGTCACGGGACCAAGGGTCCTTCTGCCCGCGCAGGGAACACAAACCAACCAATGGGAACGAGGCTGAGCAGGGACAGGGAAACCTCGTGTCTGTGCCCTCAGGGCCCCTCTCCCAGGGCTACACGGCGGGGAGAGGAGACCCCAACAGGTGGGAGCAGCAGGATGAGCTCTGCCAGCAATTTGTGGCTTTCTGCAGCAAGAGGAAAGGGGTTGGATCTGGCAGCATGGATCATTCAAGTGGTGATTCCTGCCGGCATGAGAGTGAGGGTTGGTGTCACCCTGTCCCTGTCTCCATCCTGCAGGCTGGATCTGGCGGAAGAGCCCATAGAGAGCAGGAACTACTCTGGAATCCCACCAGATCCTACTGTATCCATTCCGCCCCAATTGTGCTCCATCAATACCACCCAATCTGCTTTGGAATCCCCCCGATCCTGTTCTGGAATCCCACTTCGATGCCGCCCCATCCATCCCAACTGATCCTCCTCTTGAATCCAGCCCAGATACACTCTAGAATTCTGCTTGATCCCAATCTGGAATCATGCCCTGGTCTGGAATCCCACCCTATATTCCTTCTGGAATCCCACACAGATGCTGCTGTGTACCTGCAGTCAAGCAAGCAATTGGTTTCTCTGCCTGTTTCTGCAGAATGAGAAGATCCATGAGATTCCAGCATGGATCACACACTGGGATTCATCTGCATGGAGGGGATCCAGAGTTGGATCTGCCACTGGTACTCACTGGCCACTGCATTGTAGCCATTCCTCTCCCTTTTCCCTATGGAATTAAGGCGTGATCAGCAGGCACAGCACAGGATCCCCAGAATGCTGTTGGGCGGATCGGTGCTCATCCCCAACCAACATCCCACATGTTACCAAATTGGACCTTCCAGATGCTGAATCCAATGAGGATCATGACACAGCAATGACGGACACAGCGACCATCACCGAGATGAGATTCCAGCATGATTCCAGCTCTGGGAAGCGCAAGATGGTGAGAAGGGGAAGGGGAACCCCCACCCTGCTGCTTTGCATTCCCAAATTCCTCATTCCCAAATTCTCAATTAACAGATTCTGCATTCCCGGCCTTACCCCAGATGAACATCCCAGGCTCCAGCATTCTGGGATGCTCCACCTGGCACTGGTACTGCTCCCGCTCCCTTGGCAGTGCCTCCCTCCTGGCCCAGGTGTGGAAGGTGCCATTGCTGTTGGGAATGATTCCACCCCCCTCATTCTCCTGATCCTGGATTTCCTTTCCTCTTCATCCAGCTGATCCTGATGGTCCTGGGGCAGAATCCGTACATGTGGCAGGACAACACCAGGATCCCATGTTCCACTTTTCTGTACACATGGATGTCGGGGGTCCTGGGAATGGGATAATGGAGAAATCCATCCATCAAATTCTGATGGGAATGGGACAATGGTGAGATCCACCTATGGAATTTCAATGGGAATGGGATGGAGGTGAAATCCATTCACAGAATTCCCATAGGAATGGGATGAGTGTGAGATCCATCCATGGGATTCCCATGGAATTCCCGTGTTCCTGAATTCTGCCCTCCCAAATTCTACATTCCCCTGGGAATTCCACCCCCACATTTGCACCCCAGTACTAATGTACTGTACAGTACCAATATCCAATGTATTTCTAAAGTCATTCCACATAGATGTGCTCTAGCTAATTCATGCTGTTGTCAGCCACAACCCCTTCAGATTCCCAGCACCCCCAGGTGATCCAGGCAGCACCGTCAGCCACCACCAAACTCCTGGATCCCAGCTTGAAGATGAAAACCCACCCATCATGGCCTTCTCCACGGATTCCATGGATGTTCCCATTGAACAGGAGGTTGCAGCTGCAAACCTGCTGCAATTGCACTGCACTGTGTGGAGACCTGGAGGGGTGGATCAGACCCATGGAGACCCACGGAGTTGCATCCCAACCCCAGGGAGCCCCATCCCAGCCCTATGGAGCTCCAGAGTCTGATGGAGACCCACAGATCGCATCCCAGCCTCACAGATTCCGCCAGACCCTTGCTCCACCCTCTCACCCCCACTGTGGTTATCTCAGGCCCACAGCATCTCCAGGTTGCCAGCAGCCACACACTGGTTCCCCTTGGCAATCCAGGTCTGGGTGTCCCAATATTCCATCATCCACGGCACCTTTGGCTCCATCCATGCCCTGCTCACTCAAAAGGGTTCCTGTCCATGTACCCCATGGCCACGTATGGGGAAACCCCAGGCTGGGCTCTGACACTGGACAGGAATCACAGGGTGTGGAGAACTGGGGGGACACAAAGGTTGGGGGGTCCCAGGGGGCCTCATGGATCAAGGAAAGGGAAACGGTGTAATAAATAACAGAGAATAGAAATTCTCAGTTCCCCTGAAGTTGCTGGATAGAACTTCAAGACTAACTGGCAAAAAAGATAAAAGGATGTAAAGGTGTGCACCACAGGATGATAAATGTGTCTGGAACCAGTGAAGAAACAGATAAAAGACTACAGTGGGGTTTTTGGCAAGTTACATAACAAGAAGCAACAATGCATGCCCAAGGAAAAAGTTCCAGGAAAGGTCACCTTTAATATCAAAGCATTTAGTGAATATGACCACCAGAGACTCCTTTAGATGACCCTCCAGGACCATAAAACAACTTCCAGTAGGAGGCAGATGCATGCAAATGAGTTCTAGGAAAGTGATGTTTCTGTATTAGCTAGGAGATACATTGTAATGAATACGTATGATTATGATGCATAAATATCTGGTTCTAAAGTCTCACCTCAAACACTGAATAAGGAGATATCCTCCATGTGTCCTGCACAGACAATGCCTGCTCTCTAATGCTTCAGATTGTGTTAGAAAGTTTATTTTCCAGCAGATTTCAGTATTAGGGAAAGCTGGGAAAGCCAGGAAGGGGATGTGGGGATCCCAGGGTCAAGGAAAGGTGGGCGCAGGGGCTCCCAGTGTCAAGGAAATGGGGAGAGCAGGGATAACTGGAAGGTAGGTCCAGAGGGTCCCTGGTATTGAGGAAAGAGGGGGTATGGGGGATGAGAAAGGCAGGAATGGGGGTCGAGGGGCTCCCAAGGTGAAGGAAAAAGGGGAATATGGGGTCTGTGAGCGGCGGGGTGGCCGGGAAAGGGGATGCAGGGTGTTACTGGTACAAAATAAGGGGGTGCAGGCGTCTTCCGGTGTTGAGGAGTGGCCAGAGGGGTCCGGGTACCGGGAAAGCGAGCTCAGGGGGGTCCCAGTGCCCGGGAATGGCAGCTCAGGGGGTCCCTATACCGGGGGTCCCACTCACCCCCCGCCACCCCCCCCAGGAGCGCCCCCAGACCCAGCGCTGCCGCCCCGGCCCCGCCCCCAGGGCGCCTCGGGCCGCGATTGACAGCCCTGCTGGCCAATGGAAGGCCGCGCCTGCAGTGACGTCACGGCGGCTCGGGCGGGGCGTGAGCGGCACCGGGAGCGCGGCGGGGCGAGGGCTGCGGGTCGCCAAAAAATCACCGGCCAGAGCATCGCTGAAAAGCAGATTTAATGTAAGCGACAAGATGACAAGGCTCGTTGGCAAGGTTCGCTGTACTGCTACAGATAGTTAAGGGAGACCGAGGGGAAAAGAAAGAAAACAACAACAACAAAATCCAGTCAATCAAAACAGAAATTAACTGTCCGTATGTGTGTGTGTGTGTGTGTGTGTGTTTAGGTGCGTGTGACAAAGGATAGAAAGGGCAAGGATAAAAAGGAATATGGCCTAAAAGCTTGACAGCTCTCAAATTGAACAGTACTTATACCTTAACAATTTGATGTCAAGTTGTATTCCTTTATTAAATTGTTAACATATAACTTAAAATAAACTTACATACAGGCCTAACTTAGTTAGATATCTAAGGTACTTTAACACCTAAGACAGCATAATTTCTCCCAGATTTGCTATGGCATGTGCACACAAGAAAGCACACAGATACAAAGAGTCAGTGCAAGGTACCTGTGAAAAATTCCCCTCCAAGGCACTGAAATACTCCCTGCAGATGCCTTGGCATCTTCTCACCAAAGGGAAAAGGCTGAGGCCTCCAGGAGTGGGGGCGTCGGCAGCCCAGGAGCCGTCGTCCTTCAGGGATCCCCCGAGTGCAGCCAACGGGAGAGTTCCTGGCTCACAGGGGCCCCACTCACAGGGACTTTGCTGCTCACCGCTGCTGCGGCCCAGCACAGCTCCAGGGGGTTCCTTTGGCACCCTGGGGTGGCCTTTAGTCACAACAAGGTTTCATCCTGGCCCCACTTGCGATCGGCAGCTTTCATTCAAAGTGTGAGAACAAGGATGTTGTCTAATTAAGGCAAGAAAAATAGTTACCAAGGGTGTTCATGAAGCAATCAGGAGCTCCCTACACAGCGGCACTGCCTGGAAGTTCAAGAGGAGCTTGGCCCGGGTGAGGTTCATCAAGGCTGAGGCCTAACAAGCATTTCTCAGATCATGGTGCAGCCTGGAAAAGGCAGGGGGCAAATGCACCACCACAGGGAATCCCTGGGGATTTACCTGGATCCCCCTGGGAAACTCCTGGGGAATGCATGGGACCCCCCTGGATCTTCCTGGGCCTCTTCCCATGACCCCCAGTTACAGTGTACCACAGTCCTTGTGCCTTGCATTTCCAGTGCCCCCTTTCTCAGTGTCTCCCATACTGCTATTCCCCATTCCTGATGTCTCTCTTTCCCAGCGTTCTCCATTCCCAGAGTTCCCCATTCTCGGTGTTCCCCATTCCTGGTGAGCCCTGTTACCAATGTCCCTCATTCCTGGTGTCCCCCTGCTTGCGGTGGTCTTGCATCCTAGTGTCCCCAATTCTAGGTGTCCACTTGGGGTTTGACACTGGCCCGACGCCAGGCACCCACAAGAGCCACTCGCTCACCCTCCCCTGCCACAGCTGGGCAGAGGAGAGACGGAAAAAAAGAGAACAAAGGCTTCATGAGTTGAGATAAGCACCGGGAGAAAACACTTCAAGGGCAAAACAGTCTTAACTTAAAAGTTACAAAGTGAATTTATTGCTAACAGAAATATCCTTCAGAGGAGGATAATGACAAATAAAATACGCCCTTAAAAACACCTTTTCCCCCCCAGCCCCTCCCTCCTTCCCACCGACAGCGCAGGTCACGATCGTGTCAGTTGTGCTCATCTCATGGTCACCTCATGGTCACAGTTATGGACATATCATGGTCATCTCTTGGTCACAGTAATCTCAAGATCTCATGTCAGTCAACTGATTGACATCTCTGTTGATTTCCACTGCTGAGGCACCACAACACAAGCCCATGGCTGGTCCCTGATGCGGGTGGAGCAGATGCCAAGGGTTGGTGCCATGTGTTCCAGCAGATGAACATTGGCTGGAGTTGGTCTGCAAGGATCTCGACATTGTGTTGTGATCCCATTATTAAAAGTTTTAGAGAGATGCCTCTCTCTGAATTAAGGTCCAAAGAAGACCATGTGCCAAAGCTAATAGTATGGATTTTATTTAACAGAAAATGAGAGAGAAGGAGAAAGAGAAAGAAATAGAAAAAGAGGTGGGTGGAAAGAAAGAGAGTGACAGAAAAAAATATCACCACTCTGTGGATCCCAATAGCATCCCATTGGGCCTGTTACAAATGAGACAGGAGAGCTTAGACAAGTCTCTGCCTTTGCCCAGGTTTCTGGCAGTAGGCACCAGCTTTATTGAGGCAGCCAGCACCACAGAACCCACTCTCGCTCACAAGTTCTTAAAAATGACCGATCAGGCCTATTACAACTTGAATTATTTATTGAATAGACAAAAGGAAAAAACCAGACATGAGACTTTGACAGGCTTACTTACTACACAGGATAAACAAAAGAAACACTACTGGTAGGTTTATAAGACAGTGCATGATAATAAAGGTACCTATGTTATAGCTAGTGAAGAAATAGTATAGATTAGGAGCCAATGTCACTTACCAACAAATGATAGTGGGGTGCAGAAGTCTCTTTCCTCTCAATCCCCAGGGGAAGTAACTCGATACTGACATCTCCGCGTTGAGGAGAACTCTACACACACTCAGAGTGTATAAAAGATTTCTGATTTTATGAAAATTGCAGTGCTCTTGTACAAGGCCTTAAAAACTGTCCTGTGTGTGTGGCTTTCTCAGAGTGAGGGGTTTTACAACTGAGCCGTTTTGTGTAACAGAGGATGGGTGTTCACTGCCTCTGACCAGAGGTTACATCGCACCCCCAAAATTCTCCACCTCCCCTCTTGGCTGGGGGGGTGTGTACAAGCCTGGCCTCAGTAGATGAGCCTGTGAGCTATGGCTGCCCCACCCCAAATGCAACCAGAGCTGATTTTCAGGACAGTTGCTGGGTTTGGCTTTCTGGGGGATGCTTTCTTCTCCCTCAGCCTTGTTTACTTCTCTCTAGGCCTGAGATAATTGAACAAGAGTGTCACCTTTCTGTTATCTCAGGTTCCCTTAGGCGGTGTAACTCACAGTCCGAAGTTCCCCTGAGGAGGCATCCTCAGGGAGGGGTGGGCTTCGGTGGTCGCAGCATCTTCATAGAGTTTTGCCATAATGGGCAAAAACTCCTTCAGAGCAAAGTTTAAGCCATTAAGCACAATGTTTCAGTCTCTGACACAGCAACACCATGAAGTATCTCGAGGCTTGTCCCTGATCCCAACAGGACAGGTGGGAACAAGTCGCCTGGAGAGGTTGTGGCTGCGCCATCCTTGGAGCTGCTCCGGGCCAGGTGGGGCGGAGTTTGGAACAAGCCCGGGACGTGCCCGCACTCGGCCCCCGCCGCAGCCGCCACGGCCGGGACAGCGCGGCAGAGCCCGGCCTGGGCGCCCCCCACCTCCCCCCTGCCCACGCTCCCCTCCCGGGGGCCGCCGGGGGCGAGGGGGGCGCAGGTGGGATCAGGTGGGCACTGAGGGAGCTGAGGGTTCTCCTGGCAACTGATGAGTCAGCGTGCCCTGGTTGACTGAGGATTTTTGGGGGTTATTTCAGGCCCGCCTGGTTGCTGGGCTTCAGGGACGCGCGCCCTGATCGGCTGATGCCTGTCGGGGGCTGTAGCCGCGGGTACGGGGCGTCCTGGGTGGATCGTGGGCTGCTGGGTCTGGGGGCACGGCGGGGGTGGACCTGCTCAGACCCATCAAGACTCAGATAACAGAAAGATTTCAACCCCCTCCACAGCCCCCTCCAACACCCTCACAGCCCGCCCAGGATCACCCCAACCCCCTCAAAACCTCCCAGTCACCCTATTCTGCCCCGCCCGTGCCACCAGGGGTGCAGAGGAACCGATGACACAGAGTTGGGGGTGCCAGGACCTCTACAACTCCTTTACTGCTGCTCCAAAGCGCCCCCAAAATTCGGGGAGCCAGATCCCTGGGCTGGGGGTGTGCGGGAGGTTCAGAGGGCACTGATGGGGTGCAGCGGGGCTGGGGTGGGGGTCACTGGGACGCAGCGGGAGTGGGGATGGGGCGCTCTGGTCTGGCCCAGAGCAGAGAGTGAGGGGCTGAGGTTGCAGCAGGAGCACAGGAGCCCTATGGGGAGAAAAAAGGGGGTGACAGTGGGATGCGGGGGTCCCATCCCCGGGGAGGGCGCACATCCAACATGGCCGTGGCCCCTCTGGCAGCAGTGGGGGGACCTCACCTCGCACAGGGCAGAGGGGCCACGGCCATCACCTGCAGCCTGGTGAACATGGTGCCCTCAAACAGAGAGCCCCGTGAGGACCCCCACTCCAAATCCCCCCTCACCTTCTCCCGCAGGTAGAAGCTAAGCCCCAGCGCCAGGAAGAAATCCCCAACCCCTGCCAGCATCTTGCAATGTCCAGAGGTATCTCTGGGATGCAAGGGGGTCAGGATGGGGGTTCAGCACCTCCACAGTCCCCCTCACAAACCCTCCAGGATCCCCCAAACCACCTCTCAGCCCACCCCAGGACCCTTAAAACCACCTCACAGCCTCATAAAAGCCTGTAAGACCCCTAAACTCTCTCCCAGTTACCCCCAAGACCCTCCAAACATTCTCTCAGCCTCCCCCTAAAACCCCCCAAACCATTCCACAGTCCTCCCAAAGGACTCTCCAAAGCCCCACATATGTCACCCAGAATAGCCCTAAACCTCATCCCAGCTCCTCCAAGATCATCTCAGGACCCTCCTCATAGACTAACAGCCCAATCCAGGACCTGCCAAACTCCCTCCCAGCTTCCCCCACACCCTCTCACAGCCTCTATCAGCACCCCTCAAATCCCCCACTGAGTGTCACAGCTTTCCCAGGACCACCCCAAGCACCCTCCATCCCGGGGGGAAAGTCAGTACGGGAAGGTCAGGGATCCTCCCTCTCTCTCTCCCCGGCACCGTGCCGGCTCAGAGGGTGCTCCAGGCTGACGTGCTCCACCTGGCAGGGGAAGGTGACCCCGCACCGGGAGAGGAGTTTCCAACAGTTCTCCCCCCACCCTCCCCGCTCACCCGAGAGCTCCTCACCCGCAGCCGGAAGGGCTCCCAGCACCACCAATACGGCCCCAACGCCAGGGCAGGTGTTGACACCCCAAAAGCAGCGGCGCTGTGACGCGGGAAGGTCCCCAAAGCGGCGCCGCCCCGCACGGCACTGGGAGCACCAGTCCGGACCAGTGCGGAGCGCGGGCGGGCGGCATCAGCCGTGCCCGGGCAGGGCCGGGCCCCGCGGGGCTCCCGCCCGCATTCGGCCCCCGCCGGCACAGTGTGGGGGGGCCCGGCCTGGCCGCCCCCGCCTCCCCCTCCCCAAATTCCGCTCCGGGGGGCGCTGGGGGCGGGGCGGCTCAGGCGAGCCGCACTGGGAGATGCGGATCTGCCCGGCAACTGATGAGTCATAGCCGAGACGCGCTCTGATTGGCTGAGGGCTGCCGGGGGGGTCTCTGAGGGCCCTGGGGTACTCGGGCCCGCGAGCCCACCCGGTAACTGATGACTCCTCCCGTGGCGCGCTCTGATTGGCTGAGCGCTGCTGGGCGGGGCCGCGGGGACCCCCCCCGGCTGCTCCTGGGGTGCCAGCACCTGCCCGGCGCTGGAGATGGGGGTGCTGCGGGGACCTGGGAGCCTCCCCGACTGCGGGTGAGGAGCTCTCCAGTGAGATGGGACCCCAAATTGAGAGGGGGAAGTGGGCTGTGGATTGGGGGAACGATGGGAAAGGGCTGGGAGAAGGGGGAAAAGAGGAAGCTGAGACCCCTAACAGAGCAGGAGGGGGAGTGGGACCTCCCAAACTGAGTTGGGAAGGGTGTGGGGATTGGGGGCATGATAGGAAAATTCTCAACACTAAACATCTCAGTTGTCCTCCCACATCTTCCAGTTACTCCCCAGCCCTCCCACTGAGCTACCACTTGCTCCCCATTTCACAGAATCATGGAATCGCTGAGACTGGAAAATCCCTCCAGGACCACCAAGTTCAACCAGATACCCACCCCTCCCTTGCCACCAAGTGCCACATCAAGTTGTTCCTTGAACACCTCCAAGGGATGGGGACACCTTCCTGGGCAGCCCCTTCCAATGTCTGACAACACTTTTCATGGAAAAATTCCTCCTGATGTCCAGCCTGAACTTCCCCTGGCACAGCTTGGGGCTGTTTCCTCTCCTCCTGTCCCTGTTCCCTGCGAGCAGACCCCGACCCCCCCCCCCCCCCCCCCCCGGCTGCCCCCCTCCTGTCAGGGACTTGTGCAGAGCCACAAGGTCCCCCCTGAGCCTCCTTTGCTCCAGCCTGAGCCCCTTTCCAGCTCCCTCAGCCGCTCCTGGGGCTCCAGACCCTTCCCAGCTCCATTCCCAGTTCTGGGCACATGGAAAGCCTTGATCCCTGCTCAGCAAGTTTATTTTAAAGGTACTTTATATTTAAGGTACTATTTTTTGCTGAGGTGGCACAAAGAACTCAACAAAAATTCCCAGGAGTTTAAAAAACCAACTTTACTAGCAAACTTTAGAAGATCAGGAATTTGGCAACATTTAAAACCACATTCAATCCAAATAATGCATTTCACAGAGCACTGACTGGGCAAACTCTACCCATCCAACCTCAATTATCCATGCTTCAAGAAGAGGAAATAGGGAGTAGAAAAGGAGAAGAAGAGAGAAAAAGGAAAAGAGAAAACCAAGATACAGCTACTGCCTTGGATCCAGCATGGGCTCAGCTGCTGTAAAATTCAAGGACAACAGGGACATACCACAGGTTTCTGGGGCAAGGGGTTTTATCTGCTCTGGCCTCCTGTGGCCACCTCTCCCCCCCGGTGGGGCTTCTGGTCATCTGGTCACTCTGGGGGGTCGATTGGGGTCCAGGGCTGGCTGTGGGGCAGTGCTTATCCCTCACTCCAGCCCCTCCATGTCTTTTTCGGTAGAGAGGTTAATTAGACAGAAGTGAAGGACGGGTGCTTAAAGAGCCCTCGGTGCAGGGCCTCCCCAATTCATTAACCCTGGAGGGGTTAACCAGCTTCCGAGGGGGGTAACCCCACCTTGTTGGGGTTAATTAGCCCTGGGGGGGTTAATGAGCTGGGGACGTTAATTAGCCCAGTAGGGTATAATTTGTCCCAGGGGAGTTAATCGTGTCCCTACTGGGAGGGGGTGGGGCCTGCACTGCTACCTGTACACCCTGGGCCCCTCCCCCACTGCTGACCCCTTCCCCCCCAGAGGCCCACAAGAGAGGGCAGGAGGCTCCTCTCCCACGTCCAGGTCCCTTTTGGAGAGGCGGAGGGTCAGGGTGGTCGATCTGCCCCCTCCCCCACGCTTTTCTCAGGGCTTTCCAGTAAAAGCAGCGAAGAAAAACAGGCAGAGTCGTTATGGTGGGGGAGGGGCTTTAGAACGTTTTATTGGGGTGGGGGATGGGTTTGAAACCCCTTCGGAGGAGAGGGAAGGGGCCCAGAACCAGAACGCTTTCCAGGCTGGGAGAGGGAAGGGGCAGGTCAGGAGGGTGGGTCTCCCCCTTCGGGGGTTTCCCCACTTGGGGGGCTCCCCTCTCCCTCCCACTGCCCTCCCCCTTCCTCCTCCTCTTCTCCCTCCCGCTCCCCCTCCTGCTCCATCCGCTCCCGGTAGTTCCTCCTGAAGAAGCCGCACTGTGGAAGAGGGGTGGGTAAGAATGGGGGAGGGACCCCAAGAGTGGGGTTCACCCCTCCCCCCATCGCAAAACTCCCCCCCCACCTTGGCGAGGCCGAGGGAGATGAGGAGGAGGAGGAGGAGCCCCCCCACCCCTCCTCCCATGTAGACGGGGAGGGGATCGACTTCCCACAGCAGCTCCACCTTGGTCACTCCCTAAAACGAGCGGGCTTGGGGGAGGGGCTGTCCCAACTTCCAGGGCAGCCGCTCCCCACCCATTACCGGCACACGCCAGAGGGGGGGCGTGGCCTCCCCACACGGCCCCCTTCCCCCTGCCCATCCCAGAGCCCGCCCCCCGCCCCATTACCTGCGCTCGGAGGAGTTGGGGCGCGGCCGCCAGAAGGGGCAGGGGCAGCGTGAGCCAGAGGGCGGAGCAAAACTGGGAGTGGGCGGGTCCCTGCGGTGGGGGAGGGGTCAGAGGGGTGGGGCTCTGGGAGTGGGGGAAGGGCTACAGGAGGACGGACGGGTGGGGAGGGGTACCTGGCTGTGGGGGAGGGGCTGCAGGACAGCGCTGACCGTGATCCTTGCGGGGTTCGCCGGGGTCAAGAGGGTCGGGGGGCAGCGGAACAGCTGCAGGTGGGGCGTGGAGCAGGCCTAGGGGAGGGAGGGGTGGGGCCCTGAGTCAGAGCCCAGCCAGTGCCCCACAAGTGCCGGGCCGCCAGAGCACCTCCACTAGATCCCCCTGCCCCTGAGCATCCCCCCGCACCCTGCGATCAGAGTCCCCAGCCTCCCCCCTCACCTGGGCGATGCTCCTGTTCAGCTCCTGACCCACAGAGTCTCCCAGCTCCAGCTCCACAGCCACACAGGGGCTCCCTGGTTCCTATGGGGCAGTGGGTGAGTTTGGGGATAGGGGATCACTAGGGACAGGGGGGGAGTGAGGGGATAGGGGGTCATTTGAGGGCAGGAGGTATTTTTGGGGCAGGAGGTCATTTAGGGGGTGGGGGGGTCACAGGGGGCAGGGGGGAGAGTGGGGATCAGAAGGGAGTTTTGCCCCCTGTATTTGGGGGAAGGACTCTGGGGAGTGCTATTGGGCAGAGGTCCCCACTCACCACTCGCACTTGGGAGGCAGCCATGGCCACGCCGTGGGGCAGCACATGGGGCAGGAGGACAAAGGGTGTCACCTGTGGTTTGGGGCTGCCCTGGGGGGGTGGCCAGAGAAGTTCCACCTGTGGGGCAGAACTGGGGGTCAGGGCTGTGGGGGCAGCAGGATGGGGGGGAGTCACTTAGGGGGTTCACCTGATAGTGGTGCTGCACCGTCTTGTTGTGGGGCTGGGGAGGGGTGAAGTTTAAGTGGTGGGTGGAATCTTCTTGCCTGTGTGTGGGGCGGGGGGGATCAGTGGGGCCCGGCTGCCTGGGTCCCCCCTGAATCCATGGAGCAGGAATGTGTGGGGCTTACCAGGAGGCCACAAGGTCAAGGGCAAAGTGGACAGGGATGTCCCAGGAGTCCGTGTTGTCCCCGAGGGTGATGTTGGGCTCGTTATTGCTGTGGGGCAGGTGAGATCCACAGACATCACCTCCCTGCCCAACAGTGCCCCACAGACCCCTCCCCACCCCATGGACCCCACCTGCTCACAGTTGCGGTCAGCCCCAGGGATTGTCCCCATGAGGCATTTTGCTGAAGGTCAAAGGTCACCTCCACCAGCACCTGACACGGAGCAGAGTTGGGGTGTCTCGGGGGGCTGTCCCATAGCGACCCCTGCCCCCCAGCGCTGCCCCCCAGCTCTTACCTGCCAGCCAGAGCGGAGGACGGGGCAGCTGAGGTTGCAAGTGAGGCCCCACGGCTGCCCCTCGAAGCCCTGGGAGTCCCAGCAGTGGATGGGCATCGGCACCAGAGTCGAGGCCTGGGGGAGATATGGGGCTGGGATCTGAGGGGCCTGAACACCTGTGTCCTTCCCCATCCCATATTTTGGGGTCCCACATACCTGGCTGGCTCGGGCCCGCCGGAAAGAGACCCCCAGGAGGTGGTTCACTTGTAGGGCCACCCCATAGGCATCTTCCCCCCTGTTCTTCACAATCAACAGAACCCCCAGTTCGGCACTAGGGACCCCCAAAACAGCTGCACCCCTTGGCACCACCTTGACCCCCAAGTCGGCTTCGCACACCTCGTCAGCCCCACAGTTCTGCTCAAAAGGGATCTATGGGGCAGGGAAGAAAGGGGACATGTTAATTTTGGGGGACCCCACCACCCTCCCATTGCATCCCACATCCCAGCCCCACTGTGGTGTTACCTCAGCCCAGGTGGGGGGGGCACTGCTGGGGTGCAGGATGTGCCCTGGTGGGTCCCTATGGGGCAAGGTGATGGTGACAGTGACACGGATTGGGGTGACGAAGTCCTCAAGGCAGGGCTGGAGCACAAGCGACAGAAGGTTGGAGGGCACCCCAGAAGTGGGGGACAGCACCCCCAGCCACACCCCAGAAGTGTCAGTCCCCCACCCCCAAGGGTATGTCCCACCCCCCAAGTGCTGGTTCCCCTCTGCCCCCCAAGTGTGGGTTCTGGCCCCTTCTCAAAGGTGGATCCCACCCCCTAAGTGTCGGTCCTACCCCCACCACAAAATTGGATCCCACCCCCCAAGTGTGGGTCCTGCCCCATGTGGGTCCCTACCAGCACCCTCAGCGCCTCCTGCTGGCAACTCTGCCCTGGCTGCATCTCCCCGGCCCAGCTCTGCTGCCCCTCCCCAAAATGCCCCCGACCTTGTGCCCGCTGGGGGTCAACGTCCGCCTGGAACGTCACCGGGGTCACCAGGTCACCTAGAGATCAAGAGCGAGGCAAAAGGTCAGCGGTTGCCGCAGCACTTCCTGGAGGCCCTCGCGTGCACCCCTCCCCGGACCTGGGGGGCGCAGGCAGAGGCGGAAGGTCACAGTGCTGGCGGTGACATTGGAACAGTCGACCCAGCGGGTCGGGATCACAGGGGGTTCAAAGGTCAGGTGGGGGGTGACCCTCAGCACTGGGCGGGACCTGCAAGGGAAAAGACGTGAGGGAGGGGATACATCAGGGGTGGCACTGGTTGTGTCACCACCTCCCTCTCCCCCCATGTCCCCCGGTGTCCCTCCCTCTGGACCCACCCCCAAGTTCTCATCCCCACTCCCATGTCCCCATCTCTGCCCCATCTACCCATGTCCCTGTTCCCACCCCATCTCCATGTCCCCATCTCCACCCCTAATGTACCCATCCCCATGTTCCTGTTCCCATCACCTTCCCTGTTTCCACCCCAATGTTCTCATCCTTGACTGTGTCCCCATCCCATCATCACCATCCATGTCCCCATGACTCCATCCCTTGTCTCCACCCCCATATTCCCATCTCCATAAAACCATCACCACCTGTGTCCCCACCCACAATGTCCCTTCCCGACTCCTTCTCCATACTCACATCCTCATCACTGTCTTTGTGTCCCCACCCATGTCCCCCTTTCCATTCCCATGTTCTTGTCCCCAAGCCTGGGCCCCCATCACTCTTCCCACAACTTCAACCTCATGTCCCCATCACCATCCCTGTCCCTACCCACATATCCCCATTTCCTCACCCTCACCCCTGTGTCCCCCATGACCCCCCATGTCACCTCATTACCACGACGTGTCCCTCCATCCCCACTGCCATATCTACCAGTCCATCCCCTGTGAGGTCCAGGCCACCAGCAACCGCCTGCCCGAAAAAACGCCCCAGGGCCACCACTTTCCCCTGCAACCTCTGGGGGGGAGGGGACACTCTTAGCCACCTGATGTCCCCTCCCCTGCAGGGGGCAGGTCTGCTCCCCCTCATTCCCCAGCTCCTACCTGTCGGGGGAAGGGCTTCACTCCCCCAGGGCACCCCGAAAAGATGTAGACAGCCCCACATTCCTCGTCCTCCAGGGGGGCTCCCACAGCCACCTCGGGCAGGTTGTCACCATCCAGGTCTCCCAGAGTGGCCAAGGATGCCCCAAAACGGCCCAAGGGGTGACCTGAGGCACCCCAAAGCTCCCCAGAGGGATGCAGGGCATCCTGGGGGAACAAGGACATTGTGGGAGTCAACCCCAGTCCCATGGACCTCAGATTGGACCTGGCCCCCACCTTTAGGTTACCCTGCATCACCCCTGTTCCACGGACCTTGGGTCAGGGTCACCATAGTCACCCTATGACCTTGAGTTTCGGTCATTCTGGTCACCCCATTGTCCCCAAGCTGGTGGCACCATGTTGACCCCATGCTTTTGGTTTGGGGTCACCCTGGCCACCTCATGACCCTGGTAACTCTGGGTTGGTGTCACCACTGGTCACTCCAGTCCCATGTCCCTAAGACTGGGGTGACCAGGGTGTCACCCTGGTCAGCCCCATCCCATGGTCCTTGGCTTGAGGCCACCATGGTCACCCAATATCCCTGGGTTGGCGTCCCCCTATAGCAACGTGCCCCCCCCCAAGTGTTCCCAGGGTTGGTGGTGGCCCCAGGGGCAGTGCCCCCCTTACCTCCTTCCACGTGTACACGTGCACCCGTCCTCCCCGCTGCCCATCATAGTGGCTGGGGGCCCCCACTAGCAATGCCACTGTCACCCCACCCTGGTCCAGCGTGCAGAGGGTGGCCCCAAAATAGGACCCCACCTGTGGGGAGACATCTGTGTCACTGGGTAGGCACATCCATGGGGACCTCCCCAAAGTAGGACCCCACCTGCAGGGTGACATGTGTTGCCTGGGAGAGGGTGGGGACACCCATGGGACCCCTCCCCCACAGCACAGAGGGTTGCCCTGAATTAGGACCTCACCTGTGCGAGGACATCTGTGTCACCTGGGGGAAGTGGGGACACTCAAGGAACCCTGTCCCCACCATACCTGCTCCCCAACGAGGGTCTGCAGCACTTGCCAGTCCCCAGTAGCTCTGGACACCTCGAAGAGGACCATCCCCCCCACGTGGAGGTGACGGGGTGCCCCTGCAGCCACCAGTACCCGGGCAGGGATGTGCAGCCCAATCACCGAGTAGCCTGGGGGAGGGGGGGTTACCAGGGTCACCAGGGTCAACCTGGTTCCCAAGGTGGGGGACACCTTGGCCACCCCATGTCCCTGGATTGGGGTCACCAGGGTCAAGGTGGTCACCAAGGTGTGCTGACCTGGTCACTCTGTGCTTTGGGATGGAGTCACCATGGTCACCCTGGGTTGGGGTCACCATGATGACCTGGTTCTCAAGCTGGGGTCACCTGAGTCTCCCCACAGCCCTGAGATGCCACCATAGTCAACCTGGTCCGTGGTTGGGTCCTGACCCACCACCATGATTCCACCCACACTGCCCCTCCCCCAGGATCTACCCCCCCACTAACTCCTCTGCCCCTCATCTATTATCCCTCCTCCATCCATATAACCCCTCCCCCCTAATTAACACTTCTCACCTAGGTATCCCTCAGAACCGCTCTTGTTCAGGTGGGGGTTGGGCACGAAGGTCTCATTCTCTTGCAGCTCCAGCAGCCCCCCCGCTCCGTTATCGGCCCCCACCGCCCCCGTCACCCGCCGGCCCTGGGGGGAGGGAGGACCACATGAGCACGAGGAACCCCCACCCCCACCCTCAACCTGACACTCAACCTCCTCGCCCCCTTCCCACCTGGATGACATCAACACTGATCCCGCTGGAGCACATCTCCAGGTGAAAGCTGTGCAGCTGGGTGGTACCTGGGGGGGAGAGGCGAGAGAGGACTGGGAGTGTTGGAGATAGATGTGGGGGAGGTATTAATTAGGGTGAGGGAGGGGTTAATTGGGGTGGGGTGCATGCCCCAACTGGTTTTGGGTCCCCTCCATGTCACAGCTGTGTTACTGGGGGGGGGGGGGGGGGGAGGCATTAATTTGGGGCGGAAGCAGGGTGGGGTGTCAGGTACCCTGAATGTTGGCTGGTTGGGGTGGGGGAGGGGTGGTGTTGGGGTACCCTCGATGTCATAGAGCCGCGCCTGCAGCTCCTGGAAGAGGCTCTGGAGCTGCTCGAAGCTCTTGAGCACCTGCACGAAGCCAGGCCCGGAGGCAAATTGCTGCAGGTACAGCTGCGTGTTGGGGCTGTTGAAGTTATTCCCCACCTGGCCGGGGGAGACACCGGGTGTTACTGGGACAGGGGGGCCATTGCACATTCCCTCCATCTGCCACGCCCTCAGGATGAGCAGCCACGGCCGCGCCCACCCAGGGCCGTGCCCACCATGATGACACCCACCCAAGAGCCATTCTGCCACACCCAAACCCTCAAATGGCCACGCCCATAACCCACACCCGCCTACACCCACCGTTACAACCCATTGCCACTCCCACCACTGGTCGTGCTCCCCGTGACCACCCCGTGACCACCCCGTGACCAAGCCCGCCCCCCCCACACCTACTCACGGTAATGCCCACCCGTGACCACCTCCGCACGACGGCCACGCCCGCACCACCACCAGCCCCACCATGACCGCGCCCGCCATGCCCGCTCTGCCCTGCCTGGTCCGCCACGACCACACCCTCATGGCCACGCCCACCCCGGCCACGCCCACCCCGATGACGTAGCGGTGGATGCCGCGCTCCTCGGCCGCGCGCACGCTGCTCTCCGTGTCGCTGTCGGTGGCGTCGCCGTCCGTGATCAGCACCAGCACCCGCCGCGCCGCCGGCCGCGCCCCCCGCCGCTCTGAGAACAGCGTCTGCCTGCACAGAGCGCCGTGGGTGCTGCACGTGGGGCTGGGGGGCCACCGGCGGGCGCAGGGGGTCATTCTGGGAGCCCGGGGGGTAGCGGGGGTGAAGAGGGTGCAGCAGAGGAACAGTGGGGTGCTGGGTGCTGGTGGGGAGCAGCTCAGGGTCAACAGTGGGGCACATGTGGGTGCTGGAGGGTGGCAGTGGGGTGCAGGGGGCACAAGGGTGGTTCCGGGGGACAGAGTGGGGTGCTATGAGTGTGGTGCCCTGCTGTGGGGTGGCAGTGGGGCACAGGGGTGGCATTAGGAGGGCACTAGGGTGGCAGTAGGGTGGCAGGGGATTCAGTGGGGCAGCTGGGGTGCTGGAGGGTGGTGAGCAGGAGCAGAGGATGGTGTGGGGCAGCAGTGGGGCATAAGGGGTGGCTGTGGGGCAGCTGAGGGGCAGCTATGGGGTGCAGTGGGGCAGGCCGTGTCTCACACAACGAAGCCGATGGCAGCAAAGGTGTCAGTGAGGCCCCCACGCTGTCTCAGCCCCCGCAGCAGCTCCCGAGGCCGCGGCTTGGCCACAAATTCCTCCAACGTGAACACAGGCTGCACCCCATCCGAGAACTGCACTGCCCCGAACTGCCCACGTGGAGCACTGTCAGCGCCCACCCTGCCGGGGCCGTGGGCCCAGAGCCCCCGATAGCCTCCTACTGCCCCTGAACCCCTATAGTGTTTCCTATAGCCCCCCACGGTCCCCATTCCCCCATAATGTTCCCTATAGCCCCTAGCCCCCTATAGTGCCCCCATGGCCCCCATCCCCCACGGTGTTCCCTATAGCCCTCATCTCCCATAGTGCCCCTACAGCCCCTGTACTCCCCCCACTTCCCCCTCTGTAACACCCCCAGAACTCCCACCCCCCTGCACCCCCCACAGCCCTCCCGGGCGTACATGGATGGAGGTGTTCTCTAGCTTCTCCATCACGTCCACCATGAAGTCCCGGATGGCCCCAAACTGGGAGGGGCTCATGCTGCTGGAGCCGTCGAACAGGAACACCAGGTCCACCGGGGCCCGCTGGCAGCCTGGGGTCATGGGGGGGTCACTGGGGGCGTCACCACTGGGGGGGGGGGGAGGGCCACGGGGAATGGCTCAGTGGCCCCAGCAGTCAGCCAGGGCCATCCTGTGTCCATGATGGCCTCCATGGGTCAACCATGGTCTCTATGTGTCAATCCTGGGTCAGCCATGGGTCAAGCCCCAAGGTCAATCATCATGGCCACCATGGGTCAGCCATGGGTTCACCACACTCTCCATGGGTTGGGGGCCATCTCTGGGGTGGCCCCTCACCTTGACGTCCGGGCATCAGCTCCTGCCGCAGTCTCAGCTGAGGGTCGAGCAGGAGGCAGACCCCGCTCACGTACATGTTGCGGTCGCAGACGTGGGTGAAGCCCGGGCCACACGCCTGGGGAGCGGCGAGAAAGGAGCAGAGGGTGGGGCTGAGAGGGGAAGGGGCGGGGAGGGGCTGAGGGTGGGGCTGAGAGGGGAAGGGGCGGGGTGGGACAGAGGGTGGGGCTGAGAGGGGAAGGGGTGGGGTGGGACAGAGGGTGGGGCTGAGAGGGGAAGGGGCGGGGGGACTGTTGGACTCACGATGGTGCCGTCGCCATCCCGGGCCAAGGCCATTCCGATGTGTGTCCGGGTGCTATTCCCTGGGGACAGCTCTTAATCCTAATCCCACCCCAACCGCACCCTAACCCTGCCTTGATCCTGCCCTAATCCCACCCCTCTCCATTTTAAATCACACCCCGTGCAATCCTAGCTCCAGCACCCATTCTAACCCTGCCCTAATCTCACACTAATCTTGCTCCCACTCTAATCCTGCTCTCACTCTAATCCCACCCCTAAAACCACCCTACCCTCCACCCACACCCACCCCTACCACCATCTCACCCTAATCCCACCTCCATTCTAATCCCATCCCCAAATACTTTCCACCCCAACCCTAATTCCATCCCAATCCCACCCTAATCCCACCCCACTCCCACTTCACCCCAATCCCATCCCAATCCTGCCCTAATCCCACCCTTAAAATACACCTGCACCCCCACCCACCCCTACCCTAATCTCAATCAAATCCACCCTAATTCCACTTCAATCCTACTTCTAATCCTACTGCATCCCTACTTCTAATTCCACCCTATGCCCACCCCTACTTCCACCCCAGTCCCTCCTAATCCCGCCATTCCCACCTTCCAGCTCCACCTCCCGGCACTCTCCACTCTGCACCACACACTGGAACAGCCGCCCCCCATCTCTGACCTCTGATGGGGCCCCCACCAGCACCCTGGAGAGAGAGGGTTATTTCAGCCCCCCGGGATCCCCAGGTGCTGAAATATCCCGGGGCCCTGGGAGGGGCCCCACAATTGGGGTGACTCAGATGTCCAGGGTCCCCATCTCCTACCGGGCCCCGTCCAGCGGCAGCACTTGGTGCCCAAAGCTCCGGCTCCCACCAGTGGTCAGGACCTGATGTGGGGCCGGGTGGATGCTGAAGGCTCCGATGTGGGGCAGCTCTATAGGGCAGAGAGGGGGATGGGTGAGAGACAGCCCCTTGCCCCACACAGTTCCCCCAGACTGACACAGCGAGGGGACCTAGGTGTCCAGGACCCACGAGTGGGGGGACCCAAGTCTGGGACCCATAAATTAAGGGTCCCAGGTCTCTGAGCCCCACAAGGTGAGGGGAACCCAGCATCCGCTTCTCATGGCGCCAATATGGGGCCCTACTTCCTCCCCCGAGCGTGGGAAGGATCTGGGCATGCAAGTGCTCCTCCCCCACCCGCAGTTGGTCAGGGACCTTCATCTCCCACCTGCTGTGGGACAGGAACCCCCTTTCCCCCCCTCCAGGGGTCAGGGCCCCAAGTCCCCCCATACCGGCCACCAGAGCCCCGATGATGATGCCAACGATGTGCCCCAGAGCCGCCATGCTGTCACCACTCTGGTGTCACTGCACGCCCCGGATTTCCTGTGACAAATGGGTGAAAAACATCCCACACAGAACCCAGGGCCCCAGGCAGACAGAGCTCGGGGGGGGACAGGATGGGAGACAGAAACGGGGGGGAGACAGAAATGGGGGGGGCAGGCATCTGAGACCCAGAACTGGGGGTCCCCAGGCTGCCAGGACTTACCTGTCACCACTGGGGGGGTCAGCAAGGGCTGTTGCTGTAGGGGGGGTTGGGTTGGGTTATGCCAGGGGTTGTATCGGGTGTTGGGATTGAGTTGGGGGTCACGCTGGCGGTTGAGCTGGGAATGACTGGGGGTCATGCTGAGGGGTGTGAGGGGGGTTGGGGGCTTGTGGGGGGTGACCCCAGCCAGACGCCAGGTGCTCCCAAAATCGCTCTGTCACTCCCCTCCTCACTTGGACAAGGGAGAGAAAATAGAATGTGCATTCCAGTGCTGGGATGGGGAGGGGGGATTTGAGTTTGAGGTTGGGATATGTGGGGTGATAGAGGAGCAGGAATTGGGCTTTGAGAGAACAGGCCAGGCTGTGGGAAACTTCGAGGCATCAGCAAACTGTAAGGTAACCACAGACTGGGGTTTGAAGCAGCAACCAGTCAGGGCAGGGAGACGTCAGTAAATCTTGGCACAACTTGTGGTCAGAGAGATTTGGGAAGCAGCAGATGGTTAAAGTGTGCAGAGAAACAGCACAAGCATAGGGCAGTGTAGGACAGTCTTTGGCAGAGACAACCAAGGGCCTTGGTGGGGCTGGGCACCCCCACATTTTCCAGCTGTAACAAGTACCTCTGACTCCTGCTTTTACCAGAACCCAGGGATGGTCTCCTTTCCTGGTCATGGCCTCATTGGGCTCTTCAGTGATGACCCTGAGTGGGGCCAGTCAAACCCTCAGAGTCTTGGGGGTTGTTGCTGACTTTGACTTCTCAGGAGTTTCAGCTTCCCAAACGTGCAGTTCAGGGATTTGGCACCACAGGGTGCAGGAACACGCCAAGTGCCTGAACAAGCCTCAGCTCCAGGTGGGATTTCCTCAGTTCCCCAGTTCTTATGCAGTTAATTGGAGCAGTTTCACAAGTGCTGTCAGAGTGAAAAACTGTGAAATTAAATTACAAGAAAGCATTTTTCTAGTTTTTCTGCCTACAGAATATGTATTATCCAGAGCTTCTGATTAAAGCATTTCTTAATGAAGTATGAACATAGAGCAAAGACCAGAACTGTGGGGAATTTTTAGTGTACCGCTTCAGGTGAATTGAACACATGTTTTTGCTTAAATATAAACCCAAAAAAGGTCTCCCACAGAGCTTTGGGCAGTATCCTACCACCGTAAGCCATTCTCCAAGGACTCTGCACAGATGTGACCAGAGCTGACCTCTCACAGACAGCTGCACCAGCTCAAGGCAGCTGAGCCCAGCCTTGGGCCCAGCCCCCAGCCCAGCTCTGCCACCTGAGATGGCACTCCCCATCCAGGGGACAGACAGTGCTGTGGCTGTTCCTTATCACCAAGGGGATCTTCACTCCCTTACAGTCCTCCAGTCTGATAGGAAAGATGGGCACCCTTACAAATTACTCTGTGGTGAGGGTCTTTAGGAGGAATGGATATATGGAAAAGACTCCACTACTGGAATAAGCAGTAAAGTAGGTATGTTTGTTACAGCGCTGGGACGCATGGGGGATAATTCCTCCAAAGCCATGCGTGCCGACAGCTGCATTCAGCTTGGTATTTATCGGGTTACAAGCTCCATAGTCATTAAGTTTCCCAATACACCTATACATATTCATCGCCTAGCCCTGCCTAGCCTCACTTCGTATTACAATGAGCCCAAAAGTCATTTACATCCGCTTGCGCTTGCGCAGTGTCGCTTGCGCAGTGTTGTCTGGTGGTCGTGGGCAGGGGGCTCTGGGATGAAGTGAAGGGTCTCCTCACGCTGGACTTTTCACCTTTCCTCCCTGCGCATGCTCTTTATGTCCCTGGCCCAAGTCCAAACTTCAAGGCTGGTTTAAGTTAGTTTTAGGTTCGAAAACAGGATCTTTGGTCAAGAAGATCAAGATTCCTTCCCTTTATCAATAGTCTCATATCTTCTCATTCTGCTTTGGTAGGCACAATAAGTGTTGAGCAAGCTGTAGGCATTGTTTTTAACAAACAGCTTCTTAACAAATCATTTAACCTCTGCTTCCCCCTCCTCCCTCTGGTTCAGAATGGGTGTTAATGTCTTCAAAACGGGTCTTAATTTCTCTAGGAACATCAAGCTGCACAAGTTTGTTAAAGAACCCAAACAGTTTGAGCCAGACAGTTTGAGCTCCTGACCTTTAGGGTAATAGGACAAACGGGTCTGCACAAAATCTTGTGCAGAGCCCAGACAGCCTGGACTTCCAAACATTGGGGAAAACGGCAACACATGTTCAAGGGGGGATATGGGGTCAGTGGTTCGGGAAGGCTGTGCCTTCCTGGTACCTCAGCTGATGGGGAAAGGAAGAGAGTAACATGCGGCCGGGAGTTTAGGATAAAAGGAGGCTGCGTCCTCCAAAACCTCGAGAGAGACCCCACGGGCGTGTGCCCCAGTGGACTCTCTCCCTTTATTCGAGCAAAGTTGCAGGACTCCTCTGTCTCCTTTGTGGACACTGGCTTTTCACAGTGTGGCTTCTCCGCACAAGTCTCTGGCATTTATAGTTATAGCCTGTTTAAGCCTTTCCTCAGCTGGGCCTTCTCCATTCCAGGTTATTCCTTGGTCCTAAACTACCACAGCTGAGCAGTTATAACCAGAATTTCCCCTTCAGGTGTCCTGGCACACCCTGCTGCAAAGGCCAGGATGTGGCAGGAAGGCTCACAGGGTCTCCTGACTGTGGAGAAGGACATGCTCCAGAGCAGGGCTTCTCTGTTGCACTGTCAGAGGGACAGGGCAGGACAGGGTGGCTCCTTCTCCCAGGGACAGCTGTGGAGTGTGAAGGTGGAAGTGCAGCCAGGGGTGCCCAGGGCTGTCCTGCAAAGCAGGGTCCCTGTGCTCCAAAGCTCTGTGTGCCAGGGCAGAAACTCTGCTGCATGCCAGGGGCAGCTCTCAGCTTCCCCAGGGAGATCCCCACAGCACTGCTGGGGAGAGGCTGAGAGGTCCAGATCACCTCAGCACATTTCCAGAGGGGCTTTTCAAGTAGCGTATCAAGGTCAGGGCTACCCCTAAGGAAATGTACTTTCGGAAAGGTACTTCCTGGGGGTCTGTGCTTTCATCTTCCTACTGTGGTTGGGCGGCAAAGAGTGGCTGGTGTGTCTGTCAGTGGGTGCAACCACCAGCAAACATCAAACCAAGCAGCCAGAGAGTATAAAAAGAGGTCTGAGATCTAGTTAGTTTAGAGACCATAGGCCTGGATCAGATGTTGGAGAGCCCCAAGAGCCTGTGAGCTGGTTACTGGATGGACACTGTGACCTAAACACTCTTGGAGAAACTGAGGAGTCCTGTGAGGCAGGTAATGGGAATGCCTTAGGTCTGGACCCGGGGGTGAAGTTCCCTTTGTGTGAGAGAGCAGCAGGAATGTCTGGGCACTGCTGGGATGGGCAGTGGGGCAGTCCACAGGAAATAGCAGCACAACAAGAGGGTTGGTGGGAGACATGTGCTGCAGACTTCCTGAGCAGGAAGAAGTTGCTGGGGCCTTCTCCAACAACTGGGAGAAACCTCATGTTTCCAGGTGCTAGTCCTCATGGGAGGCCTAAACTATCCCAGTATCTGATGAAGGGGTAATACACCAAGCCAGCCAGGAGGCTTTTGGAGCTTATTAAGAGTTTTTCTGACAAGGGTGACTGAAGAGCCAGTGACGGAGGGTGTCCTGCAGGACATCACACTTAGAAACAAGGTCAGGACTGTAACAGTCAGGGGTGAGGAAGCAAAGGTGAGGGCTCTGAGAGAATGGAAAAAGGCAGAGTGCAGGACTTCAGGAGAATAGGCTTCAGCCTGCTTGGTGACCTGCTAAGAAGAATTCCATGAGATATTGTCCTGCAGAGAAGAGGGAAGAACTATTTCATGTTCAAAAATCTTGTCTTTGAGCTCCAGAATACCTCGCCTTGTCACTCAGGAAGGTAAAAAACACTGTAGGAAGCTGGTATGGATGGGAAAGGAGCTGCTGACAAAAACCAAACATGAGGAGGAAGCAGAGAAACAGTGGAAACAGCCTGCCAGCCTCAATGGTGCTGGAGAGACTAATTTGTGTGTGTGTGTTTGTCTGTGCAAAGGGAACTGGAGGGGAGAGGAGATGCCAGGGACAGCTTCTGGATAGATAGAGAGCCCAAGATCAGCTCCTGGAGAGATCCACACTCCCTGTGTGCCTATATAGGCCTCTATTTTTCACCAACAAAAGCAGTCCAACCCTCACTTCTCCTTAGTCCACTGACAGTGGTTTTCCTTGGCCTACCGACCTGCTGAGGTCCCTTCCAGGTGAGATTCTGGAGAGCTGCCCCGCAGAGAGAAGTGGGGCTTTGGGCCGATGGCAATATATGTCACCAGTGTGTCCTGGCAGCCCAAAGGGCCACTCTGTCCTTGGGGATCAGGCCCAGCGTCACCAGCCAGGCCAGGGAGGGGATTGTCCCGCTCTGCTCTGCACTGGGGCAGACCCACCTCCAATCCTGGGGGCAGTTCTGGGTGACGCAAGAAAAGGACATCAAAGTACTAGCATGCGTCCAGAGGAAAGTGATCAAGATGGTGAAATGCCTCAAGTGCAAAACTTAGGAGGCGCAGCTGAGGTCACCTGGTTTTGTTCTGCTTGGAGAAGGGAAGGACAAGGGGTGACCCCACTGCAGTCAAAGGGGGCAGTCCATGTGGCATGCTGGTCTCCTCTGCTCATCAGTGACAGGACACAAGGAAATGGAGTGAGATGGGGTCAGGGGAAGTTCAGAATGGACATTAGGAAAAGGTTCTTCATCCAGAGGCTGGTCAGGCACTGGAACAGGCTTCCCAGAGAAAGGGGCCGGGCATCAAGCCTGCCAAGGCTCAAGCAGTGCACAGACAAGGCTCTTAGTCATATGATTTCATTTCAGGTTGTCCTGGAAGCAGCAGAGACTTAAGGATCTTTATGAGTCCCTTCCAAGTTGAGAGAGTCCTATGATCCTGTGATACTGGGTGCTATTGAAAGGACAAAGAAGGGCAAGGTAAACAACAGGCATAGTCAGCATGGGTTCACAAAGGGAAACTGCTGTTTACCAATTTGAGATATTCTATAATTCCCTGACTTGTTCCTTCAGATACCTCTCAGTTTGCCAGCTGTAGCAGGATGTTCTGCCCTGGAACATGGCCAAGTAACTCAGACAATGCCCTATTTACAAGGCTTTCAGTGCTGGACTGAGAGGGGGTGTCATGCTGGTTTTGGTGTTGAATTATGCTAAATCCAGTCTGGCACATCAACCCCAAAATTAACATCCTGATAGTGAGGCAAAGATTTGGCAGGTAAGCTGCTAAACTGACCCAGACACACATGACTGTCAGCCAATTCTTTACACCTTAAAAGTCCAGTCCTCTTTCATAGGGTAGGTTCTTCTGGAGCATGTGGAGATCCCTCCTTTGGGTGGGGACATCCCTCAATGTCTGAGCGAATGTGATTTTGTCCACAGTCATTGGTCTGGGTGAGCTACATCAATCTCTGCTTTAATAGCTAGCTTTAATATAATTAATTTGACTGCTTTGATATAGTGAACTCTCCTATCCTATCCTATCCTATCCTATCCTAGTATTTTTATCTTTTTTACTACTTATGTGTAGTAAATAATTCTCATAAAGATCTCTTTGTCTAATCATTTATCATAATAAATAATTAATTTTTATATAAATATATCTGGTTTGCCATCCTTAATCCTGCAGGACAGAGTTGTACACAGGTTCAATCACACCCCTATAATTCCTTAGATTTAAGGCATTGACAGCCTGGGGCTTGGATTGGATCTGGGAGGGCAACCTCCATCCTGCTGTTCTGCATTCCCAAAATCCTTGTTCCCAGTTTCCACCATCCCTGACCACCAGATCCGCTCTGGGATCAGTTTCCCTGTGGGCACTTTCCTGCCCTCTCCCTGTGTTACTGGCACTGGAAATTGGGAATTTGGATCTTCATCCCATTTTCTCTTCCTTCTCCTCCCTATTATTATCGGGATCCCCTTTTCACCCTCTTTTCCCAGGCACTGGGACCTCCCTTTCTGGCCACCCCTGGTTTTCCAGCTCCTGCATCCCCCTTTCTTTGACTCCAGGACCCTCCTGCCCCACCTATCCTGGCCATCTTACCTCTCCCAGCCCCTGGATCCCCCCTTCCTTGATGCTGGGACCACCCTGAACCCCCATTCCCGGGAACTGAGACACCCTTGCGTGCGTCACTGCACTCCAAGTCCCCCCCCCCACCAGGATTTCAGTACCCCAAAACCACCTCAGAAATGGGGATACTCCAAAATCCCCTCAGAAACTGGGTCCCCTGATGTCTTGAGAGACCACTTAAAAACAGAGACTAGACAGGAGTAGGGGAATAAAGGTAGGTATTTAATTGAAGGGCCTTCAAAGGTACACCCTGGGGAGTCCAGAGGCTACTGCTGAGATGGACCCCAAGATGGACTGTGGGTCACAAGTTCTTCAATCTTTTATGGGTTTGGTTCATTTGCATATCAGAGTTAATTCTCCAGTTAAAGCTTCAGTTTAATGATGTAATTCCCCTCAGCTTGCCCCCCTCTCAAAAGCTTTTGGTTTATACTTTTTGGGCCTAGGACGGTCTGGGTGTCCTTGAAGAGCAGGCCTGGAGAGGCTTTGTTATGTCTACCTAGCAGGAGAGAGCAGAAATTAACAGGCTACAAGAAACTTCAGAGTTACACACTAGGCAGTACAGGATTTGAAAAATATAAAAGTTAAAACCTAAGGCATCACCCCCTGACTTCATCATACCCAGCCTTCAGCTCTTATTTCAGACCCCATCCTACCCCTCCCAATTCCCATCCCAGCCCTCCTTGCGGTTTTGGGGGTTGTGAGATCAAGTAATTTTGGGGTGAGATTGAGTCATTTTGAGGTGGGATTGAGCCACTTTGGAGTGGGATTGAGTTGTTTAGAAGTGACGGGTCAATCCATCTTTGGTTTTTGGAGTGCAAAGTTATGGAGAAAACTCCTCCAAATCCCAACAGAACACCTAAATCCTCCTGAGTATACTGCTGAACCCCCAATTCCCCCCCAAATCCAAGTGAAATGGTGAGGCTTTACATGTCTTTGTTCAATCTCTTCATTTTTACCATAATTTTGGGTGTTTTTAAGGGATGAAGATGGTTCAAAAGAAAATCATGGCCAAAAGATAAGGATTTGTTGGCATACTTTGAGTATCCATGGGGTTGGGCTGGGAGGGTGGAAGAGCCTTTTTTAGAGGGGTTTCCACCCCATTCTCTCCAAAATCTTGGTCTCTGCCCTAACCATCACCATTTGGCTGTGGAAGACACCAGTGGGCCAGAGAGAATTAAAATCATGGAACTATTAAGTTGGAAAAGACCTCGAAGATCATCCAGTGTTGCTGGATGTCACCAGAAGAAATGATTGGACAGAGCAGGTGAGATTTCTGGGGTCTAAAGTCAACAACTAACTTTTGGGGTATTTCCCATTTCTGAAAGGATTTTGGGATATCCCTGTTTCTGAGGTGGCTTTGGGGTACCCCCCAAATCTGAAAGGGGGGAACTAGGAGTGAGAAGACACCTGGCTCCAGTACTTGGGCATGCTTTGCTGGGGGGGGTCTACAGAGGCCGTTTCAGTGAGAAGCTGCCATAATCTTCCTCCATGTCTGGCAGAGCCAATCCCTAGCAGCTCCAAAGATGGATGTGCTGCTGGTCAAGGCTGGGCCAGTTAGAAATGGTGGTGATGCCTCTGTGATAACAGATGTAAGAAGGAAAAATAGTTGTTGCACAGCTGTAATTACAGCCAGAGAAGAGCAGGGTGAGAACATATGAGAGGAACAGCTCTGCAGACACCAAGGGGCAGTGGAGAAGGAGGGGCAGGAGCTGCTCCAGGTGCTGGAACTGAGATTCCCTGGAGTCCGTGGTGAAGCCCATGGTGAGGCAGCTGTGCCCCTGCAGCCCATGGAGGGCATGGGGGTGCAGGAATGCACCTGCAGCCCCTAAAAGAGGTCACACCAGAGCAGGGGGATGCCTGAGAGGAGGCTGTGACTGTGTGGGAAGTCGTGCTGGAGCAGGGTCCTGGAAGGACTTGTGACCCTGTGGGGGACCCACATAGGAGCAGGCTGTGCCTGTAGGACTGACCTTGTGGAAGAGTGACCTACCTTGCAGCAGTTTACGGAGAACTGTTGCCCAAGCGATGGGCTCCTGCTGGAGAAGTTCATGGAGAACTGTCTCCTGTGGGATGGACCCTATGCTGGAGTGGGGGGCCAGCAGCAGGAACAATGTGTGATGAACCAATCATAAACCCCCATTTTCCGTCTCCCTTCTTGGGAAGAAGGGAGGGATGGGGAGGTGTTTTTAAGATTTACTTCTCATGATCCTGTTCTGATTTTGTTAGTAATAAATTCAATTAGTATACCCAGTTTGCCTCTGTTTTTCCAGTAATTGATGAGGGATCTCTCCTGGTCCTTATCTCAACTCATGAACCTTTCACTGTGGTTTTTCTGCCCAGTCCAGTTGCAGAGGGCAGTGATAGAGTGGCTTCGGTGGGTGCCTGGTGTGCTGTGTCAACCAACTACACACCCAGATCTTGGCCCCCAGAGCTGTGAGCAGCTCCCCGGGCAGGCTGAGAGCTACCTCTGGCAGGCAGCAGAGTCCCTGCCCTGGCACACAGAGCCCTGAAGCACAGGGATCCTACTCCGCAGGACAGTCCCTGAGCACCCCTGGCTACACCCTGAACGCCCTGGCTGCACAGCTATTCCAAACTTCCCCCCAACAGCCCCCTCCTCACAGATCCCATCAGCCGGGGCTGTGCCAGCTTTAGGAGATGCCTCCACGACCTGCCCCTGCATTGTCCTGCACCCACAGACTCGCCGTGTTCCGCACTGCAAAGGTTTGTCCTCCCTTGAGCTCTCTGGGCTTTGACTTTCTCTGCTCTGGCTCCTTCCAGAGCTCTCAACGCTCCAGTGCCCGACACTTCCATCCACCGGCACTTCTGGGGGAGCGATTTACAACACTGGGGGGTCACCGGAGAACGGGGCTCCCCCATTTATTCCCTGTACAGGCGGGATTCCCCCTTCCCCGCCGGACCCCCCCTTCCCCCCGGACCTCTCCCGCTTTTTCCCCGACGGCGAAGGCCCCGCTGTGCCCCCCCCCGGCCGGCGACCACAGCGGCGTCTCCAGCCCGCCCTGCCCCTCGGGCAGCCCCGAGACCTCTCTGGTGGCCACGGGCGACGAGGAAGCCCCGCGGCCCGGTCGCCCCGCGGCCGCCGCCCTGCCCGGCCGGGCCCTCCCTGGGCGGGCGCAGCTCCCGCGGGACAGCGCCCTGCGCCCGGGAGCTCCGCTAGGCGGCGTCCCCGCCAGGCGCGCGCTGCGCTGAGGGGCCGCCGCCGCTTCCCGCCCTCCGGGACCGCCCTCAGCGGCCGCCGAGAGGTGCCGGCGCTGGGCCTCGCTCGCCCGCCCTTTTGTCGGGGCCATGGAGAAAGAAAACCGGTTTAAATTGTTCGTGCCGCCGCGCCTGAGCGCTGGGCAGGTGTCTGCGGGCAGATCCCAGGTGAGCGCTCGGCCGCGGGGCCGCTGAGGGCGGCCCACCCTCCCCCGGCCGCCCCCTCGGGCTGTGCTGCTCTGGAGGCCGTGGCTGAGGAGGGGGCGGGGGTAAAGTGCAGGGGCCCTTCCCCGGGGACACGGGGCCAGTTCTGTGCCCGGGGAGTGCCCCGGCAGAGCCCCGACCGGAGCACACACACACAGCACGGGCGGGACGGCTCCTGCGCTGGACTAATTTCTGTGCATATGCCTACACTGGTGCCGGGGTACCATCTTCAGTCTGAATTTCAAAGACTTTTGCTTTTATTTTATATCAACACTGAAGGGAATTATCTTCTCGATCATCTGCTCTGTACTGTAACTATACATCACCAATGATAAACCCGCGTTTGATACGGGTAATTCAGTACAGAGAGTGAGCAGTGCCCCACTTAGATGCTCACACTGGCGTTGATGTCTTGCTCTCACCAGATCAAGTGTGCAGTGAAAATGTTCTGTCCCCACACTGAGTTATTGGAATTCAACAAGTTATTTTTTCATGTCGAAGCTCCTTATGAAATATGTTGAGATTCAAACGGGATATTCTGACAGCAGATGAGCTACGCTGTTTACAGGACGAACTTCTGTGACTTAAAAACCTTGTTAAATGATATTTTCATTCTGAAACATAATCAGATATGGTTTAGAACTGCCCTTGGAAGTAAAGCAAAAAACAGATACCAACTACTGGTCTTCAAAAAAGTAATTTGGCTTCCCGAGTCCTTTACCATGCACCAGTGCACAGACAGGCAGGGGCTGCTGAGTTCCCTGCATTGAAAGCTTCTCCTTTGGCCACAGTCTATAAAGCAAACTGCAAAAGACCCACAGTTCTATAAACCAGTGTGAAGTAAGAAACAAGCGAGTTCCAAACCCATTACCAGTACCTTGGGCTTTGAAAATTGTGGGCAGCTGCTTTATTAATGAAAAATTATTTTCCCGCATCATCTGTAGGGTTTTTTTTTTCTAGATTTAATAATCCTTCTGTACAAATCTACCCATAAGAAACTAATTTTTAAATTTGTGCAGGGTTTTAACAAATACTCGGATGATGGTTTTAAGTTGCCATTCGATATGTCGAACCGTGGTGAAATCACTGATTCAGGTAAGACTAAAATAACCATTTGCCATCCACGTTCTTTAAATTTTTTTAATATTGTTGAGTTTTAATTTTTGTGAGTAGTCTCACGGTTTCGTATCTGTAACACTGTTAAATACAGTTTCACTGTTACTTTTTTTAGAAATACATTGATCAAAATCTCTTCATGTTTCAGATACGATTTCACAGCAAGTAAAACTTTGCTCTGAAGTGGATGAAGAGGTCAGCTAAGTATCAACTCTGCATATGTAATTTCTTGGGGTCTTTTAAATTTCTTCCCAAACAGTGCCTAAAGCATTATTCAGTAGATAGTGCTAAAGGAAGTAGTCAAAAGAGAATAATGTTTTCTGTCTCCTGGTTAAAGCTGAATCACTTAGAGGAGATATTTGTGATTTAGTGAACATGCCTGGAGACAAATCTTTGAAAGTTGATTTGAAGATTGTTTGTTGTTTTTTCTTTTTTTGAAGTGTCTGTGAAGTGTTGAGTTTTAATCAGAGTAAGATTTAAACACTTAAGTATCCTTGTAGAACTGGTTCTGAATAGTATCTTGAGGGGCAGAAGGTTTGATGTCAGAGTATTCTTTGGAAAACTGAAGTAGATTATCCCAACTGCCTTGTCTGGCTTTATTTTATCTATAAAACAGTGAATTTAGTGATCTCCTCAAGCATTGGATTCTTTTCACAGCATCTTTACCAGCATATTTCTGCTTTAGCACAACTCAGTAAAGCTTACTTTTTTGCAATAGCTTCTGTACTTTGCAGCTACGAAACTCTTTTTGCTGCCACAAAATAAAACACATTTCTTGCACTCCTCCTGTTGATTTTCATATCCCTGACAACTAGATTTTTTTTAATCCTAGCAGCTATTAAAGTCCCATCAGGACTGCCACAATATTGTGATGCAGCCAAAACAAGGATGGTGATAGGGGGCATCGTAAGTAAACCAAACTGCCCAGTGGGCTTGTGTGCTGCTCTTACCTGCCTCGAACACTGGTGCAGCGCTGCTTGTACGAGGCTTTCAAGGTGTTCTGAGAGCACAAGGGTGGGTGGTTTTTCTTCCTGCTCCGTGTATGCCTTAACGGCCGTATCACAACTACTCTTGGGCAAAATCTCTGAAGCTGCTTTTACTTAACTCAGCAGTGTCTGTCAGAAGGAGAGGAAAGAAATGGTGTGAAGAACCTACGAGAAGGAATTTTGGCTCCACTGATAATTCTAGAAAAACTTTTATTGATTTTGGTGGACTGCATGTCTTTAAGACCATCTATTTGGTGATGTCTGAGGGCACTTCGGGATATTTCATTGTGTTTGTGTCTCCTATGTGCTCTGTAATGCCTTTTGATACATACATAGTGGATGCACAAAGATTTTAACTTTGGCTTCTGATCGTATATAAGCTTATATCACCATCTGTGGAAAAATATTACTCTTGTAATGTTCCTAAGAGATAAATATGTTATCTACAACAGTATTAATTAAATAGTATTTGAGGTTAAATTGTGGAACCCATTTTAATAGAACACAGAAACAACGAATGAATTGTTCTCAAAACTCTACAAAGAGGCTGAGAAGATCAAGCAGTGGAAATTGACTGTGGAATCAGAGCTAAACCAGAAAGAAAGAAAACTCCAAGAAAATATAAAGATTATTGAAGCACAGAATAAAGCCATTCAAGAACTGCAGGCCAGTATTGTATAATGTACATTGAGCAGATGAAGTTAAGTGCTTCCTGATTTAGTATGACAATATTATTCGTACAGTTAAATATTAAAGAATGTGGCAGTTTGGTTTGTGCCTTGAGAAAATGGTTATTTTGAGAAGGTGTGTGCTCCTGTCCCATGTGAATGTGTGTATACCTGTAAGTGTCTCAGTTGCTGGTAAATTGTTGTTCATTACTACGTCTTTCATGCAAAAGATGATTCAGCATGTAATACCAGGTAAAACAGACTTCTCTCTACTGATGCCCAAAATTACTTTTCATTGTGAGATTTGAGAAGTCAAAGTGTACTTCTAATATATTTTTCAATAACAGTGTCTTTTTTGCATTTGTTCCCTATGAAATTAGTTTGAAAATGAAAAACTCCGTTTAAAACTGGAAGATGAGATATGTGAAAATAAAGATCTCTTGAAAGAGTAAGTAATACAACCAAATATATATTTTTGTGGTGAAAATAATCAGTTTTCATGTGGCCAGTTTCATATAGCCGCTAAATTGTGAAGGTCATTTACTCCTTAGGTACCTAAAGTACTGTGCACTCCTGTGAAAACATATGGTATTTTTCCCTCTTTTAGAACCACTGCTTTGAGGCATCTGTGTAATCTGCTCAAGGAAACCTGCACTCATTTCACAGAGAAGACCAGCAAATGTAAATGCTTTTTTATTTTTGATTTATGGGAGTAAATGTACTTCTAGCTTGCTCTAAATTCATGAACAGAAAAAAGTTCTCATGCTGTCCCAGATATGTTTTCCAGTTGAGATCAACTGGATGGCTCTTAAAATGAGAAGTGACTTTTAAGTAGCTCACAAAATTAGAAGTGAAGCCACAGGTCTAACAGAGATTTGCTTTGTAATGCTAAATCCAGAGGATTTTTGAAGCCAGTATAATTGTTGGCTCAAAGGTTCCAAGCCTGGGAGCTGTTTGGGTGCCTGAACACTGATACAGGTTTGAGGCAGTGTCAACACCCCTGATTAGCCACTGGCAGCCCCTCCATAGCAGTGCAGGTCTCCTCAGGTCTGGTTGGCCCATTGAAGGTTCTCAGTCCCATCCAGATACTGTGAATATATTAAGACATACGAAGTGGCGCTTCATGCCTGTTTTTAGGCTGTAGAATGTACTCTAAATTCCCAGCACTCTTTAACAAATTTCCAGAGCTGGCATTTCCTCCTGTTTGGAGCAGTTACACATTTGTGGGGAAAAAAGGTCTCAAACCCAAGGCACAATGAGTAACTAGAATGCTTCTTATGAAACTGAGCAAGCCAAGACAGCTGGATAACTTAATGAAGTTTAAATTCCTGAGGTTTTAAAACATGTTCATGATTGGGAGTTTTACTTTATATGCAATTTAGAATTGTTATTATAATCTTTAAAATTTTATTAACTTGATCCTGGATATTTAAGAAGTGCCTATTTCTTTTTAGCCTTAATTCTAGAAACACCTGTATATAGATGTACTGTTCTTTTTTGATAGCTGTGTTTCTTATGTTCTCTTCTACAATTGTTTTCTTATGGAAAAATAGTATCAATTACAAAAGTGAAAGGAAAGAAGGAAAACTACAGACATGGAGTTGTTGCAATTTTATAACGGCAGTTCTGTGGGCATAGGTATCTCTGCTGATAGGAAGAAATTCAGTGGTAAACCCTACATTACAGTTTATAAAATACTAACAGTTTTGATACATTATTATTCAACAACATTAATACTATAAGAATTAATATAGTTACATAAATTGATCGAAAATTACACTTTTCACAGAAAAAAATACATTGGGAAGGAAATTTAAAAGCTGAGCTTGCTTAATGTTTCAATACATTTTCCCTAGATTATATAACTTTTGGCACCCTGTTTCATAATGACTTCTTTTAATAAGTAAAGAGTTGGTAATTCCTTTTTAAATTCATTATGCTGATTAAGGATAATGACTTGGACAGCTGGCATTCTTTTTCAAAAGAAAAACTTTCTTGTACATTCTTGCTTTGATAGATGAGCAGGAAAAAGAAGAAACAAGACAATTGTATGACGAGCTTCATAGCAACATGGAAGTAAGTATCAAGTAAGCTTGATAAAAGGAATGTGATTTATGTGGGTATGCTGAGCTGAGTTACACGTTTATGTTGGGATACTATTTGTATCCCCATGTGTGTATTATGTCATGTGTGATGCAGGAAGTCAGGTTTTCAGTCCCTTTCAAGAATTACTTTTGTATTATATCAAGCACATTCACTGGAGAAAGTGCAGCAGTGTGTGGGATGTAGATCCATGTGATCTGTGTGATATGTGCTTAGTGCTGGGTGACTGCCAGAACTTCTGTCTTCTTTTTGGACTCCGTTTCACCTACCTGGTGATTTCTCAGAGTGGCTGAGGTTGGCAGCAGCCTCTGGAGAACTTCCAGGGTTTCCAATATTGAACTTCAAATATTATATTTTGTTTTTAGAGACTGACAGTGGCATTTGAAGAGCTTCGTGTGCAAGCAGACAATGACAGATTGGAAATGAATTTCAAATGTGAGAATTCTGTTTATTGTGTTTATGGTGCTGGCTTAACAATTCTGTACTTCATAGCTTTTAATACACATGCAGTGTCAGGACAGACAGATGTGAAGTGCTCAAATGGTGGGCAGGTCACACTGAAACACTGGGACCCTCTTTTATTCATGCTGCCTGTATTCACTGCCTGGCCCCTTCTATTGTTGTTCCACTGGGCCAAATTTGGAACTTTATTTTTCAAATAGGCACTCAAAGTCCAAGTTTTGACTGTGAAGTACAGTCTAGAGAGCAATACTTATTTGATGTAGTTAGTTTATTTAAATGATAATGCACTAGTGTATAGCTACGGAAACTTTAACTAAATGCTCTCACTCTATATGTATAGGCTACTATGTTCCTGTTTCATTTTCACGTGTTCTTTTCTGTTAGTTTCTTATAACAAACATGGAGTAATGAACTAATTCTGTGGAAATCAAAGATATTTTGATTATAAAATCAAACATTGCCTCAACAGTTACTCTTAGGAAA
Source organism: Corvus hawaiiensis (assembly GCF_020740725.1). NCBI lineage: Eukaryota > Metazoa > Chordata > Aves > Passeriformes > Corvidae > Corvus > Corvus hawaiiensis. Next base: position 3,626,813 of record NW_025963366.1, on the reverse strand, counting down.
CAAATTGTACAGCTGTACAATTACAAGCAATTGTAAACTGGAAGTTGTATTGAACTTAGAGTATATTTCAGCTAGAATGTTAACTATGGATATTACTGTATCTTGAAAGTAAAAGAAGAAGCAGAAAAAGTGGACAAGTTTGAAAAGGAATGCAAACTGGAAGTCAGTCAGAAGGAAAAGCAGGTTTGCTCAGTTTTACCATCTAATATGTACAGCTTTATTTGTGACTAAGGGGCAATGCAAGAACCAAAGAGTGTTTCTGGGCATTAGTAAAAAAGACAAAAATAACAGCTGAAGCTGCATTTAAGTCAGATTCTGCTAAGTTTAGTGATGTTTCAGTACCTTTAGTCTACTGGAATTCATGGTTTGATTTTGAACTGGAGAACTTTATTATTTAGAGTAACATGAGTTGATCAATATTTGGCTAAGATCAACAGCTTTATCTAACTTCCTGACAGCAGTATGTCTGCTTATCATACCTGGGATACAAATGAAAATGAGTATCTGTCCCTTTTCCAGACTTCAATACGATATTTCTTTAATTTTGCTAGATTTCAGCTCTTACCATGCAGAGAGATGAAAAAGATGGTGTAATAAAAGACATCAAGGCTCAGCTGCAGGAATCACAAAATAAGATTGCTGACTTAATAGAAGCAAAATGTAAGAGTTCTGTCTGCTATGTTTAAATGTAATTGTTTATAGAAGCATAGGAAACAGGATCATGATAATTTTATTCTGTTACTGGTCAGCAGCAGAATTTTGGGGCCTTGAAGGCCTTATTTTTGTTTGGAACAGAAGCTGCTTATGTGGGATCAGGACTGGCAGGGTAGTTTTTAGGGTGAGTGAAGCAGTGAGAGCTTTTGAAGATTGCAAGGGGAAAATACATTGTTTGAGTTTTGCAAATTTACAGTCAGGCAGGTGCCACTGAGGAAACTTACTTTTCAGAACTTGATTTTCAATATTTTTAAGCCATCTATATTCAAAGTGTTTATAGTATATGATATCAGTACCTTTGGTCTATGTTAAATAAATGTATGTCATTTTGCATTTTTAGCAGCATTTTTTAGTAAATATCCTGTTTTTTTAAAATATTAACGTACATCTTTTTTGCTTAGTACATGAAGAAAAAATGTTAAAGGAATCCCAGGTCAGTCAAGAACATTTGAGGGCAGAGCTGGAAGAGGCTAGAATTTCATTGCAAAAGGCAGAGGTACACCTTGCTTATAGTTTTACAGTATAAGTAGACTAGACACGTATTTGCATAAGTAATTATGGATACTTTAGATGTGAAACAACTGTGGCTGTTTGTTGCAAAACATGTTTAGAAATTTTTTGTATTTGTATTTTTTGAAGGTTACTCAAAAGAGCTTAGAAACCGAATTCCAGACTACAGTGAAAACATTAATTCAGGTCACTGGAGAAAAGGAAGCACAGGAAGAAGAATGTAAAAAAACTAAGGCTTTGCTTGCAGCCCTGACAGAGGAGTTTGAGATTTCTATTGCCAATTTGAAAAGCTTGCTGCAAAAAGAGCAAAATAGGTAAATTAAAGAGTTTAAATTAAAAGAGTCATCTTACAGGTTGCAGTTTATGACAAAATCAAGAACAATTGGAAATGTAGCTGAAATTTGGAGGTTTTTTGACACAGTGGTCTAAATGCAGAGAATTTAATGTATTTTTTTTTAATTTGTGCTGGTCGATAATTGTCTATAAAAAAAGTAAATTTTTGCCCCCTCCAACTTTCATAATTCTGTCTTTAAGAAATACAAATTTCTGTAAGTACATATTTGCTTACTTTTATGTCTGCTGTTCTGAAGCTGTAAAAGTGAAATTTGATGTGTGTTGAGGGCAGCTATATCATCTGCCTGTTGAAAGGTAATTGTTTTTCAATAGTGGTAAGAATTTATCTTATTGTCCTTTAAGTTTCAAATGCAATGCTTTGTACTATACATTCAGGGTTTTTTAAATTACCATTTTCTTAGATTAGAGAAACATGAAGATGAGTCAAAGCTGCTTACCTTGGAGCTCCAAAATAAGTCTGCTGAACTGGGTAAGGCTTGTAGAAAGGCAGAAAATGAGCTAGGCAGTAATAAAAATGTTTTCTGCTGTTTTCTGGAAATGGACTGTCTCTATTGCTTGGAGAAATGATCTTACAGTACCTGTACCTGTCTGGAATGCTTAAATTTATTTTTACTCATCTGACTCCCTTTTCTTTGGTGGTCATTGATACTGTCAACAGCCAAAGGGCAGTGCTATGCAGAGCTCCAATGGTATGTCCATCCATGCATGAATTCTCATGGAAGTAATTTTGGTTTCCAGCTAAAACCAGTAGCACTGCAGGTGCCAGGAGTGATTTCTGTAGCTTGTAGCAGAGATCAAACCCTCCCATTAAGGTTTCTGTAGACCCTCCCCATGCTGGATGTGGAAGGACATTAGCAGGGATTTTCTTTAAATACTGCTTTGATATCCTGTGGTTTCTAGGGATGTGCTCCTTAGTCCCCAGAGTAAGAGATTTGCCTTCAGGACTGTTTTCCTGCTGTGCAGCACATGACCCTAGATCTCATCTGACAGATGAGAAATGTAATTGGATGTCTCTGTATACATTGAGGGCATCTATAGAGAAGTGTTCAGAAGTGAACTGCTACTGCTTGTCTAGAACAAGGCAAGATGAGACCTGTGAGAATTGAACACCAAACACGACCTTGGTGTTGAGTACTTGCAAAAACCAGTATTGTGAATGTGCACATAGAAAACATTTGGAAGTTAGTAATAACTGGTTTCCTTTTGCAGCATATCCATGTGAGTACCTTCAGCAGTTCAGGTTTTTTTTTCTGGAGCAATGCAGATGCATCAATACTTGGAGAATACTCTGGTCTTACAGTCCATGGTTTATTTGAAGCTGTAATTGTGGAGCATATAATAGGCTCTGAATTTTATTTAAGATAAATTTCAGATAAGTTTCTCTTCAGATATAGATCTGCTAATGTCTTTCTTAATCCTATTTCAAGTCTACATTTAAATTAAGTCATAAATTAGCTTCACAGTTTCTGAACTTGATCCAAGAAATTTTGAGAACTGGGTATTACAAAAGGATGAATATTTTATACTGCCTGCTAAATATGAAAAATTATTTCCGTTCCATTAATTTTACATTACATGTGCTGTAGAAGAGATGACTAAACTAAAATGTGACAAAGAAGTGCAACTTGAAGAGCTGTCAGAAACTCTGGTAAATGTTCATTTTATTAGTCTTATAGCATTTGCTCTTCGTATGAAATTCCTTTTGCTTTGTAAGTATCTTAAATGCCATAAATAAACACAGTCTAGTCTACCTTAACATTTCTGCTAAACTTCCTCACACACAATTTCAGTGTTTTCTTTGAAGAACTTGTTTATTGCCACTGTTTTTCTTGTCTGATGTGTTTTGGTCTTTCTTGTCTCCTATGTTTTTGGTTTTTCTTGTCTCCTGTGTTTTGGTTTTCCTTGTCAAGATTTTTAGTTATTTCCTTCTTCATTCATGCATATTCAAGTGCCACTCCCTCTGGATATAAAGTTTTCCCATTTTTTTCTTACTTATAGGAAGGTAATTAGCTCTGGCCTCTGTGAACCCTACTGTACTGTGACACAGGTCCATTTTCTGTCATAGAAGTCTAAGCTGTATGAAGTACACTCTTAATAGACGTTTATTTTCATTATGATTTTATATTTACAAGTCTAACAAGAAACTGTATCAACTAAAGTTAAGATGGTGTGAAACCAGGTGTGCATTTTTCCATGTCTGCTTGTTCATTATAATCTGTGCATTGAGTGTGCAACTGAGTTTCACTAATTTCCTAAAATGGGAAAATTTGGGCTTCTACTGAAGAAGGATCTTGAGGCTACTGTAGAAAATTTGTAGACAGAAAAATTTGGAGAGAGAAATGAAAATGCACTCCAAATCAGAGAGGTCTGAAAAAGGGCAATAGTAACACGTTTCTATAAATAGTGAAGTTACACATCATAACTTGTATACAAGTACATAAGCAATAGCACAGAGCAGTGTCTCACCTGAACTGCTCTGCTCGTAACAGTGACAGCAGATCCTCTATCCTCCTGTACAGAGGAGCCTAACTGCTGCCCCTTGCATTCCTACAGTAGCTGTACTAAGGATGAGGACACAGCCCTGTTGATTGCCTTTCTATTCTGACATATAGTACTGGATGTTTATTTAATCTTTTTAATTTAGATGAATGCAAAAGCGTATGAAGTCTGAAGCAAATGTCTTTATTTAAAATTATGTCCAAGGAATCTAATTTAGTAATTTTGCAGATAAGTTAATTAGACTCACAACAGGGGACATGTACAGCACTGGTACCAGAGTTCACTGTCTCCCACACCACTTCCATATCCCGCCAGAGATCTGTAAAGATACAGTCTGGATAATCCATGACATGGATGTTTAGTGTTTGGTTCTTCTGAAAGCCTTGTGCTGTCAGTTAATGTCTGATAACTTTCAGGAGTTGTAGTTTACACACATATACTCAAAACTCTTCCTTTTCCTTTTGCAGAAAGAAATCCATGATTTGAAAGTACAACTGACTAGTACAGCTGAAAAGGAACAAGATTATTTAAAGCAGCTTTTGACTCTGAAAACAGATCTTGAACAAGAGGCGTATGACCATTTTGAAAATATAGTATTTAATATTTTTGGTGCTATATAGAAGTTACTTTAATACACAGTGAAATGAACTACGATTGTTTTCTAATGAAAATTTTGAACCGCATAGTATGACATTAATTATATATTTACATTTGCAATTGCACTTTCTCTATTTGTATGTATTCTATAGAACATGCAGTTGTTCCATATCTCTGTGACCTACTTAACAAGAAGAGAAAGTTTCTGAATTCATTGTTAATCCTGCTTTGAACTACATAATCTTCAGTAACCATTATATTTATATAAAAGTTGACTCTGGTTATCTTTCCTTCTTCTGTCACCTTTTTGTATGACTGTGATTTTGTTGCAAAGCTTATATTTGTAGATAAAGGCCTGGACTTTTTTCAGCATGGAGTAACGCTTGATAATATGTAGATTTAACTTAAAAGGAGATTTTAAAATGCATGTTCTTATTCCTTTTGGCCATTTATTTTAAATTAGGTTAAAGAATGAACAACTAACAGTGTATCTCAATAAGCTCTCACTAGAGAAAGAACAAATAACACAAGAGAAGAATGGTGTGGCTGCAGAACTCAAGAAACTGCAAGAAAGACAAGAGGCAAGTTGTAAACTTCCAGCTTTTTTTAAAGGACAATACTCAATTTGAACTACAAATCAGATGGTAAACTGCAACATGACATGGTTCTGTAGAGTATTTGAACTATGTTTTGTGTTTGATTTGGAAAGGAAGTGTATTTACACTTGCGAATAAGGCAGACCAGTGTGCTTTGAATGGCTTTGAATTTTTTTAAGAAGTCACTTTTAATATTATTTCTTTGCTGACATGGGTCTTTATTTAGGATAGTAAGAAAAAAGAAGAAAATACAAAGCAGTTAGTTGAACACCTAGAAGAGGCAAATGGCCAGCTAAGGCAAGTAAAAACAAATATTAATATCCGATGTTGTTAAAGGAAGTAGACTCACATAGTTGTGTTCATATGCTGCTTTATGTGATTTTTTTGATAAATGTTTTTCTAGATTATATAGCTAAACAGAAACTACTCAGTATTGCTGTTGGCCAAGTAGAAATTTTCTCAGATTAGAAATACCTATTGCTACAGGAACAATTTTTGCCATCATTTTATATTACATAGAAAGAGCTGTCCTGTTTTGCATTAGACATCTTAGGTGTGAAGGAAATGAAACTAGCAATTCAAGATTATGGATTAAATGTGAAAAGGCAAAACTGGCAAGTGTTACTCTCTGCAGAAGTCTCTGTACCATCAGTTCAATAGACAGGCAGCCTCCCATGTTTCATAGCTGCATTATGATATTCCAGGTTAGGATGTATTTTCCTTAGGTTAGGTGGAACACCTTTTCCTACTTAAAGTATAGACAGTTCACATATTGACTTAGTATGCACGCTGCTTCATTTTAAGAACATTTTCATTGAGTAGCTCATGAAGTTCCTATCAACATTAGCAGCTCTTTTTAGAAAATAAAATACGGGTTTATTAGCAGTACTGAAAAGAAGTTAAAGGTAATAAGTAAATATTTATTAATGCTTGTTAATTTGCCCCTTAGAAATGAACTGGAGTCTTTGAAGGAGAAAATGGCAAAGACAGGTGAAGAGATTAAAAGTAAACTGGATGAAAGAGAAGAAAATGTACGTCACGTCATTTGTCATGAACATATATAACCATAACCTGTAGGACAGAATCTAAATGTAAAATGTTTGTTGGGATTTTTTCTGCAAAGCTCTGCCTGGGGGATGTGATTTCTGCCAGAGGCTTTCTTCTTTCACAGCTGCTGCCAGTTGTGTCATTGTGTGCCCACATGGTGAGCCCTATTATTTTAAAAGACAAGGACAATCACTGGGATGTTTAGTCTTTGCTTGGAAGTCTAATATTAAAGATTTGTTAGATTTCAGGCAGAGAACATGCTTTTCTTTCATACACCCACTGACTGATGGATGGGCTCTGGATTAGCTTTTTATATGTAATGTGAGTTTTAGCTTAAATAGATTCAAATATTTTTACTTTCTTTCTGTAGTTTCAAAGCAACCTGGATTTTTTAGCACTAGAATGGATTTCAAAATTTCATTGTAAAGGTCAAAGATTTACAATTGTCATTCCAGTTTAAAAGTACTGAAAACAAAATTTCAAGAAAGGAAAAGTAGCTGAAGATTCTAGAAAATAATTGGGAAAACTCATTTTTTCATGGATTGTAGGGAACTTCATACAAGTTAATTTTTAATTGTGAAGATACTGGGGTTTTTTTCTTCTTCTTTCTTAACTCCACAACCACTAAGGAACTGGTTCACTGCTATTAATTAACGTCTTGTAGTACTTTATGGCTAAAACTCCAGTCATTGTAACACGTCAGCTTGTGTTTAGTCCCACTGGAATAAACCAGACTGGTGCAAATGCATGTTTGAGAATGTTGACAGGAATTGCTAACACAGGGAGTAATTTTTAGGACTTACTAATTAATGTTCGAAATATCTCTTTCAGATGAATAATTTAAAGAAACAGGTGGAAAATAAAACCAAATGCATTGAAGAGTTGCAGCAGGAGGTGTGTAGAGATTTTAAGTCACAAATACGTAAACACATGGTATTTTGGGGTTTACTTTTCAACATTTTTTGTCTGCTGTGGTATCTTTAGACACACCTTTGTAATTTTAAAAGTTTCCTTTCTTATCCTAACTCTGAATAAATTAAGAAGTCATCTTTGGAATGACTTGATTTGTTAAATTATCCCTAATTTGAAAAAAGCAATTACAAAAACAATAGCTTTAATAAACTTCTACTTTTTTCATTTAGTACGTAGTATTATTTATGTACTTGTAATAAGGACCTGTCTCAATTACCTCTAGTAGAAAAGAATTCTGCACTAGCACAAATTGTAGTAACTTCACTGTAAAAATATGTAACTTGTATTTTTTGTCATGACATCTTCACACCTTCTGTCAGCAGCACTTTAGTTTTAATTCCCATTCTGCACCTCATTTGTTATTCCCTGTTGATGCCCAGGAGGAGCCTTTCATAAGCTCATGAAGGAACAGTATTATCACAGTAATTAGTTGAGCATTCTTTTGTTTGGAAAATTGTTCTGGAACCTGAACTGCAAAACAGTTATTTGCTTGATGAAAGCTGAAATTTTGAAGATTCTGACATTCTTGATGCAGTTAAACCTGTACATAATTCTATTAACTTATTAAAGTACAGTGTTTGTTTTGTTTTATTTCAACAGAATAAGGTGCTGAAAAAGAAAATTACTGTAGAAAGCAAGAAAAACAGTATTTATGAAGGGAAGGTAGGTTTAAATAACACCACGTAGAAGATGAGGTGAGTGTTTTTAAGTCCCAGTGTAACTAATGATAATACTTGTTAAATACGTTCTGAACATGTTTATGGATCTGGGATACAGGGTTTGCAGGAATGAGCCCATAATTTTTAGAAGATGCTTCCATTTTTAATCATTGGGCACTGACTATTGGATATTTAAAAGAGATGGACTTCACATCCCAAGGAATTATGTTTCTAATCAGTTCCTTTCTTTCTTTTCTTTCGTTGATTGTGGACTGAACAGGGTTCAGTAACCCCACTGTAACAGAAAAGTATTTAAAAGACATACATATATTATTCACTTTAGGCTGTTCTTTAAATGTGTTTTGCAGTGGTAATCCCTCTGATGGGAATATTGTGTCCAGCTTTGGGTACTGCACTTGGAGAAAGAAGTGGACTGTTTTGAGGATATTCATGTGAGAAACTTAAAAGGAAAAACTGTAATCAAAATGCACAGCTGAGAGGAAAATGTACCATAAAACCTGTGAAAATCTTACATAGATTTACAAGAGAGGGAATAAAATCTACATCTGTATTTGTGTTTTCCGAGGAATTCACAGCATTTAGGGTGGCTGCTTGGGGCTGTCTTCCACATTGTCCTGTTGCCATTGTTTCTTTGAGTATTTTCTAACTCACTTCGGGCCAAAGTTCAAATCTTTATTCAAAAAAGCTGAACTCTAAATAGGAAACACTTTAATATAATATACCTGAAAAGTAACCGGGTGTTTCCGCTCAAAAATAAGAGGTAAAAAAATCATTAGCATATTAATTCCTAAACAAATAACAGCAGCAATTCTACATTCTCAAAAGGTGAATAAATTGCAGTTAGAGATGGAAAATATGAACAAGCAACATAAGGAAGCAGTTGACATCTATCAAAAAGAAATAGAAACAAAAAAAGTGAATGAAAATAAACTTCATGAAGAGGTGAGAGGTGTTAATTTTTACTGCAATTTTAAATTTTTTAATATTTAAAATGTTTTTATGGAGCTTTATTGGCCAGAGTCCTTTCAATCTTCAAACATTTCAATCTTACCAACAGAAATGGAACTTCTTGTGTATGCCTGTGAGCAAAGCTTTAGTACATTAGGTACATAAGCTGAAGTATTTGAATATGTCTTTGAAAATAAGAACCCAGTTAAATTTTTTTTTTTTTGAGATATCATTCAAAGAAAATTCTACTCTTGGTATAAAGTCAGCATAGCTAAATTAGATTATAACTTCTCCCGTATTAACTATTTTTCTGCCCATACGTTTTTTGATGGTAATGCTAAGAAATGTTAGGACAGAGTGCTTGAAATGGCCTTTTGGCTCAAAGTGCACTTGTCTGCTATGGATGTACCTTTACTCTCTGTTTATTTGCCCATTTTAACTATCTGCATGAAAGATGTCGGATTTGAAAAGGATCTTAAAAGCAAGTGAAGACTAAGTGAGACTACATACTTTGCACCCGTAGGGGGAAGAAGAAATGAAACTAAGATTGATGCCTTAGGTTTTAACTTTTATATTTTTCAAATTCTGTACTGCTTAGTGTGTCACTCTGAAAGTTCCTGGTAGCCTGTTAATTTCTGCTCTTGTACTAGGTGGACATAACAAAGCTTCTCTGGGCCTGCTCTCCAAGGACACTTAGGGTGTCCTAGGCCCAAAAGTATAAACCAAAGAGCTGCTGGGGGGGGGGGGGGTGGATAAGCTGAGGGGAAAACTGAAGCTTTAATTGGAGAATTAACCCTGCTACACAAATGAACCAAACCTATAAAAGTGTGCAGAACTCGTGACCTGTCGTCCATCTTGGGTCCATCTTGGCAGTGGCCTCTGGGCCCCAGGGGGTACCTTTGAAGGCCTTTCAAATAAATACCTACCTTTATTCCCCTACTCCTGTCTAGTCTCTGTTTCTAGGAGGCCTCTTAAGGCATCAAGATTTAAAAAAAATATATTGTTATGTTTTTGAATGAAATGAAATTTATTACTAACAGGTAGAAAAGATGCGGTTGCTTTATGATGAAGCAACAATGATACAGAGAGAAACTGATATCCGATGTCAGCATAAGATAACTGAAATGGTGGCACTTATGGAAAAACACAAGGTAGGAGATTTTACTGATTGCTGTGATTTGTAATGTGTGATACCATGTTAAGAATCTTTCAAAAATGGAAAAAGGCCTGAATCTGGGAAAAGGAAGCTGAACACATGCTTGACTTTTCATCATCTAAAATCAAATTCATTTTCAGATTTTGAAAACATGCATATGGGCAGAAAAATTCCATTTATCTAAATTTATAGGATGAAATTTTTTTTTTTTAAATTCAGACTTCCTTTGTTACCATCTGAATGCAGTATTTTTCAGTATCAGTTTTTGGCCTCTTTCTCTGAGGAGATTACTTAGTGACTGTCAGCAGTTTAGCTTGACACATTTTAGTTTACATTTCTGTTACTCTCTTTTGCAGTATCTTTAGCAGATACCATTAATAACAATAGCACGGCTGGCTCTCATGTGCTGAACACGTATTGCTGCATGGAGATAAAGCAGTCCACAAAATAACACTGCATCGAGCATTTTCTGTTTTACACTTTCTGCAGAAGCATCAGTGTTTGTCCGTGGTGCTTTCTGAATCTCCTCAAGAGCCTGGTTGAAAAAATGACTGATGTTTTAAGGGGTAGATCTATAATTGTAACATTTAGTCACATGTTTTGAGTTTGTTGTTGGTTTGGTTTTTTTAACACAGCTTGAATACGATAAAATGGTTGAAGAAAGAGATGCAGAGTTAAAAATATATAAAATTAAACAGCAAAAGCAGTTATCATCAGAAAGAGCACTGGTAAGGAGTACTTTCCAATATTAAATGATTCAATGGAGGGGCTGATGTCCTTGAAGTGTAATGTAATTATAAATGCCATATTTTACTTCTTCCTATTTGATACTTGGGGATGGGTTAACTGTCTGCTTTAGTGGGACTGAACAGTAAAAATCAGCCCACTAATTGTTTGCTTTTATTTTCTTACAGATGTTATTCTGGGCACTAAAAACTCCAAAATCTTTCTAAAAATAAATTGGAGTAGCAGTGTGTTTGTGTCTACTCTTCCAGATAGTGTGTCATGTTCTGACTTCACAGTTTGAATAGGAAACTTTTGTTTTAAATAGTTTGATTCTGCCCTCTCACCCCTGTTCTCCCAAGTGTTTTAAGGTCTTACCTTGAACACTTCTGGTCAAGTACCTGTTTCTGATAGTACTTCAGTCTTTTTTAAACAAGCTAAAACAAAGCTTCAGGTATAGGGTTGAAAAACAAATAGAATTATGTTTTGTTTCTAATGAGTATACCTGTGTGCCAGTTTGGGCAAATTTGGAAATATATCCTTTGAGAGAAGGCACAACCACCCCTCCTCCCACCAGGTTCGGGAAAAAATCAGTTTTCCTCGAAGGAAAGTGAAAGAGATAAAACTATTTATTTAAGAAATACACAGGAAAAGGATACTAATGCTAAATAATAAAACCTCTCACTGTAGAGAGAAAACCTGGGAAAGTTTCAGAGTCCTTCCGTAGATCTCTCTCCCCCTCCTTGGAGCTGGGATGAGGTGGTGGGCCCACCTCCAGGGCCAAGGCCTCGGTGGAAGGTCCTCCCGATGTATTCTGATGTTGAAACAGTCCAGCAGAGAAAAGGGGAAAAAATGAAGTCCCAGGAGAACAAAAGTTCAACTGTCTGTCTCTCTCTCTCCGGAGAAAAAGAAAGCCGAAAGCTGGCTGGAAAGCAAGCTGCTTCCTCCCGCTCCCGCTGCTGCAGAAGCAGACAGGTTTTGCCTCTGTGTCCTTGGAACATGAAAACAAACTGCAAACTGCTTTGAAAAAGTATACTTTTCTCTCTCCCCTCTCAGGCTCAGTTTAAAGGCATAGAAAGGCACAAAATTAATTTCTGGGCATGGGGCAGTGATATGGGATACACATCATAAAGTCACCCCAAGACAACCTGTTAATTACTGTCTCACTTTGGACTGTTTTCTTTTTTCTGGGTTGTGCATAGTTAACCCTATCCTTTATTTAATTGTTTTTAGGAAAATGAACTGTCATGTTTGAAAAGTGAACTGTCATCCCTTAAGGAACAACTGAAAGCAGAAATTGAAGAAAAGGTGGAGTTTTTTACTAACTGAGTGGTGTGGGTGAGAGGTGTGGTCTGGGCTTGTGCTCTGGGAGAAATTGTATAAGAAATGAAACTGAATAGAAAAATAATGACTTTTGAATGCTGCAGTGGTACTAAACCTGTCATATATTTGTGTAAACTTTGTAACAGTATGATTGTAGACTGTGTTCTGTAGTTACACCAAGAAGATTTTTAACAACTGAATGGAAATAAAATGCTTACTTCCTATCACATAACTCTTTTGTAGGAGAATCTTGTAAAAGAGCACTCTCGAAATATGAATCCTGAAAGTGAAAAGAAACACAAGGTAACTTTAACTTTTTAATTCGTTTTAGAATTCAGTCGTATTTATATGTGTAGAATCTAATTGAAGCGCCATGATAATTTATTTGCATTCAACAAAAGACATTGGGACATTGGAATGCTTTTAACTTAAACCTTTTTTAATTTTAGAAAATACAAACTTATGTTCCTGAGACTCCTAAACCTTGTTTAGATCTAGATGGTGAATCTATTAATGTAAAAAATAAAAAGTCTCCAAATTATATTCCTATGGAAGTCAACACAGTGAAAAAGAAAAAAAATGCCTCCTTTGGTACCTGCAGAAAGCCCTTTGGGCTGTCCAACATTGGAGGTTTGTAGCTCCTAACAGTGAATTTTTCTTGTTGCATTTTTCTGACTGTATTTCTTACTTCTCTGTAGATGCTTACTTATTTTTTTCCCTGGGATAAGAAGGGATCTTAAAGGGTGAGACCATTCCATGGCGATATTAGAGAGCAGTTTGTGGAAGGGCTCCCAGTGTGTCATTTTTCTTGCTCAGTTACTAAATTTCTCCATTATTATGGATCAGTAGCAATTCCTGTCCCAGAAGGATTGTGAATTTAATAATGTCTCTAGAATTGTTTTACTTAGTCTTAAAAGTGTCCATTTGTAAAGGCACTTTTTTCTCTATGGAAGAGAAAAAAGCTTATATAGCTGTAAAAATTGTCAAAGTATCAAAGTATTCCTGACTGCAGAACTTACCCCTCTTCCCTGTCAGGAGTTCTCTTGTGGTTTTCATTTTCGAACAATAGAATCCACTACCATTTTGATGTTATCTTTCTGAAAAAGGACTGCACAGGACCATTGCAATGTTTCTCAGAAGTTTAACTTCTGGTGAAAAGACTATTTAAGTAAAACCAATCTTGATGTTGCTATCAATCTTTCTCTGAAAGCGTTTTCCTGCAATTTTGTTTGTTTCCATTTTCTTAGATGTTTCAGTCCACATGTAGTGGCTAAAGTTCAGAATAACCTGAGTTTCTGCAGATAAGCATAAAAAACTTAGATACAATGTGCCATGAAATTCAGTTCTTCCACAGCTTCCTGTTCATTCTCCTTGTTTGGCACCGAAAAAGGATATTTCCACCCCATCCCACTTTGTTTAGGTCTTTGCTTCACGTTTGGATGGAAAGATAATAGTTCCACTGCATCTCTCAGGTGTCTTCGTGGACACTCAGACCGTAAACTGGGTCATGAGTTTGGGTTTAGATTCTATACTTAACCCATTATAGGAGAAGGGTTCACGAAGGATGTCTGGACTTCAGGCGTCTCTCTTGAAAGCTGTTTATTGCATAGACGAAGTTACAGCATTTCAGGGAGTGGGTATCCAGAGCCAGCCCTACAGCTGCCAGCTCCAGCTGTAGGCATACCTGAAGCCACTTTCTGTTCAAGTTACAAAGCCTTATATGCTTTTCTTTGCAGAGTATCTTAACACATAACAACCAATAAGCACCATACCCAATACCTTTACATTTGCCTATAGCCTATCATAGCTACTACCATCACCATATTATAGTCATTATTATCCAATCACAAGAGTAAGTAAGTTACAATTTAAGCGTACAATGGAAAATTCTCAGACCTCTCTTTTTCTTCCTGCATCGACATTTCTTGTTTGCCTGCCATATCTCTCTTTTTGGTAAAGACATGTTTTCTATTTACTTATGCTCTTCTCGAGACTTATTTACTTGGTGAAAAACATGTTCTTGCTTGTAGTCACATCCCTTTGTCCTACTCCTAAAAATCTCCTTCCAACTCATCTCCAACCTTTGCCTTCTCAGTTACTCAGCAATCACTGTTTCAGCAAAACATCTTTTACTCTGTATCAAAACTTGCTTTCATTTCTATCTCATCCCCAGTTTCTACTTTCAGAGATCTTTCTGCCAAGCCTACATATCTGTGAAACTTTCTTACCAAACTTTCATCTTCTCCAACACCCCATAAAATAGAATTTAATAATTTTAAAATTTTCTTTCCCAGACATATATTATGAAGACTCCTCCAACAGATAAACTGCAAAGTGGAAGAAGCACAAACCTGCCTTCAGAGCAGAGCATGAGGAAAAAGCAGAAAGTGCTTATCCGACTGGATAGTGAGTCCGAGAGCTCTGAGCACAGCGACCTCCTGGTAAGAGTCAGAGAACAAATCGTGTACTGAACAGTTCTTTGTGCTCACTGCTGTGTCTAAGAATGGAGATAAAGAGTTTGGGCTTCCACAGTCAAGCAATATTTATGTGTATATTTTTACTTAATTGGTTCTTTCTGGAATTGTAGTTGTATGTACATAATTTACATTCTTTTTATTGAACTGTTATGCCTCATAATGACATCTTAACTTTTTTTTTTCCATAGTTTAGTATCCCTAGGGGGAAATAAAAAGTACTTTTTAATATAGTGTGACTAAGTAACTTTTTAATTTATTAGAGCATAGTCTCGGAAGAAGAAATGTTTAAAAAACTGTACAAAGATTATCCTCAGGCTTCGCAATTACATTCCACAGCACCAAAAAAGGTATGTTAGCCTTTTATAAGATTAAACCAAACAGTTAACCAGATTGTTTACAGAAACTAATGGGTGGCTTTATTTTCCTTCCTAGGCACCAACTCCATCCAATGTGAAATCTCCAGGCTCTGCACTGAAACTCAAAACCATGAGGAGAGTGCGCGAGGCAGGATGGACTGCCATGTCCAAAATGGACAGGAAAAGAAAAATTAAAGAAGTTGTAAAGTTCTTTGCCTAAAATGCAGAAGTACCCAGTGCCCTGGCATTACTTCCTAGTGCCACCACGGGGTTGTTATTCTCTCTGAGTTAGTACTTTGTTGCATTTTTCTGTCATACTTAGTGTGTGTAATACTATGTTCATTTCCTTTACACACATAAACTTTATAGATCTGTAACTACATCCCCTTGCAGAGCATTTCCCACCTTTCCTCCCTTGTGCTGCAAAATGTTGGGACACAAATTAGTCAATTTTAAATCTTAAAATAAATATAACTACATAGAAAGTTGTTTCAAAGCTGTTTCTGGCATTAGAAATTCTGGTTTTAAAGAACTTCTGTTCTTTAAATTTACTCTGTTTTTCTTAATACATAATACTTAGTGAAAGAAATATCGCTGTTAACTGTATGCAGTTTTACCTGAAGTCCTCTTGCCTTTTCCCTGCATTTTAACTGCTGTTAGACCTTTCTTTTTAGACTGTTTTGTTCTCAGTATGTTAAAACAGTTTTGAAACTTCTAAAATTGAAGTTTCAATAGATTTACTTGTATTCAAAAAGATTTCAGCGTCATAAGGAGTAAAATATGCATGTTGTAAGATTGTGAAAACAGTGTTAAGATGTCATTAAATTGTTTATCTGAAATATAAAGTGTGGGACTAAATGTTGTTGCTTTAAATATTTGAACACAGACAGAAATCACCAGGCAGCCTTCCTAAGGACCAGCATCTTCTGCCACAGAAGTGTAAGGATAGATTAGAACATCTATTTCTGTATTAATCCTTGGTTAGTCTTAGTTTCACCACAATGACAAACCCTACTTCAGAGTCTAGAGATAACAAGAAAACTACAAGTACATCTTAAAATACAATGAAAAATCAAAATCCCCGATTCATCTGAAGTGGGAAGCAAAACATACGTGTTGCATTCTTTTTGTGTAGTCTTAGGGATAGGCCAGTGGTTTGGGTTCCTTATGCTGGGCTGTTGAACAGTGATGTTAATAAGATTTGTTATTGTATGTAACTAACAAATATTGTGCAAAGATCTGGAAGAATATACTGTGCTTTCCCCATGCGCACTTGAAATTAAAATTTGAAGTCTGTACTGCCCACAGCTAGACTCAAAACAGTAAATAATCAATTAGAACCTTGGTATTTTCAGGGACATGAATCCATGGTGTATCACATAATTCTCCTCATACCATGAGTGTGTCCTGTGAGGTGCTGTGTAAATCACCTGAAAAATTACAAAAATATTGCCAGCAACACTCTCAAAAGCTTGCAGGAAATGCAAACAGCTGGGAAGGGTATAAAATCATGTCTGCCTGTTTCTGTGCCTATCAATGGACTGAGGGTCCCCGTACTTGTTGCCATGGCAACAGCCCACAGCTCCATCTCCCCCTGTCTCTTTCTCTGGCACCTGCCCCTCATGTCCAGTTCCATTGCTGGTTGTGGACCCAGTTCTGTCGCTGGAGCAACCATGGGGCCACGGGAGAATCCAGAGAGTGAAAGAGACCAAACTCTTGGGCTCAGACACAGACAGGTCCATGGGGGAAGGAAAAGTGGTGCAAGGAAGCAAAGCCAGGAATTCATTTGCTGCTTCCCACAGGCAGGTGGGTGTTCATCAATCCCCAGGTGAGCAGGACTCCATCCCAGGCAGTGGTGACTTGGGGACACAAATGCCACCACTTTCAGCATCCCCCCCTTCCTCCTTCTCCCCTCTCTTTCCAGAATGATTCTTACTCCATATGGTCTGGGAATCTGGGGTGAAGTCAGGGTCACCTGTCCCAGCTGTGTCTCTCCCCCTTCCTGGTGCTCCCCCAGCCCCCTCACCAGTGAGGCAGGGCAAGGAACAGGAAAGGCCTTGGCTCTGGACAGGCACAAAAGCCTCCTGGAATTTTCCCCCCATTTCCAGCCCAAATCCAAGCCTGGCCCCAGAGAAGCCCCTGGGAAGGAAGTTAACTCCCCCCAGCCCAAACCAGTCCCCAGTGCCCATCCCCCAGCACTGGGGCCAACAGTGCTGTACGTGATGCCTAGGCATCGAGCCACTGCTGGAGCTGTGCGAAAAGCTGTAGCTACGATAAAAAGCTGCAGCTATGCAAAAAGAAGTAGTTACTTTGTAACAGGGTACGGAATGAAGCACTTTTTAGAAATCAGCAAATTTAGCAGAATGAGCTAACAGCAAAAAGCTGAGTGCTATTTGAGCAGACAATCATAGAGCATGCACAGGGAACAGGGGTGAAGAGTTCACGCCCCAGGAACACCTATGAGCCTTCCTCAAAAGCGACCACCAGGAGGCTGACGACCACCTCGTGCAGAAACCGCACATGTGCTACTTGGGCTTCCTTAATCATGTAATTAGAAAATATGTTGCAATATTAAAGTGTCGTGATTTGACACTGGCCCGACGCCAGGCACCCACAAGAGCCACTCGCTCACCCTCCCCTGCCACAGCTGGGCAGAGGAGAGACGGAAAAAAAGAGAACAAAGGCTTCATGAGTTGAGATAAGCACCAGGAGAAAACACTTCAAGGGCAAAACAGTCTTAACTTGAAAGTTACAAAGTGAATTTATTGCTAACAGAATCAGAGGAGGATAATGAGAAATAAAATACGCCCTTAAAAACACCTTTTCCCCCCCAGCCCCTCCCTCCTTCCCACCGACAGCGCAGGGAGACTGGGCATGGGGATTTGTGGTCAGTCCATCACCGCAATTTTCTTCTACTGCTCCAGGAGAGGAGTCCTTTCCCTGTGGTACCGTGGGCTCCCTCCCACGGGAGACAGTTCTCCATGAACCTCTCCGACGTGGGTCCACTCTCACGAGCAGCAGTCCTACCACACCCACTGCAGTGTGAGTCCCTCCCACGGGCACACAGTCCTCCCAAGACTGCTGCGCCATGGGTCTCTTTCCACGGGGTGCAGCCCTCCAAGGACAGGCTGCTCCAGCCTGGAATCAAGGGCCCTCTCTCTGCACCGGGTCTTCCACTGCATCAGAGCCTCCTCCAGGCACCCACCCAGCCCAGTGTGAGCACCTCTCCCATGGGCTGTGGGTGGATCTCTGCATCCCCTGTGGACCCATGGGCTGCAGGGGCACAGCTGCTTCCCCATGGTCTTCACCACGGCCTGCAGAGGAACCTCGCCTTTGGCACCTGGAGCACCTCCTCCCCCTCCTTCTTCACTGACCTTGGTCTCACCATGTTGTTTTCCCTCACATGTTCTCACCTCCTCCTCTTCTAGAATCCAAAATCTCTTGTGACTTTGTTTTGATTTTCTTCTTAAATATGTCATCACAGAGGCATTACCAGCCTCTCTCATTGGCCCAGTTCTGGCCAGCAGCATGTCCATTTTCAGAGCTATCAGGGATTGGCGCTGCTGGACATGGTGGAAACTTCCAGGAGCTTCTCACAGGAGCCACCTCTGTGGCCCCCCTGCTACCAAAAACCAGGCCAAGCAAAACCAATACAGAAGGTTAGGAAAGTATAATGTGCACATTAAATAAAAAAGTGTTAAAAGCTAGTACTGTGTGAAGAATGGACGAGTGAGCTTATGGTGGAACTATCCCCCTCACTCTCAGCATCAAATAAGCAAATACCTGCTCTGTAGGCCTTATACTACGGAGCACTGTTTTCTTACCTAGTTTTTGGGCATCAGTCTGGCGACCCTGGCAAGACGGGACTCTCTGCCTGGCTGCAAGATCCGTTGGAGATGGGGCCTCCCTTGGAGCGCCCTGAGAATTTCTCGGAGGGACTCTGTACTTCACCAGCTCTCTGTGGGGTAGAGAAGGACCCACTGCAGGAAATTTAAGGTATTTGTTGATTGTTCTTGAATTTTGTTTCTGGTCTTGGTTAAATAACTCCCATAAGATGTGGGTGACATTCCATGCAAGGCGCTGTATCACAGGTGAAATTCCTGAAGTTGATACAAGGGGTTAGAGTCCCTGAAAGAAGTCTAATGACTTTTGGTATTGGCCTTGGCCTTGGCCTTGGAATTTTGCGTTTAATTGTGGTATATGTGGTGTTTGTTATTTTGTATATTTCGTGTTGTAAGGGTAGTAGTTGTTTGCCTTGTGTGTTTTAGGAAACTCATTTTATGTCCTATCGTACCCCAATTCCTTGTGGATTGTGACTGTGTAATCCTTTTGTTTCCACTGCTTGTCGGTACTGTAAAAGAGAATATTAGTGCTAGGTGACTCAGAGATGCCCAGTGTGTGTTCAGTGTAGTATAGGGGGAATAAAGAGAAAGAAAGGAGAAGTACTAGTACATACTGATAAGCGTGGAAATTTGGATTGCATTAAGAATGGGTAACACAGGAAGTAAAGATGTTATTAAAAGGAGTCCACTAGGATGTATTTTGGCACATTGGAAAGATTTGGGAAGAATCCCAGGAGGTAATTTGAAGAAAGGTAATCTGATTAAATACTGTAACCAATGGTAGCCTTTGTATAAATTGGAAAGTGATGAAAAGTGGTCCCCTAATAGACCTTTAAATTATATTACACTGTTACAGTTGATGTGGCTTTTAAGAAGGGAAGAAAAATGAGATCAAGTGATATATATGCAGACGTGTTTTTTACCCTGAAGGATAAACCTGAGTGGCAGAAGGAATGTGGCAATAATTTGGCCCCACAAAGATAGAGACCCTTTCATCCTATCCTTGGAAAGGGATAACAGGCGGAAAATAAGGACATGTTGTTCAGCATGTAGTATAGGGCAGAGATGTCTGAAGTTGGCAGAAAAGTACGAGGAAGACAGTGTTACAGATGTCCAAGACTTACAGCCAAGTTACCCCAGGCCAGCTGTACACTCCCACCAGCTGCTCCTCCCCCTCAGTTAAGCCTGAGTGGTAATGAGGATGAGATGGATGATCCTGGTGAGAGGACAAGTTCAGGGACCCCAGGGGCCACACGAACAAGGAGTAAAACCAAGAAAGCTTTGCCTTTCGTTGCCCCGTTAAGGCAAGTGGTGGGTCCCACAGGAGAAGCTTTGTGGGTGAAGGTCCCCTTTTCTACTAGTGACCTGACCTCCTGGTGGGAGGAAGTTAGGAATTCTAGAGAAGACCCTAGCAAAGTAACAAAAAGGTTTGAGTTAATAGTCAAGAATCAAGACCCAGATTGTGCTGATACTGATTTAATGTTGGCAGAGCTAACAGAAACAGAAAGAGAGTTAGTGATAAAGACAGCCAGAGCACATGTGCAGGGACAAATTGCTAGTGGAGCCTTACAAGGTACAGTGGACCTGTTGTTCCTATTGTAAACCCTTTGTGGGACCCAAATGATGCAGGCAGCTATGCGATGTTAACTAGATACCCGGAACTAGTCAAATTTGGATTAGAAAATGCCATTCCAAAAGCAGTAAATTGGTTGGTAACATACAGTGTTAAACAGGGACAGCATGAGTCACCCATTGCCTTTGTGGACAGGCTCCGAGCAGCTGTGCTGCTGTAAATATGCAACCCTAGATCCCTTGTCAGATATGGGAAAGCAACAGTTAGTTTCCCTGATGTTAGGGCAATCTAGCCCAGATATCAGGCAGAAACTTCAGAAGGTGGAAAAGCCTGTAAATAGAGACTTAGAGGCATTAATGGGAGAAGCATGGAGGGTGTACAGTAATAGGGATAAACAAAAGAGGAGAGAAGTCACTACAGCCATAGTGGCAGCTCTGGATCAGCACCAGGGAGAGGACATGGGTGTGGATGAGGCAGAGGCAGGAGCAGAAATACCAGAGGCAGAGGAGGTTCCAACCAGCCGCAGACTAAGTTGGGGACAAATCAATGTGCATACTCTAAGAACGAAGGACATTGGAAATGCCAGTGCCCGGAGTTAGCAGACAAAGTACAAGAAACTATTGTAGCCACTCTAGATGATAATGAATGACGGGGACAGGCAGATCTTACCCTAGAGGACCCACTGGATAAAATACAACTAGAGAATAATAAAGTTGAATTTTTAGTAGATACTGAAGCCACATTTTCAGTCTTGAATCAAGCATTGATACCTAAAAGTGAAGAACATATTCAACTAATAGGAGCCACTTGCCAGCCATAAAATGCATTTTTCCTGAAACCAGTTGTTATAAACATATATTGTAATACTGGCTTCTTGCAAGTATTAAGGTAGATATTATATAATGTTAGAAATGCTTTTGCTGTGTGGATGTAGTTTTCTTTCTTTTTAGCAAGAATATTAGCAAGTGTGAGCAAGTAAGAGAACCTCCAAGCGAGTAGAGGATGAGGCCCAAGAAGCTGCTAATCAACACTTTGTCCAGGGAACAAAAGGGCCCAAAGGCTGCTCTGCCCGGAGAACGGGCGGCCAGGAGAGTCCGAGAGCCCTTATCACGGCTCTGCCTGGAGAGACGAAGAGGCCCAAAGCTGCAATCAGCCCTGACTGTCTGGAGAATTAAGAGATCCACCCCACCATCGACTCTTACCTAGCGGGCCCAACCCCAAGAATCAAAAGAAATAAAACCGCAAGGCAGAAGACTACACATGCTCTAAAAAGGCGGACCCAAGGAGTGGCCATGCAGAACAGCTCTGAGAAAAGTTTGAATATTAATAGAGAACAGACAGTAAAAATGGTATAAAAAGGACTCACCTCGAACATCAGGTGTGCTCTTGGCAGAGTGCCAAGGCACCCAGCCGTTACCCCTTTGCTTTCTTTTATGTGTCTCTTATTGTCTTTATATTAAATCCTTTAAATTCTCACAGGAGAGTGAACCTCGTTTTTCACACACTTAAATATAAAATTGGGAAGAAGATGGGAATACACCAGTTTCTTTTTTTACCTAACTCACTCAAATCTCTACTAGGCAGGAATTTGCTTGAAAATTTAGAAGCAACAATTGAGTTCAGAAAAGGAAAAATTAAATTTAAGGTACCTGAAAACAAATTAACAATAGGACTGACAATTGACACAGAACCAACAAACAATAGTAACTATTTGGAACAAATATTGAATCAGGTTTATCCAAGAGTATGAGATACTAATACACCAAGAAGATCAAAACAGGCAGACCCTATTAGAATCGAGCTACAGACAGGAGTTAGGCTAGTAGTCAGAAAGCAATACCCTTTAAAGTTAGAAGATAGAAAAAGAATAGAGCAAACAATCAATAAATTCCTGACATTAGGATTGTTGAAAGAATGTGAGTCAGAATTTAATACTCCTATATTACCAGTAAAGAAACCTAATGGAACTTACAGACTAGTGCAAGATTTACGGGCAGTTAATGGAATTGCTAAAAGTATTCACCCAGCAGTTGCAAATCCCTATATCTTGCTAACTAAACTTTGAGATTATTTTATTTGGTTTTCGGTGATAGATCTTAAAGATGCTTTCTTCTGTCTGCCACTTGCAGAAGAAACTCAAAATGTATTTGCTTTCAAATGGGAGAACCCTGGTAGAGGCAAGAAAAAACAGCTTACCTGGGCAGTATTACCTCAGGGGTTCAAAAACTGTCCCACAATTTTTGAGAATCAATTGGCTAAAGAATTAGAGCAATGGCAATCTCCACCTGGGGAAGGAATAGTCTACATCCTACAATATGTAGATGATTTGCTAATTGCTACTGAAACTACTAAAGAATGTTTTGAATGGACAGTGACACTTTTGAATTTTCTGATTTTCTTTGAATTTTCTATTAACTGAACAGTTATCAAGTATCTCAACAGAAAGCCCAGCTGGTACAGCAACAAGTGACCTGCCTCAGATATGAGGTCTCCAGAGGACAACAGTCCTTGCAAGCTGCCCAGAAGGAAGCAATTTGCCAGACACCTAGACCACAAACAGTAAGAGAACTCCGTGCTTTCCTTGGAATGACAGGTTAGTGCTGACTGTGGATGTACAACTATAATTGATCAAGAAACCTTTATATAAATTGGTGAAAATCTCTAAAAATACTGTGATGTGGACCCCCAAAGTGAACAAGGCCTTTGAAGAATTGAAGCGTGAACTCATGAGAGCCCCTACTTTGGGGCTTCCTGGTGTGAGTAAGCCATTTTGCTTAATCTCACATGAGAGACAGGGAACAGCTTTAGGAGTTCCGGCACAACAGCTGGGTCCTTACAAAAGGGCAGTAGCCTATTTTTCTAAACAACTCCTTACTGTGAGCAAGAGCTGGCTCACCTGCCTTAGGGCAGTAGCAGCAGTGATCACGAGCATTGAAGAGGCATGGAAGTTCACACTAGGCCAAAAGACGACTGTCTTAGTGTCGCACACGGTGTCAGCTGTTTTAGAACAGAAAGGCAACCATTGGCTGTCTCCTTCAACGTTCCTAAATTACCAAGCAGTCCTGGCCGAATCTGATGATATTGAAATTCAAGTGACCAATATTGTTAATCCTGCCTCTTTTCTGCAAGAAGAATCTGAAACTGAACCTGTAGTAAACGACTGCCTAGAGACCATCGAAGCTGTGTACTCCAGCCGCCCAGATCTAAAGGAGGAGCCGCTCCCAGATGCCATGAACTGGTTCACTGATGGCAGCAGTTTTGTGAGACAGGGAGTGCGAATGGCGGGGTACGCTGTGACGACAGTCTCAGAGGTAATCGAGTCAAGCCCATTACCAACAGAAACCTCAGCAAAAAAGGCTGAGCTGATAGCCCTCACTTGAGCATTAGAACTGGCAAAAGGAAAAAATTAATATTTGGACTGATTTCAAATATGCTTCTGGAATTGTTCATGCCCACGGAGCCATACGGAGAGAAAGAGGACTCCTGACTGCACAAAAGAAGATTGTCAAATATGCAACTGAAATCCTCAAGCTCCTTGAGGGGGTAAAACTTCCATTGCAAGTGGCAATTATACATTGCCGAGGGCACTCCAAAGGTAACACTCTCCCGTAAGCAGGTAACAAATTTGCACATTTTGAAGCTAGAATTGCTGCTGGAAGAAATGAACCAACTCTGGCAGCTTTAATACGTACTGCAGTAGATATTAGGCTAGCCAGCCTATAAAATACCAACATTCTGATTATAAATGGATTATTGAAAATAAAGGAAAACTTTTAGAAAATGGTTGGGGACAATTAGAAACAGGTGAACTAATAATACCAAGAAAGTTAATAAGACATTATGTGAAATCTGAATATGATAAGACTCACTGGGGAGCAGAACCCTTACACCAATACCTAAGGGAATGAATTGCAGGCCCAGGCTTGCAGGACATTGTTAAAGAAGTAACATCACAATGTGTGACTTGTTTGAAGAATAATCCAAATACAACAGCTAGGCTAGAACAAGGAGTTACTAGCAGAGGAGCTTTTCCTGGAGATTTATGGCAGATAAACTTTTCTGAACTTCCAAGAAAGTGGGTTTTTCGATATTTGCTAGCACTTACTTTCTCTGGATGGCCAGAAACGTTCCCTTGTAGGACAAATAAAGCTAGAGAAGTGATAAAAGAATTGTTGAATAAGATCATACCTAGGTTTGGTAGAAATACCTAGAGAAATACCCTCTGATAGAGGATCACATTTCTGTGCACAAATTGTGCAAGCTGTCAGCGAAGCATTAGGAATCCAATGGCAGCTTCCCACACCCTACACACCACAAACCAAAAAAAGAAGAACCATATGATCAAACAACAGATAGCTAAAATTTGTCAAGAATTGAATTTATATTGGTATCAAGCTTTACCTATTGCCCTTATCAGACTCAGAATAAAACCTAGGTCTAAAAAAAAAGTTAACCCATTTGAAATTCTTTATGGCAGACCTTATGGATTAAATGTTACTCACGATGAAAATTTGGCTCAAGTTAGTAATATCTGTGAATATTTAATGACTATAAACAAACAATTGCATCAGAAGTTTAATACTGTGTTTGAGAATCATCCCAAGCAGCCAGATCATAAATTGCATACAACTGATCCTGGTGACTGGGTGTATGTTAAAAATTTCTCTCTGCAAGAGAAGTGGGACAGACCGTTCCAAGTGCTCCTTGCTAACTACCTACCTACCTTGCTCCTTCCTAATTACCTTTACATCCATTTGAGTAAAAGAGAAACCTACCTGGATTCGATACACTCAAGTGAAAAAATCACCAACTAAACCCTGGATGACCAAACCTGTTGTAGATAATGGACTAAAATTATTCACTCAATAAATTCGCTCGTAGACCATGAAATCCATATTGTATTTCACTGTCTTTTCAACTGATTATACTGTCGCTGCCTTTGATGTTAACACCTATGTAACACTAATAGAAACCGTAGCTAATTATACAAGATCTAAACAGGTAAATATTTTGAGACCAGTTCAAGACTATAGTTGCAAAAGAATTTGCAAAAAATAAAAAAAGGGGGAACTTGATGTCTAGGCAGCGAGATAATGCTTGAACTATGCAAAAAGCTGCAGCTATGCAAAAAGCTGTAGCTATGCTAAAAGAAGTAGTTACTTTGTAACAGGGTATGGAATGAGGCACTTTTTAGAAATCAGCAAATTTAGCAGAACGAGCTAACAGCAAAAAGCTGAGTGCTATTTGAGCAGACAATCATAGAGCATGCACAGAAGGCAAGGGTGAAAAGTTCACTCCCAAGGAAGACTTACGAGCCTTCGTCCAAAAGGGCCACCAGGAGGCTGATGACCACCTCGTGCAAAAACCATGCATGTGCTACACGGGCTTACATAATCATGGAGTTAGCAAATATGTTGTGATATGAAGGTTAGGAAAGTATAATGTGCACATTGAGTAAAAAATGTATAAAAGCTGGTACTGTGCAAAGAATGGACGAGTGAGTTTGTGGTGGAGCTATCCCCCTCACTCCCGGCATCAAACAAACAAATACCTGCTCTATAGGCCTTATGCTATGGAGTACTGGTTTCTTGCCCAGTTTTCGGACATCATGCAGCCAGCCCTGGCAACGAGGCATCAGGATACCATGATGTATACCATGGCAACCAACTGTAGCAACAGGGTTTTATTATGGTTGCCACGGCACTGACCTTTCAATAGCATTGTGGGATAGTTTCCACAGCAAATGGTTCATGCAAGTGTCTTACGAGGTCTCTGGCAATTGGTTTATTGATGGTTGCCATGGAAATTGCAGCAATGGGGGTCTCTGTGTAGGTTTTCGTGGCAACTGCCATAGGAGCTTCCCCCCCAATGGTTGTCATCATAACCAGCCTTGGCAACAGGACCTGAAATGCTTGTGGTGGCAGCCAACTACAAGAGGTCTCAGTGAAGTGTCCATGGCAACAGTCCCTGGACACCTTTCCATGATGGTTGCCACAACAGCCACCCCAAGTGCTGGTTACCATGGAAACAGTCCCTGGCAAAGCACTTCCATGTCTGGTTGCCATGGCGCTGGGCATCACAGTGCGCTTGGCTGATGCTTGCCTTGATAACATCACAGCTCCAGAATTCCATGGCACAAGCCCATATCAATGGGTCCTAATGCTGGTTTCCATGGCAATGGAGCATCATGACTGTTTCAGGCCTTGCTTGCCTTGGCACCACACTAGGGAAGGAGTCTTAAATTCATAGTTGCTGTGGTAATTGCTGTGGTAACAAGTGTGATTGATAATTGCTGTGGCAACAAGTTCCCAGGGAGGTGGTGGATGTCCCATTCCTGTAAACATTGAAGGTCAGGTGGGACAGGGCTCTGAGCAACCTGATCTGGTGAAAGATGTGCCTGCTCATGGTGGGGGGGGGGGGGGGGGGGGGGGGGGGCAGACGAGAGCAGAGTTCTTCCAATCCATTCTTTGACTGTTTGGTGGAAAGGGGCTGCTCAGTGGATTTCCTGGCTGATCCTGGTACCTGGTCACCAGAGTCTGCCCTGCCCTATTCAGTCTTCTTCTTCTGTGTTTGCTCTCTGTGTATTCCCAGTTTCACTCTGTGTGTCTATGTGTGTTTGTGTGCTGTAAGGACCAAGTTCCTGCTGCTGCTGAGACCTTTTGGAGGGAGTGAGAATTGGGCCCAGGTCCTGGGGTCCGACTGGGACCATGGGGGCCCTGCCCAGTGGTGTCAGCTACCAGAGTGATCGGCATCTCTCAAAGGATGGAAGTGCCCTAGAGAGCAGAGGGAACACACGGCACCTCTGTCAGCAGACATATGAAGATGGGTATATTTGGGATCAACAGGCTGAGGCTCCCCTGGTTTGCCTCCCTGTAGGTGCACACAACTATCACAAAAGATTGCTAACAATGAGGCCCTGCAGTGTCACCATGTCCACTTGGTTCCATGAGGTCCTGCAGTGTCACAGGGGCTCCTCAGCACCATGGGGTCCCCATGGTTACAATGGCCATTTGGTTCAACATGGCCCTGTGGTGTCACACTGGCCCCTGGGCACCAAGAGGGCCCCCAGATCCCCTTTGTGCCATGACATCCTGCAGTGTCACAATTGCCCCTTGGTTCCATATGCCCCCACAGAGTCACAACGGCCCTTGTGCACATGAGGCCACTCAGTGTCACAAGGATTACTTGTTTCCATAACCTGCAGTGTGACAGGGTTCCATGTGCCCTCAGAGTGTCACAACTGCCCTTGGTTTCCATAAGGCCCCAGAGCATCACCTTGGTTCCAGGTGTCCCCATAGCATCATAATGGCCCCTTGGCACCACAAAGCACTGCAGCGTCACAGGGTCCCTCTTGTGATTTGGCCCTGGCTGGTTCCAGGTACCCACCAAAACTACTCTATGACTGCACTTCTCAACTGAACAGGGGAGAGAAAATATAATAAAAGCTCCATCAGCTGAGATAAGGATGAGGAGAGATCCTGCATCGACTAAGTCACAGGAAAAACAGACTTGGCTTGTGGAAATTAATTGAATTTATTACCAATCAAAATCAGAACAAGATAATGAAGAGTAAAACAGGTGTCCAAAACACCTTCCTATTACAATATCCTGCAGCCATAGGGAGGAGAGGAGAGATCCAACAGGCAGGAATTGTGCAGCAAGATTGATTTATTTAATTATTTTACAAACTCTTTTATAGAGTTTTTCTCCATAGTCTAATTGGACAAGGGATCAGCCACCCCTTGGGGTGATTGGCTAAAATCCTAAAACATCCATTGTCAAAATATTTTTCTACTATACCATAAACAAAGCTTCGCAAGGTCACAGGTGTTCATAGCTTATAGAACTCTACAAATATCTTCAGTGAGAGAGAAAAGTATTTCATGGGACTGGAAAGAAGCAAGAAAAATTCTTGCTAGCAGCAATATTGTATCCACACCTTCCCCTCACTTTTCCCCTGTTCCCAAGGCTGCCTCCTTTCTCCTCAGTGGTGCAGGGAGACAGGAAGGGGATTATGGGCAGTTCACCACAGGGTGCTGCTGCTCAAGGAGAGGAGCTGGAGTCCTTACCTCTCTCTAGTGTGGGATCCCTGCATTGGAGACAGTTCTTCTCCAGCGTGAATCCTTCCCATGAGATACAGCCCATTGTGAGCTGCTCCAGCACAGGTCTGTTTCCACAGGGTCACAAGTTCTACCAGGACCCTGGTCCAGTGTGGGCTCCTCCACAGGTCCTCAGGTCTCTGCCAGGACCCTGCTCCAGCACAGAGTTCCAGCCAGGTCAAACCTCTTCTGGGCATCCCTCTGCTCCAGAGTGGGCTTCTCCAGGGGCTGCAGGTGGATCTCTCCTCCATGGTCTTCCATGGGCTGCAGGGGCACAGCGGCCTCACCATGGGCTTTACCACAGGCTTGAGGGAATCTTGGTTCTGGCACCTGGAGCGGCTCCTGCCCCTCCTTCCCCACTGCCCTTGGTGTCTGCAGAGCTGTTCCTCTCACAGGTTCTACCCCCACTCTTGTCTGGACCAAATTGCATCTGTGCAATAACATTTTTTCCATTCTTAAATATGTTATCCCTTAAATATGTTATGTCTGATGGTCCAGTCCTGGAGCCACCAGGGATTGGCTCTGCTGGACACAGGGGAAACTTCCAGCACCTTCCCACAGATGCCAACCCTGTATCCCACACTGCTGCCAAAACCTGGCCACACAAACCAAACACAGTCCCACCAGTTTCATGAGGCTGCACAGTTTCACAATGACCCATTGGTTCCATGAGGTCCTGCAGGGTCACAGTGGCCCCTGGGCAACCAGGCCCCACAGTGTTATGGTCCTGTTGGTTCCATGAGGCCCCATAGTGTCACAGGAGCCCCCCAGTTCCATGACCCTGCACTGTCATTAGGGTCCATGCACAGAATGAACACCCAAAGTGTCACAGGAGTCCCTGGGCACAAGGTCCCCCAGGGCCACACAGGGATGTTTCTTCTCTGACATGGGCAAGGGAAGCTTCCTTTCCATGCTGTGAATAAGGAAGGGGAACATTTATAATTACAGTGGCAGGATTAATTGTTATTTTACCTGTTTCCACCACCATGACTTTGGTTGAGTTCAAAAACCAAAATGAATAGCCCTGCTCTAAGTGCCCCAGAAGTGCAGGATAGAGGTGATCGTTGTAGTGAGACACTGTTTAAGTCACTTAAGTCTTTTTTTGGGGGGAACTGCATAGGATGGACATTCTCTAGGAAATGTAGTTTAAATATAAAGAATTTCTTCAGGAAATTTGGAAGACTTTTGCATTTTTATTTTTTTCACAGTTTTTTCACAGTATATATATTACCGAAATGCAAGCGAAGGCAGCAATGTAGCTCAATTGTCTAAAATAAAAGGAGGTTTTCAAAACAGTTTTGCACTGGCAACATTAAAGAATGCTTCCAAGCAATGAAAATAAACCCTATTCCCATTATAATGGCTTGGACAAGGTAATATTCCTATGGTAAAGTGAAATAGAATTATCAGTTCTGCTTTTTACTATTGACAAGAATTAAATACTCCAGAAGCCATTAAAAGTAGAGCTCATTGAATATCTGCATGAATTTCCTTCTAGGCTGGCTTGCTGTGTTGGAGCTGTGCCAAGCAACCTCGCTGAGATTCAGAGTCCCATGTACAGATGTGCAGGTGGATCCCATATCTGTGTTGTAGACTCAGGCCACCCTGCAACAGCACCATGCAAACTCAAACTGACAAGGGGAAGGAGCAGAGATGTGTGTGCACAAAGGACACTGGGTCCTGCAGCATGTTCCCTCCTGTATGAATCAATGCAGGCAGGTGACCAGGACAACCACAAACCACAGCTGAAATGCGAAGAGTAGATTTATTTCATTAGCTCATTAACTGAAGGATCCCAAAACAACACCTGGGCAGCAGAGACACACGAACAGGAACACCAGCACGGTTTTAGTCCAAAACCCAGGCCACTGCGTGCACCAATTTATCAAGGGCCCCATGCATGAGTAGTTTACCACCATGTGGTGATATCTTCTCTGTGGTTTTTATGATCTCTCCCATAACAGGAAGCTCAAGCATGTCTGTGAAAAGTGCCTCCAAGTCGCTGATAACACTTATGTTATCTCTACACAGAAATCCTACTTCTCAAAACAGAGAATAAACGGAAGTAGGTAAAATATAAGGCATTTTCCCAAGGTTCTCCAGCCTTGGCATTCCTAGCTACAAGGTCAATTGAGCAATCTACCATCGTCCTTGCCATTCTTCTGCTTTTAACCCTTTCCTCCTGACATTTGACCCCCTCGCTCAAGAGCCCACTGATGCTGGAGCCTGAAGTGTAGGACAGGGCAATTTGCAGAGGCACTTAATGGAGCATATAGGAAAAAAGGAATAAACACATAATAGTCTAGGGTAAATGTCCCAGTCCTCCTGTCAGGGAATTAAACCACTCAGTTGTCAAGGCACCACCCATAGGTTGTCTCAGTCTATGGATGAAGTCCCGTCGATGTCAAATGTTCCTCTCAATGCTGCTGGGTCAGGGTCACGCTGAGGCAGCACAGGCTGTCACACTCAGAACAGCATCTGCGGTGTTGAGACAGGAGCTGGCTCTCCAGCAACTGCCCTGGTGAGGTTCCCAGGTGTAGGGCAATTACTTCTACATTCCAGGCAACAATTGCCTCTGACATCCAGTTTAAACCTTAGGTGAAGGCACACCCCGGGTGCTCTATATTTGCTATGTGGAGAAGAAGAAGGAAAAAAGTTACCACAGACAAGTATATGCATAGCAATCCTGTGGAAATGTATCCAGAGTATATGCATGTCATGCAGGTCTACAAAGCATGACGAGCCAGCCTGTGATAAGGAAGGGAAATTGGAGTGTCATCTCCTTCCAGTGATATGGATGCTGTCACTCCAACTCCTTCAGCTGAAATTACTCCAGGCCTGGTAGCTTGAGATAGGGTGATGACCCACATAGATTGAAGGTGTTTGGTTTGTGGCCTTTCAGACTGAAATTCAATTTGATGGTGGGTTAATGGCACCAATAACAGAGCTCCAACACTGTCCCCCCTAGATAAGACCCAGGCACTTGTTGAAGACACTTGAAATATAAGAACTCAAAAATCTGGTATTAACAGAGGATGTTGCCTAAGGGGAGAAGTTGGAGTACAGAACCATACTCACTGTCAGGTGTTATTACATGAATTTTGATATCTAGACTGACAGGCTGTGGTCCCACCACACAATCCATTGGTGAAAATTCCATTACCCCGAAGGTAATATTTTGGGGGAGACATTGTCAGGAAGAATCTCAATCTTCACAAAATTTTGTACTGTACTGCCCAATCCTAGAGCATTTGGTTATGAGTATTCTGGTTGTTTAACAAAAAAACTGTTTTAGTAAGGTATGAACATCATTGTTGTAAAGTTCTAGTAATAGTAAACTTCCTCAATCATTCCTTCAACATCCCATTTATTCTTTCAGTCAGTCAATTAGCTTGGGGATGGTGGAAAATGTGGAAGAGCCAGTATATTCCCAGTTCTGGACATTATTTCCACTAAAGTGTGTATTACTGCAGGCCTGGTTCCTACGGTATATCACCGTGTCCCGCAGCCATAGGGAGAAGGAGGAGAGAAGATCCAACAGGCAGGAATTGTGCAGCAAGATTGATTTATTTAATTATTTTACAAACCTTTTATAGACTTTTTTCTTCATAGTCTAATTGGACAAAGGACCAGCCACCCCTTGGGGGTGATTGGCCAAAATCCTAAAACATCCATTGTCAAAATATTTTCTACTATACCATAAACAAGACTTTTCAAGGTTGCAGGTGGCCTGGTTGTTTACATTCCCTGCTACCTCTTCTGTGAGAGAGAAAAGTCTCTCACGGACTTAGAAAATAGCAAGAAAATCCTCGCTAGCAGCATTTTTGTACCTACGAGTGTGTTCTGTGGTCAGTCAGCATTTGGTGAGGGAACCTTTATATGAGTTGCTTTAATGCTTCAGTTGTGCTGTATTGGCTGGCATATTTGGTGGGTCGAGCAAAGAGCAATCCTGACCCTGTATCTGCAGCAGTGAAGACACATCACCATCCTCTTGATGGGGGCAAGGAGCCAATGTAATTAGCCTACCAGGTAGTCAAAGCCCACTGACCCCACTTTATTTCCCCCCAGGGCCTATAAAATGCCCTTAAATGCAGCTGTATACAAATAGTACAGTTATGTACAAATGTCTTATACAAAAGTAATGTCAAAGAGGTTTGATTGTGGGTAATGTCCACAAGCTGTATGTACATTCAAAGCTTGTGCATGTACCTTAGCAGAGCTCATATCATCCACTTCCCTATTAGCCTGTGACTCAAATGAGTCATTCTTCTGATTGGTTGAGACATGTCTTACTTTTAAGAGATGTTCTTGTACGTTTCCAAATTTGTTGCGATATATTGGCCCCACACACAGGGTACTGCTGTACATGACAAGCTTGCTGGGCCCAGAGAGGGAGGCGTAACCAGATCGTGAGGCTTTTGTGTACAACTGAACTGTCAGGGTGTAAGTAATGTGCCTGCACTTTCATGATGGCAAGGGTTGCTGCAACCAATTCAGCCCACTGGCTAGTTGCCTGTACACCTGTTTGCCAGTGTATGATTCCTGGAACCGGAGCATATGCAACTGCTCTTCATTTTTTCTGTCCAGTGTCAGTATATGTTGCTCTCCCATTGGTAAACCAGGCATCATTATAGAGCTCTTAACTTATCATAAGGGGGTGCTTCCTCCACAGGAGATGCAGGGACACCTCCGGGGAAGAAGATTCACCCTGCACAGGCATGTGATTAAAGGACACAGTTCCCAGACTAGTGATGTGGAGGGGTTACATGCAGTTTTCTTGGTAAAAATTGGTGCTGTAAACAATGTTTCCATTTACAATGTGTGGCTGCCTGGGTGTTTTTTTCCAGTGGGCAGGGCATACACCAACTCTAGAAATAATGTAATTTACTACAGTTCAAAGCATCAAATAATTACAAAAGAAGCAGCTCAGCAATGCACCTGGTCAATACTACAAAAGAATGCCTATAGGGATTAGCAAAGATACATCATCGGTACCCTAATATGTTACCATCACCCAGATCCTCACATTAGCTGGGGAGCCCCTGTCACAGCCAAGGACTGGAGAGCCCCTCCCAACAACTGGGAATTTCTGTGCAGTATGTCCACATGCAGGCAAAGAGGCTTCCAACTTCACTGTGAGAAGGCCCAGCTTGGATAGTGTGGAATAAATAAGCTGACATAATAAAAAAGCACTTCTTGAAGAGTGTCTCTTGTCAGGTTCTTAAAATGGTCCAAACTTCAATACAGGCAAGGACTCATCCCAGAAATAAACTGCCAGGACAGATGGGTCTGGATTGATGTGACATCTCATGGGCCTCCTGTCATGTGACCTTAAAACAGTGGGTCTATGGTGATTTCCTTCCTCTGAAAGAAACTGTCATTTTTGTTGTCTAGTGCATGACCAAAATGCAGATTGTCTGCCCAAAATTCAATAAATGCAAGGATTGGTGCCAGACAAAAGCTGCCAGGACAGATGGGCCTGGCTGGATGGGACCTCCTCTGGCCTGCCTCTCATGTGATCCTGAAATACTGGGGATCTGTGCAGGCTTTGAGAGTCCTCAGAGGACCAGGCAGGGCAAGGCGAGCCCAGGAAATGCATGGAGAAAAAAGGATATTGAATTCCAGGGGTGTCGGGGGGTGAGCAAGGTAATGCAAGGCAAGGGAGGGGTTCAAAGGCAAGGCAAGCAGTGGCTCTTAAAAGGCAAGACAAGGGAGAGGTAGGCAAGGCAATGAGAGTTCTAGAAGGAGAAGAAAAGGCAAGGCTGGATCTGAAAAAATGAGTAGGGAAGACAAGTTGGGAGGATGAGTGAGCAAGTCAATGCAAGGCAGCGGAGTGTTTGGAAGGGAAGTGAGAGTTAAGTAATAATACTACTTTCAGATGCAAGCTTCCAGGTAGGCATGTCTGGCTGGCCTTGACCTTGCGTGGCTCATCTCTAATCTTCTCTTTGAACCCTGAGGCTGTATGAAAGCAGTGTGAGGAGCAGGCAACAAGGCAAGAACTGGAAAAAAGTGGTATTGAAGTCATGGTGAGGGATGGGTGAGCTAGTCAAAGCAAGGCGATTGAGGGAAGGAAGGGAATGGAAAGGACCTAGAGGGGTCAGAAAGGGAAAGGAAGCGACAGTCAGAAACGACATGGAAATTCAAGGTTGGGTAGGAATGGCAAGGCCAGGCAAGAGAGGGATAGAGAAAATTATCAGAGTCTTTAGAGGAGCCAACAAGGCAATGGAAGACAAGACCTGTAAAAAAAGGATAAGGAAGTCTTTGTGGGAGATGGGTGACCAAGGCAGTACCTGGCAATGCAGTGGCAGGAATTGCAAAGGAATGGCATGGAAGCCTAGGGAAGGCAAGGGAAGGTAGGTGTATGGAAGGAAAGGCAAAGGATTGTCAGGAATGACAAGGAAATGCAAGGTGGATCAGGAAAGGCAAGGTGTTGGGGTGGGTCAGCCTGCTCTCAGGCTGAAACCATCAAATGTCAGTCACCAGAAGAGATCACTGAGGTCTAGGTTACCTCCCCCTGGGTGGCTCCCAATCCTAAATTACCCCCCCCCCCCCAGAAAGTTCTCCCTTTTTTAGTTATTCATTGGTTCCCTGTTATGACTCCTGCCTCCCCGTTTTCCCCATTTGTTCTGAAAAATTGTATCCTCCCCTCTGCTTGTACCCCATTGGTTGTTTTCTCTTTCCCTGCCTTGCTCCACCCCCCCATAAAGGGGGCTAGCCCGCGTCTCCTCAGGGCTTTTGCTGGTCCCTGGTCCCTCCTGCAAATAAACCTGTTGGAACTCACACCAGAAGCCCCTCCCGCCTTCTTTGCCTCCGGGCAAACGCCAGCCTGATCATCGGCTGCCCGACGTGTTTCCTCTGAGGAGGAGCCAGCGCACGCACCCATCTCACACCGATTCCACTGAGCCGTCCAGCGAGGACGCTGTGGAGGCTAACGCTGCGTCCCCTCTGCCCGAGGGCACGCCGGGGCTTGTGGTGACAAGCCCCCGGTTGCGTTAGCAAGGGAGGGGTAGGCAAGGGAGGGGTAGGCAAGGCAATGAGAGTCATAGGCAGAAAGCATCAGGGAAGTCAAGGTGGGGGTGGGCGAGTCAGGCAATGCAAGACAGTAGAGGGGAAGGAACCACAAGGGAAGAACATGGAGGGGTTGATTAGGCAAAGCAAGGGGTGGGTAGGCAAGGGAAAGGAAATTGAGGAAGGGCAATTAAGGCCATGCCAGTCCAGGGAAGAAATCATTGGGCACATCATAGTGAGGAACGGGCATGCAGGGCAATGCAAGATATGGGAGTGCTAGGCAGTGCAAGGCAAGGCAAGGGGTGGGTGTGCAGAGCAAGAGAAGTGCTGGATAGGCAAGGCAATGAGTGTCATAACTGAAACAGTCAATGCACAGCAAGACCAGGGAAAAAAAAAGCTGTAGGGAAGTCAAGGTAGGGGATCCCTGAGCAAGGCAATGCCAGGAAATGGAGTGTAAGGAAGAGCAAGGGAAGGGGTCACGCAAGGACAGAAAGAGGCCAGTAAGGCAACACAAGTTTTCAGAAGGTAAGGAACAAAGAAGACAAAGGAGGGGATGGGCATGCAGGGCAATACATGTATTGGCCTTCCATGCCCATCCTCCACCTTTACCTCCCTACCCCTTTCTTCCCTGGCCTGGCCTTAGGCCTGTCCCTCCTTCGGTTTGCCTGGCTTTGCCTACCCCAACCTTGCATTCCCTTACTGAATATTTGGGGTCCCTGCCTTGCTCTTTCTACCACTCCATTGGCTTTCTCTCCCTTCTCATACCTTGACTTCCCTGCCCCTTTTGCCTGGCCCTGCCTTGCCTTGCTTGCTCCTTCTTTGACTTGCCTTGGCTTGTCCACCCCAACTGTACCTTACTGTCATTCACAATAAGTCCTTCCCTTGCCCCAACTACCACTCCTTTGCCTTGCATTGTCTTACTCACCCACCACCCACCTGAACTTTCCTATTCTTTTTGTACTGCCCTTGCTTTGCCTTGCAAACCACTCATTTGACTTGCCTTCCCTTGCCTCCCTCAACCTTGTCTTACCTTGTAAATACATCTCAGGCCTTCCCTTCATACACCTTGCCTTGCCTCGCCTTCCCTTGCCTTGCCTTGACCTTCCCTACACCTTCCATGTCCTGAAATTCCCAGAACTTCTATTCCCAGAGCTTCCCTTCCCAGAACTTCCCAGAACTTCCCTGAACTTCCCTGAATTTCCCTGAAGCTTCTTGAACTTTACTTCCCTGAACTTCCCTTCCCTACTCAGAACTTCCCTTCCGTGAAGTTCCTACTCATCTCCCGTCTTGATTTGCCTACCCCTTTCTTCCATCTCCTTGCTTTGCCTTTACTGCCCTGACATTGACTTCTCTTTCCTAGCCATCACTAGACTTGCCTCCCTCTGGCCTGCCATGCCTACAAATTCTGGGTCTTCTCTTGCCTATGACTCCATTGCCTTGCCTTGTCATTCCTACCAAACCTTGCTTTTCCTTGCCATTCCGCTCCATCCCTTGCCTTGTCTTGCCTTGCCCATCTGTGTCATTCTTTGCATTGCCATTCATACCTGTTCCCGGCCCGTAACTGCCTAGCCTTCTCTTCCCAGATCTTGCCTCACCTTGCATTCCTCTCCTTTGTCTAGCCGTGCCTTTTCTATCCTTTTCTATCCTTTTCTATCCTTTTCTATCCTTCTCTATCCTTTTCTATCCTTCTCTATCCTTCTCTGCCTTTGTCTTACCCCCCCTCCTTCTGTGTCATTGCTTTGGCTTGTCTTTCCCTTAATTTCCTTCATTTGTCTTGCCTACCCTTACCCTGCCTTGCATGCCCCAAACTTACATTGCCTTACTGACCACTTCCCCACCTTGCCTTTCCCTTCCTACCCAGACCTTGCCTTGACTTGCCTGCTCCTTTCTTGCCTGGCCTTGCCTAGCCCTTCCTGTCCCTGCCTGGCCTACCATCACCAGACTTACCTTCCTATGCCCTACCTTGACTACAGCTTCTGAAACCTTCTCTTGACTACCACTCCATTGCCTTGCTTTGCTGTCCCCTCACTTGTCTTGCCTGCCTTCCCTCCCACTGCTTTCACTTGCCTTGTATTGCCTAACCAACTTTGTATTTCCTTGCCATACCTGATCATTCCTTGCCTTGTATTTCCTCGCCTTACAGAGCCCAGCCTTGCATTGCCTTACGGGCACCTCCGTGTGTTTAACTTGCCCTTCCCACCTCTCCATTGCCTTGCATTTCCTTGCTCACCCATCTCCCATCTTGACTTCCTCATCCCTTGTTTCCTGGCCTTGTCTTGTCTACTTCTCCTAGGGCTCTCTTTGCCTTGCCTACATCTCACCTACCTTGCCTTGCGAAGCCAAAAATTGCCTTGCCTTGCTACCCCTCCTTTCCCTTGTATTCCCTTGCATGCCCATCCCCCCACCTTGACCTGCCTACAACTTTTTTCCCTGGCTTAGCCTAGCCAGGCCTACCTCACTTTGACTTGCATTGCCTTGTCTATCCAATCATTGCCTTTCCTGCACCCGTCTTGCCTTGTCTTACTGACCCATCTGTCTTCTTGTCTTGTTTTAATTTACACTCCATGGCTTTCCCTTGACCTGCCTACCCTTCCATTGCCTTGCATTGCTTTGCATAACTCTCCTTGACAGTAGTGCCCCTTTCCAACTTGGCCTTGCTTTCCTTTGTCTACCCCTCCTTATCTCTGCCTTGCCTACACAACACTGGATTTCTCTGTTCTGCCTTGCCTTTTCTACAGATTTCTGGCCTTCTTTTGTGTACCACTACCTTGCGTTGAACTGCCTTTCAGACCCAAGTCCTGCCTACAGCCTTCTTCCTTGGCATTGCAATGCCATGCCTTCCTCTCCTGTGACTTGGTTTGCTTTCCTATCCCTTCCTTGCCTTGCCTTACCACCCCTTCTGTGTTCTTGCTTTGCCTTGTTAACGCATCCCTTGCCTTGCATTGCCTTGCATACCCATTCCCTTCCTTGTCATGTCCGCCCCTTTCTTGCCTGGTCTTGCCTTTCCTAGCCCTTCCTGTCCCTGTCTGGCCAAACAAACATTGGACTTACCTTCTGATGCCCAGCCTTGCCTACAACACCTGTGCCTTCTCTCACCTACCACTCGATTTGCTTTCCCCTCACTGCTCTGGCCTTGCCTACCTCTCTCTTGACTTGCCTACAATCGCCTAGACTTGGTTTCCAGTGCCTTGCCTTCCATACAGGCAAGGCAAAAAAAAGCAAGTGAATGGCAGGCAAGGCAAGGCAAAACATAGGTAGGCAAGGGAAGGGAAAGCAAGAGTAAGCTAGGAAAAACCAGGAAAGGCACTGAAGGCAAGACAAGGCCCAGTGACTCAGAGTGCCTTTCCTTGGGAAGCAAAAGATGTAGTCCCCGTGATGGTGAATCTGATGTTAAGGTACCATGGGGAGAAATAGTCCAGCTACAGAAATCTGTAGGAAAGGCAAGGCAGAACAGAGAAATCCAGTGTTTTGTAGGCAAGGCAGAGATAAGGAGGGATAGACAAAGGAAAGCAAGAAGAAATATCCAGATATTTCTGCCCTGGCCCCTTCCACGTAGGAGCAATTGTTGGACGGATTCAATACTGAAAGTGGTATGCAACTTTTGCTTCATAAGATCCCGATTGAGAATGGCAATGTTTTTCATGGGAAGGAAAGCACGTGTAGCCCCAGTGTTGGAGGCGCAGAGAAGAAGCTGCCTCGTGGAGGTCAAGGGCGGCAGCAGCTTTCTGTTGGGGCGTATTTGGTGTGGACGCACCACCTCACTTTGTACAATGATGGAGTCCGTATTCATCCTTGGAAGGTGGTCTCCTGAAGATTCAATCTGGCATGTGGTTTCCACTTCTCAGAGGTGGCCCTCTGAAATTCTGGCAACACACATCTTTTGGACAAAGTAAGCAGCTATGCTGAGTCTTGGTGTGCAGCTGATCTAGTGTCCTGGGCAGGTAATGCCCAGGAACAGTGTTCTGGCACCTTTGTATGGGATCAGCCTATGGATGTTTTTTATTTTGGAGGAGGGCATGCCATTTCTGTTGAGATGGGCTTCTAGTTCCTCTCTTTGGCAAAGCAAGCAAGTTTAAATGCGCACAATGGGTGGTCTTAGTGAATTTAATGGCTTTTGCCAATAGGCAGGTCTCTGGGTTGGAGCTGTTGAAGTGTTGCAGTGAGAATGCAAAAGCCGAGCTGTTGAGCTTTTTGTCCTCTCACCTCTTGTGTGTGAGCAGTCCCTGGCGCTGTTCCGCTTAGACCCTGACTCTGTGAGACCTAGAGCTGAGAAGGAAAGTGATGAGAGCAGCGTGTGTGCTGCTAGTTCGAGGGCTGCAGTTGAAGTTGTAGGCAGCAAGAGCTTTCTCAGCTGGCACTGTTGTGAGCTCTGTTTTTGCCAGATGGTTTCAAGTTGGCGGCTGGACTCTGCGAGAAGGAAAAGATTTGTTAGGGCAAAGGAGTTAATCTTGCTCTTGGAGTGTGGTGTAAAGAAGAGTCTGCTCTTGGAAGGGGAAGATGAGGGAAATCTTTTTGTCCTGACACCGTTGATTTGAGTGCAGGGATGTTTGCAACTTGCCTCTGCCCTTGGGGTGGTTTCGAGCTGCGCCAGGTGCTCGGCCTTCTTTTGCAAGTCCTCAGCGCCATCGTGTGCTTGTTTCCATGAGCGCTGACAGTGCCCAGGAAAAGGCCAAGCGCTTTGCTGGCGCGGCCCCAGTCGTGTGCGAGCAGTCGGTGGAAGAGCTTGGCTGTGCATCCTGCCTCTTGGAGACATAAAGGAATGGGATCCTGCATATGAGCTGGGGATGAAGAGGAATCCTCTCATTGTTGTCTGTGCAGTTTGTAGGCTGCAAAAGAAAAGTGAATGCTAGAGCAGCCCCTTTTTTCTAGAACCTTTTCTCTAGGACCAACAGCTAAACATCCCTAGTTTTGTTACTGGACTCTGTGAGACAGACAATGCGCAGGCGTCCACAGACCTGTGTGTGCTGCACTTTATTAGTTGCAATGGGAAACTGAGGGCCAGTGCTTACTTTTTGTTCTCGGAGCTTTGGTAAGAGATATAGCAAGTTTTGAAGCTGGGCTCGGCAAGAGTGAAGGAATGTGATGGGACATGTAACCGAGCAGGAAAGTGCACAACTCCAGGGCATGTTTTGCTTTTCACAGGATGCGAATTCAAGATGGAGACAGAAACAGCTTTCTGACTGGGCACAATTTGGGACCAATATTTCCTCTTGATACAGATAGTTTGGGCTCAGGAACTCTGCATGATTGAAGTAAAAAAAGTAATAGTACATTTAGTTTTATAGGAAAGACCCTCAGCCCCATTTGCATGTTGTTGATAGCTTTCAAAGTGAATGGGAAACCCAGTCTATTTTTCCAGAAGAAAATGAGGAAGCTGGGCTCAGTGAGGAAGTAAAAATATAAAGGTGTATGCAGCGGAAAAAAAAAAGTGTGATACTAATGCATGTTGTGCAGTTTTAAAGCTGCATAAGAGAAGTGATACCCAGCACTGCCACTTTTGTTCTATGACGTTTTTTTAAAGGCAGCGAGTCCTGGAGGTCTCTACGGGAGATTCAAGATGCCAATAAGAAGAAACTTCACTATCCATTAGAAATGCAGCAATCAAGGGACAAGAAGATTTCCCGTGCCAGGAAAGAAACATTTGCTGGATAACCAGCTTTCAAACTGCACACCACAGCATCCATCTACCCCTGTTCCTTCTCAGCTATTTGTAATCATATTGGAAGCCCAGGGACAAAATTGCAAAAGTCCAGTCAAAAGCTGGTTCACAATCACTGCCAGCTGAGAACCCATTCAACTCCATCACATAACCTGGAGACACGCACTTTCATACGTTCAGGGTTACAGACTCCAACTATATCTCCACAGAGAGGTGTCAAACAGAACACGTTCCTAAATTAACTCTCCCTTTCTCTTGTTGGCTCAACATGCAACCTTCAACTGCATCAAACTCTCTGGAGATATGGATCTTCCCTCAAACTCTATGTAGCATTCAACTTGCTCACTCTCGCAGATTCCAAACATCTTCAAAACGGCCCACATCTGCTCACAAAGAAAAGGTCCTAGAACAAGATACCAGTGCTGGCCTTCATCTTCCCCTTGCAGTCTGTAAACTAAAACAAATACACTAGTGAGCAATATTTTCCTTCTCAACACTAGGTAACATCACATTCTCTCAGTGTGTCATGGCTAAACTGAAGTGTTCCCAGCTGCAGTTTGGACTGACAGATGTGCCAGGACAGGAAGCAGTTGACCTAATATTCTGTCTTACCTGTGAAAACTGATATACGCAGTGCAATCATCTTCACACACTTTCAGAGTCAAACCAGTTATATCTCACAGACCTCTAAGTGTAGGTACAGAAGGTTACTTAAATTACACCCTTCTCCCAGCAGCCTTTAAAGTGCCCACAGCCTACTGGTGCTATGCACCTTCTTTCTCACATATACATGCCGTCAGATTTTTCCACTCTCACAGATCCCTTTCATACATTCAGCAGCTGCTCCCATAGAAAAGCTCTAGAAGAAAAAGCCACTGCTCAGCTACACCTTCCACTTGCCACATGTAAGTCCCATCAAACTCAACAGTGTAGTAGGTACTTTCCTCCTCTGCTGCATCTACCATCCTGTTCTCTGGATCTTGGAGCCTAAGGCTAAACGGGATTGTTTCCACTAGGGCTCAGACAGAAATGTGCACCAGACCAGGTAGCTTTCATAGAATTTCCCCTTATGGTTGATCACCTGAATTTGCCAGACAAACCAGTGGCAGCCAAGCTCATTTTGCAGCCTGTATGCTGTGAACACAACCACTGTGCTCTGCGGCTTCATTCTTTGCCTTATGCGACTTCATGCACTTTCCTTCTCCCGGAAGGAGAAACATCCATCTACTTTTTGCACAGAACACTGTGCCAGCACAGAAGCAGTCTAGCCCACTCCTACTGCCAAAACACGCCTGGGCCATGCACTTTACTTCTCAGTTCTACGTACAATTACAATTTGTTTCTCTTGCAGTCTGAACCTAAACCAAAAATTTCAGCTACGTCTAGCACAGATAACTGTACCAAGACTAAGAACTTCATTGAACCACGCACTTTAGGCGTGGAAACATATATTCATTCCACAAGTGGAAT
Organism: Corvus hawaiiensis; assembly: GCF_020740725.1. Taxonomy (NCBI): domain Eukaryota; kingdom Metazoa; phylum Chordata; class Aves; order Passeriformes; family Corvidae; genus Corvus; species Corvus hawaiiensis. Next base: position 3,584,210 of record NW_025963366.1, on the reverse strand, counting down.
GATCTTTCCTATTGAATTCCACTGCTCTGAAATTTTCTGCTTGGCTTCAGGTAAGGTCACACATTTCAAATTTGCATAGACCAACATGTCCATGTCCTTTCATACGCAATTGTGTTCTGTGTGAGAAGTAGGTGGACGCTTGGCACTCCGGGAGGAAGAAAAAGCATGATGCTTCAGAAGGCTGAGAATGAAACTGCAGAGCACTGTGATGGTGTGAGCACTGTACAGACTTCAAGAGGAGCGAGATTGCCAGTGGGTAGCCTGCGAATTCATGTTATCAATAGTAAGGGGGAAGGTCCGCCAGAGCTACCTGTGCTCATACATATTCCTACCTGAGCCTTATGTGGAAACAGTTCTGTTTAGCTATAGACTCCAAGATTCAAGAAGTATGATAGCAGAAAAAGCTGTGAAGGTAAGTATATAGTGCAGAATCATGTTTTGTGTGGCTGACATGCGGCACGAAGAAGGTGCAGCCCGGCACTAGCTTCTTCTTTTTCTAGAGCCTATTTGATGGGAGGAGATGCTGGATGTTTGCAACAGAGCTGCGAGAGTGAAAAATGTGACGGCACGTCTATCTGAGAAGGTACAAAGCTGCAGTGTTATGTGCAGTTTAAAGGCAGCTAAGAGAAGCAAGCAATTTAGGAAAGCCTTCTGTTTTGATGCTTACTTCTCTGTGGAGGTATAGCTGCTTGGACTCTGTAAACTTGAAGGTGTACGAAAGTGCATATCTCCAGGTTGTGTGAAGTAGTTCAACGTGGGCAAGTTACATGTTGAAGCAACAAGAGCATTTAAAACTGACATGGACTGTGAACGAGCGTTTGGCTGGAACTTTCCAGTTCTCTACACTGTGCATACAAGCACAGTGCTCTGTAGCTTCATTCTTCACCTTATGCATGCTGGACGATTTCTGTGCTGGCCCAGTGTTCTGTGCGAGAAGTAGATGGACATTCTGCACTCTGGGAGAATCAAAGTGCGCAAAGCTACTTCCTCTGGGTTTCCCCATTACATTTGCTAACTTGCACTCACAGAGGGCATTCAAGTGGCATGCACAACTGCTTGCTGTCTGTAAACTGCACACACCCAATGGTGTGCTGCTGCACTTTCAAGTTCAGCTTAGTACCATCCTCAGCTTTCAGCATTGCCAAGTGCCCATTTCGCACTGAGAAAAAGATGTCAGCACAGAAGCTCTTTCTGCATTACACCTCCTCATGGAAGCCTTTCAAGTATACACCACACTCTAGAGCCATGTTCCTTCCTTCTAACTAGCTAGAGTGTCCCATTTTTCACTCTCAAAACCCCCTGATTTGAACCTTGGAACAGCCCGCAGCTCTTCCCATAAAACAGCTTTAAGAAGAGAAGCCCACTGATGCCATTCAGCTTTGCCTGTTTTCAGTATGGATACTGCACACACCCACAGTGTGCTGTGCACTGGTTTTCCCCAGCTATATGTGCAAGCAGAGAAGAAGTTGCTGGATTCCTCTTTCTATATCCTAGACTTTCAAGCGGGCACCACGATCAGGGCAATGAGAAAGGGTAATGAAGAACATGTTTTTTTCCTGGCACATTTTTTTGTGCGAGAAGTCTGTCAGGATCTTTGGTCTTTGAGAGGCTGTAATGTGCGTGGTGGTACTTCCAGCTGAGAAGGACTGTTCAGAGAGCCCCACGATCTGATGGCACTGTGCAGGTTGTAAAGGAAAGATGACTGCCCCTTGAATGTGGTGCTAATACAAGTTTCCATGAGTCAGCAGCAAACTCCAGCCAAGCTTGTTGTCCTTCTACAGTTCTCTGTGCGAGACGTAGCCAAAAAGCTTTCCATTTAGATTCGGACGACAAGAGAGGCAGAATATAAGGGTATGTAGCGCTGAGAAGGAAAATGCATGGCAGAGGCATATTTCGACAGTAGCAGTGCACTGGAACACTTCACTGTTGGCACTGTGTTTTATGCTAGAAGTAGATGGACATTTTGCCCTCTGGGAGAGCAAAAGTGCGTGAAGTTGCATAGGGCGAAGAGTAAAGCGGCAGAGCACTGTGGTTGTGTTCACAGAGTACAGGTTGCAAGGTGAACATGGCTGCCACTGGTTTGTCTGCCAAATTCAAGTTAGCTAGTCGTAAGGCCGAAGGTCCTCGATAGCTACTTGTTTTCACACAAAATCCTACTAAGCCCTACATGGAAAAAATTCTGTCTAGCTTTAGGCTCCAAGATCCAAAACTATGATGGCAGAAGAGGTAACACAGGTAATTAACATAGTACAGAATTTGGTTTGGTGCGGGTGACATGCAGCAAGGTGCAGCCGAGCACTGGCTTTTTCTTATAAGCCCATTTACCGGGAACAACTGCTGGACATTTGCAACAGAGCTCCGAGAGTGAAAAATGTGAAGGTACATATATGTGAGAAGGAAGGTGCATAGTCCCAGTACTCTGTGCGGACTTTAATGGCTGCTAGGAGAAGGGAGTACTTTTGGAATGCCTTCTGTCCTGACACTTCCCTCTCTGTGACATATAGCTGCTTGGACTCAGAGACACTGAAGGTGTGTGAAAGTGATTGCACTGCAAATATCAGGTTTCCCAGGGAAGAGGGAAGGTCAGCAAATGCTTTCTGTCCTGGCACATCTCTCAGTCCGAACTGCAGATGGAAATGCTTTGCTTTAGCCAGGGACTCTGCCACCTTGAGAGAATTTGATGATGCTATATATATATAGTTGAGAAGGAAAGTGCAAATCAGTAGTGTGTTTCATCTAGTTTAGACAGTGCAAAGGGAAGATGACGACCAGCACTGGGTTTTTGTTGACGGATTTTTTTTTTGAGACATGCTGCTGGATATTTTGAAGGTGTTTAAGTTCTGTGAGAGTGAGAGGGTAAGATGGTACATAAATCTTGAGGGAAGGTGCATATGTCCAGGGAGTTTGATGCAGTTCAGTGTGTGAGTGTTACATGTTGAGCAGCTGGTCGCACAGAAAAGTTTCTAAAATATAAAGGCCCAGCTTGAATTGCCCTTTTTTTGCAGCCTACAAACTGCACAGACAACAATGAGAGGATTCCTCTTCATCCCCAGCTCATATGCAGGATCCCATTCCTTTATGTCTCCAAGAGGCAGGATGCACAGCCGAGCTCTTCCACCGACTGCTCGCACACGACTGGGGCCGCGCCAGCAAAGCGCTTGGCCTTTTCCTGGGCACTGTCAGCGCTCATGGAAACAAGCACACGATGGCGCTGAGGACTTGCAAAAGAAGGCCGAGCACCTGGCGCAGCTCGAAACCACCCCAAGGGCAGAGGCAAGTTGCAAACATCCCTGCACTCAAATCAACGGTGTCAGGACAAAAAGATTTCCCTCATCTTCCCCTTCCAAGAGCAGACTCTTCTTTACACCACACTCCAAGAGCAAGATTAACTCCTTTGCCCTAACAAATCTTTTCCTTCTCGCAGAGTCCAGCCGCCAACTTGAAACCATCTGGCAAAAACAGAGCTCACAACAGTGCCAGCTGAGAAAGCTCTTGCTGCCTACAACTTCAACTGCAGCCCTCGAACTAGCAGCACACACGCTGCTCTCATCACTTTCCTTCTCAGCTCTAGGTCTCACAGAGTCAGGGTCTAAGCGGAACAGCGCCAGGGACTGCTCACACACAAGAGGTGAGAGGACAAAAAGCTCAACAGCTCGGCTTTTGCATTCTCACTGCAACACTTCAACAGCTCCAACCCAGAGACCTGCCTATTGGCAAAAGCCATTAAATTCACTAAGACCACCCATTGTGCGCATTTAAACTTGCTTGCTTTGCCAAAGAGAGGAACTAGAAGCCCATCTCAACAGAAATGGCATGCCCTCCTCCAAAATAAAAAACATCCATAGGCTGATCCCATACAAAGGTGCCAGAACACTGTTCCTGGGCATTACCTGCCCAGGACACTAGATCAGCTGCACACCAAGACTCAGCATAGCTGCTTACTTTGTCCAAAAGATGTGTGTTGCCAGAATTTCAGAGGGCCACCTCTGAGAAGTGGAAACCACATGCCAGATTGAATCTTCAGGAGACCACCTTCCAAGGATGAATACGGACTCCATCATTGTACAAAGTGAGGTGGTGCGTCCACACCAAATACGCCCCAACAGAAAGCTGCTGCCGCCCTTGACCTCCACGAGGCAGCTTCTTCTCTGCGCCTCCAACACTGGGGCTACACGTGCTTTCCTTCCCATGAAAAACATTGCCATTCTCAATCGGGATCTTATGAAGCAAAAGTTGCATACCACTTTCAGTATTGAATCCGTCCAACAATTGCTCCTACGTGGAAGGGGCCAGGGCAGAAATATCTTGCTGGATGATGGTACCTAAATGTCTGCTAGAAACCCGTCTCAACAGAAATGGCATGCCCTCCTCCAAAATAAAAAACGTCCACTGGCTGATCCCATGCAAAGGTGCCAGCAACACTGGCACTATGTCCTTTGCTTCCCAAGGAAAGGCACTCCGAGTCACTTGGCCTTGCCTTGCCTTGCCTTGAGGACCTTGCCTAGTTTTTCCTAGCCTACCCTTGCTTTGCTTCCTTTGCCTATGTCTGCCTTGCCTCGCACTACCTACAACTTGCTGGCTTTGCTTTGCCCTGCCTACCACTCTTGCCCTTGCCTTCCATGCAGGCAAGGCGCTGCAAAGCAAGTGCAGGCAATTGTGGGCAAGTCAAGGGAGAGGTAAGCAAGGCCAGAGCAGTGAGGGGAAAGCAAATGGAGTGGTAGGCAAGAGAAGGCACAGGTGTTAGAGGCAAGGCTGGCCGTAGGAAGGAAAGTCCACTGATGGGAAGGCCAGGCAGAAACAGGAAGGGCTCGGCAAGCCAAGGCCCTGGAGGAAAGCAGTAGGCAGGTCAAGGGCGGGGCATGGCCATGCAAAGGAATGCAAGGCTACGGAGGGCTAGCAGGGCAAGGCAAGGGAACAGGTGTGTTGCCAAGGCAAGGCAAGGCCAGGCAAGGCAAGTGACAGGTACATTCAAGGACTGCTGGTACACGAAAGTGGCCAGGACCGACTGCTCTGTCTGGCTTTGATCTCACATGGGCCATCTCTAATCTGCACCTAAAAGACTTGAGCTACCTGCTTTCCTTCGTATGCAAAAGAACTGTCATTCTACTGCTGGAGCCTAAGGGCAAAATGAGGATCTTCTGTCTGCAATTCAAGACACTTAAGCACTGGTGTGAGACAGAAGCTGCCAGAACAGACAGGTGTGCTTGCACGTGACCTCCTCTGGGCTTCCCCTCACATGCTCCTGAAACACTGGAGGTAAGTGAAGACCTTGAGAGTTCTAGGAAGAGCAGGCAGGGCAAGGCAAGCTGAAGAAATGCCATATTAAGATGGGTCTTAAATTCCAGGTGGGGGAGGGGTGAGCAAGGTATTGCAAGGCAAGGGAGGGCTTCAAGGGGAAGGCAAGGCAAATGGTGGCTTGGCAAGGCAAGGGAGAGGCAGGCACAGCAATGAGAATCCCGGAAGGAGAAGGAAAGGCAAAGCTGGACCTGGACAAATGGGTAGGGAAGTCAAGGTGGGGATGGGTGAGCAAGTCTGTACTAGTTTGAAAACAAACCAGTGGGAGGCATCAAGTCAGAATAACAATTTAATGGGGAAATTTAAAAAAAGGCAGAAAACACTGGTTCAAAGTGACAGAGTCAGGATACAATCTGACACCCTGTTAGTCAGCGTGGCGGTAGCAGTCCAATAAGATGGTGGCTGCAGTCCTCCTGAAGTGGTGGATGTGGTTCTGTTGAAGCGATGATCCTGTAGAAGGGGCTGCTCTTCGTCGCAAGGTCCAGTGGTCCTATGTAGCTCCTGTCCTCTGGGAATCCAATGGAAAGGGTGTCTGTGGTGTTCGGAATCTCAGATTATATCTAGGATGGAATGCTTTGGTTCCTCCCTCTGGGTGGAGCATCTCACAATGGGATGATGAGTCATGAGGCCAGGAGTTGATGTGCCATTAACAGAAAGATAGTCTGGGGGGAGGAGGCAAGGAAACACTGCCCTACCTGGTTCCAACAGTTCATGAGGATGGTAATAGAATACACTGCAACCCAGGACAAAGTCAATGCAAGGCAATAGAATGACAGTGATGTCTTTTTGGGACTACCTAAAAACAGACGCCAGGCAAAATTAAGACAATAATAAGCGGTTATATTTACTGAAGGGCCTTCAGGTACATTTAGGCCAGAAGAAGCCCCCTCAGGGACTACACCCAAAAGTGGACGACGCGTCACGGGTTTTCATACTTTTATACGTTCGGTCCATTTGCATATTGGGGATTAATTTTCCAATTACAGCTTCAAGTAATGAAGTAATTCACCCCAAGTTTGCTCCCCCCCAACTCACTCTTGTTCATGTTTCTCGGGGCCTGAGACAGTAAGGTGTCCTTGATTTCCAGATCTTGAAAGGAATTGTTTTGTCTGACCAAAATAGGAAAACAGTAGCTAACACTCTATATGGAGTTGAGAGTTATACACTGAAAAATTGAAGGATTACAAATATATGAAAAATATAAAAGCTAAAATCCTAAAGCAGCAATATGAAGGGCTAGGAAGGACACAGCTGAGTCAGGAAGGCATTGTCAAGAATGGCAGGGAAATGCATGGTTGTTCAGGAATGGAAAGGAAATGGAAACAAGGTGTAGGCCTGGCAAGGGAAGGCCCTGGAGGAAAGCAGTAGGCAGGTCAAGTGTGGGGCACGGCCATGCAAGGGAATGCAAGGCTACAGTGGGCTAGCAGGGCAAGGCAAGGAAACTGTTGTGTTGCTAAGGCAAGGCAAGGCAAGGCAGGTGAGAAGTACATTCAAGGACTGCTGGTACACAAAAGTGGCCAGGACCAACTGCACTGTCTGGCCTTGATCTCTCATGGGCCATCTCTAATCTGCACCTAAAACTCTTGGGCTACCTGCTTTCCTTCCTATGAAGAAGAACTGTTGTTCTGGTCCCAGAGCCCAAGGGCAAAATCTGGATGACCTACCCAAAATTCAGTACATGCAAGCACTGGTGCTAGACATAAGCTGCCAGGACAGGCAGGTCTGGCTGGACATAATTTCTCCTAGGCTGCCTCACATGTTCTCCTGAAATACTGTGGGTATGTGAAGGCCTTGAGAGTCTTAGGAGGAGCAGGCAGGGCAAGGCAAGGCTGGGAAATGCCAGGAGAAAAGGGGTCTTGAATTTCAAACTGGGGAGGAGTGAGCAAGGTAATGTGAGGCAAGGGAGGGCTTCAAAGGCAAGGCTCAGAACAGAAGTGGTTCTAGTACTGCACTAGTACTTATCTCTCCAAGCTTTCCAAGAGACCACTGCAATCTGGACCGATGCAAGACCAAAAGGGCATTGAAGAGCAGATCATCATGGTACATGTGCACTTTCCAGCTTGTTAAGAGGACAGTGAATGGTGCCTGGTTGTGGTGGAAATGGAATTTTTCAAATGTCAGGAAGAGCAAGGTCAGCAAAAGCTCTTTCTCCAGGCACATTTCTTGGTCCGAGCCTGTTCCAATTCGCCTAAGGGGAAGAGACGCAAGTTTGCCTCAATTCACAGCTGCGGAAAGGAACTATGTTCTAAACATACCAAAAATGACGTTAAAACACAAACAAGTTTAAATGTTGGGATCCAAAAGTATAATAAAATTTTTTTTTTTAATAGAAGAGAGGAAAGAAAGAGAGAAAATAGAAAAGTAGGAGAAATGGCCAGAATAACTATGAAAAGCACAGGAAAGTGGATACTACCACCATGGGTCTGGCGCTGGCTTCTAGAGTGCCAAGGGGGAGATCTGCACCGACTACTATGGGTCTTCCTCCAGTCCCTCCAGGAGCAGTCAAGCGAGGCAGTGAGGGATCAGGGCCTTGGCAGCAGCACCAGTGGTGGGGGTTGGTGGTGTCTAGGGGAGCACGAGCAGCCTTGCAGAAGCAGCCAGGATGACAGGGGATCCAAGACGCAGGACAATGCAGGGAGGATCACGTGCGGAATCCAATGCATGGGACAACACAGGGAGGCTTGTGCGTGGAATTCAGTGTGTGGGACAATGCGGGGAGGCTCTCACACAGAATCCAAGATGCGGGACAGTGCTGAGAGTATCGCGTGCAAAATTCAATGCATGGGACAATGCAGGGAGGATCACATGTGGAATTCAATGCGCAGGACAACATGGAGAAGATCGTGTGCAGCCTCCCACACATGAGACAACCCACAGATGCTTGTGCACAGCCTCCAAAACATGGAACAACACAGAGATGATAGTGTGTGGCATCCAGTACGCCAGAGAACATGGAGAAGTGCACACAGAGCCTCCAGTATGCCAGAAAAGAGGGAGAAGATTGCATACGGAATTCAGTGCATGGGACAATGAGGAGAGGATTGCGCACAGCAGTGAAGATGCAGGACAAGCCAAAGGGGATCACATGTGGAAACAAACGCATGTGTGGGACAACCCTGAGAGGCATGTGCGCAGCATCCAATTCATGGGACAACATGAAGAGGTGCGTGCATCATCTTATAAGCCGGAGAGCGTGGCAAGGCAGGTGTGTGGCCTCCAATATGAGGGACAACACAGCCAGGTGTGCAGCTTCCAAGATGCAGGACAACACAGAGAGGTTTGCATGTGGCCTCCAGTAAGTGGGATAACCTGCAGAGGCTCACATATGGCACCAAAAACACACGACAACCCTGAGAGGCACAAGCATGGCCTCCCATATGCAAGACGACCCAAAGAGGCTCACATATGGCACCAATAAACAAGACAACATGGAGAGGCTCACAAAGAGCCCCAAAGACATGGAAGAACACCAAAAAAAATTCACAAACAGGGACTCACAGCAACTCTTCTAACACCATTTGCTGCTTCTTCTCTCTGCCAGGGCCTCAAGAAGTTCTGGGTCAGTTCTTGTCCCATGCTTGCAAGTGACCTTGAGAGATGAAAAGGCACAATTGCCACTCTTCATTATTGCCACAAGCTTTGGGTTCGCTGGCAGGCAAGTCTTGTGTAAATATTAAGGAGACAGTCCTCAGCCTATTGGAGCTGATTTGTCTATTCCCTGTTCTGCCCTCACAAACCCTTAGACCACTCTTCAAAATTCAGCACTGCTGCAAATGTACAATAGAACAGCAGTTTATCCACAGGTCACTTCTCCTAACACACATTTCCTACTACGCTTCCAAAGCAATCCAAGTTGCCAGGACAGACCTCCCCTGGACTGCCTCACGTGAACTTCTGCAACACTGGGTGGACATGAAGATGTTCAGAGTCCTAGGAGGTGCAGGCAAGGTGAGGCAAGGCCAGGAAATGCCAGGAAAAAAGGGGTATTGAATTCAAGGTGGGGGAAGGCTGAGCAAGATAACGCAAGGCAAGGCAGGGGTGCAATGGCAAGGGAAGTAAAGTAATGGCTTTGCAAAACAAGACAAGTGAGAGCTAGGCAAGTCAATGGGAATCCTAGAAGGAGAAGTAAAGGCAAGGTAACACCTGGAAAAATGGGTAGAGAATTCAAGTTGGGGGATGGGTGAGCAAGCAAATGCAAGGCAATGGAGTGGTAGAAAGCGCAAGGGACGGACATGGATGGGTCAGAAAGGCAAAGGAAGGGGGTAGTCAGGAATGGCAAGGAAATGCAAAGGCCTGGCAATGAGAGAAGAAAGAAGTAGGCATGTCAATGGGGAGGTTGGGCATGCGAGGAAAGGCAAGGCAAGGGAGGGGCAAGCAACCCAATGGGTGTCCTAAGAGGAACAGTCCATGCAGGCAGAGCCAAGAGAAAAGGGGGTTGTCCCACACACGCGTTTGTTTCCACATGTGATCCCCTTTGGCTTGTCCTGCATCTTCACTGCTGTGCGCAATCCTCTCCTCATTGTCCCATGCACTGAATTCCGTATGCAATCTTCTCCCTCTTTTCTGGCATACTGGAGGCTCTGTGTGCACTTCTCCATGTTCTCTGGCGTACTGGATGCCACACACTATCCTCTCTGTGTTGTTCCATGTTTTGGAGGCTGTGCACAAGCATCTGTGGGTTGTCTCATGTGTGGGAGGCTGCACACGATCTTCTCCATGTTGTCCTGCGCATTGAATTCCACATGTGATCCTCCCTGCATTGTCCCATGCATTGAATTTTGCACGCGATACTCTCAGCACTGTCCCGCATCTTGGATTCTGTGTGAGAGCCTCCCCGCATTGTCCCACACACTGAATTCCACGCACAAGCCTCCCTGTGTTGTCCCATGCATTGAATTCTGTGTGTGATCCTCCCCTGTTGTCACACATACTGCATGCCATGTGCGATTCTCTCCAGCTTTTCCCCTGTGTTGGATTATGTCCATGTTCTTGCCTGGGTTTCCACACCCCCACTCCCTGTGCTGGACTCTGCATGCAGTCCTGGGTTTTGTGGAAGTTGAACCGCATGCAGTTGGGTTTTCCCCATTCTGCATTCTGACCTGTCCTGATTTTCCTCTGTGCTGGACTCTGTGCATGGTCCTGCCTGGGTTTACTCCATCTCCCTGGATATGAGCACTATTCCTTCAGTGGTTTCTCCTGTGCCAGGCTCCACGGGTGATTGTGCCTGGATTTTCCCCTCCGTGAGAGGCTTTGCACACAATCCTGCCTGGGTGTTCCCCTCCCTGTGGCAGGCTCCATGCATTATCCACCTGGGTTTTCCCCCGTTCTGCACTCTGGTCTTAATCCCCCTGGATTTCCCCCCAGTGCCAGATTCCACGTGTGTTCCAACCCAGGCTTTTCCTCGTGCTGGACTCCAGGTATGATCCCAGGTGTTTTTCCCTCCCACCTGGATGGGTGGGCTCTGCGTGTGGCCCCACCTGTGTTTACTGCTATTCTGTATTCCAGCCTTGTGATTCCAGCACAAGTTTTTTCTTTTTGCTGGACTGCATGCACAATCTTGAATGGGTTTTCTCCCCTGTGACAGATTTCTGGCATGATCCTTCTTGGGTTTTCCTCCCCATGCTGGACTCCCTGTGCAATCCCACCTGGGTTTTTCATTATTCTATATTCCAGCATTGATTCAGAACAGGGTTTTGCCCTGCCCTGCCCCCTGCCTTTGTGCAAGCCCACCCAAGTTTTCCCCCCACTCCCCGTGCCAGACTCCGGGTGCAATTCAGTCTGGATTTTCCCTCATTCTCCATCCTGGCCTTGATCTGGGCTGGGCTTTTCTCTATGCCAGACTCCTGCCTGTGTTTTAAATTTTAACTGTAATCCTAGGCAAGTCCTCCCTGAAATCGGGCCAAAGGAATATTCCCACACACAGACACACTTATGCAGCAATTTATTAGGAAGGCTGGCGAACCATAGCATTTGAGCTGCCTTACAGTTGGAAACAAGTCCCTGTTTTAGAAGCTTTCAGTGAAGTACTTGAGCTCTCCTGAGATCCAGTCTGTCAGTAGTAGCTTCCCATACTTCCTGGGAAACTGGATAGGGACCCTCCTAAATACCATCTGGACTGGGCACAGCTACTTTCCTGGAGAGATGCTCCAGCAGCACTTGGCAGTGAGTACTGGGGTTTAATCCATTGGAAGGGTTAAATCCATGATCACTGCTGGACTCTTGACAGCACTGAATTCCCAAGTAATGGGACAGGAGCCTTTGAAATTGCCCCTTCCAGGATGGTAGCTGGTCTGTACCAGTACCTATAACCTGGGATTTTTTGACTCTGAAGTCACTGACATGCTGGATTACAGAAAACAGACAAGATAGTGGATCAATCATTTATGTCACCTGGTGATTTTTGGGCAGGGCTCAGCAATTTGCAGTGGGGATGTTTAGGGAGAGGAGCCACTGCTTCCCTTACCAGCAAGGCAGGGAAAAGACAGCCCAGAGGATGAGGCTTGGGAAGGAATTGTGAGCTGAGAAGCAGCTCAAATCAGCCTTAAATTCCTGGAATGATCTGGGTTGGAAAGGACCTTATTGTATTCCAGCCCCCTGCCATGGTCAGGGATGCCTTCCTGGGGCGTCCCATGGAATACGCTCCATGCCAGGCTGGTGGAACAGCAGGGTTTTCTCCCTGAGCCCAGTCAGGGGCATTTTTGGGGTTTCTGTGGGAAGGAGCCTGCAAGCTGCACTTTCAGAGCTGGGAGGCTCCATGCCTGGAAATGTTTCCAGCACTGCTATTTGGTTTTTTTTCAGTCTTGGCCAAAACTGGGCATTATGTTTCTTCCCAGAGCGAGGTGGTTTTCCTTGATTGCTGGGATTCCACTGGTGTAACTGGGTGTTTAAAGGCTGTGTTGTCTTTTTCTCCTGAATGGAAGAGTGGGGGAACAGGGATGCTCCCAAATGTCACAGACGTGGGAACAGCCTGGTTTCAGTGAGAAATGTCCTGCCCAGCTTATGGTGTACACTGTGAGATGGTCTTTCCTGTTGTTTATTACTTAGAGCCTCTTGGAGTGCTGGGCTAGATTTGGGAAGAGCCAAGTAGGTTGAAGCTGTGAGGTTTTTTTTGTGTCAGAATTCCATAAGGATGTTTTGCCTGGCTGTCCCAAGGGGAAGGAACAGCTTTGGAGTTGTTGCAGGCCACAGGCTGTGGATGCATCCCCTGAAAACCAGTTCAGGATTGTTTATCTGACTCTGCTGCGCCTGATGTGTGGCTTCCAGGGAGCCTCTCGGTGTTCTGGATATTCCCAGGAGAGGATATTCCAACCGCTGCTTTTTCAGCTAGGAATTCCAAATACAGTAAGTCAGTCACATTCCATGTGAGCTGTCCCAGTGGTGGGATGTGAGAGGGAACACCCCACACTGCTGTTTGAGATATTCCCGACTGGAATTGGGGCTGACTGTGTTGGGGAGGATGAAACAGGAAAGCCTTATAAATATGATTGCCTGACAAAAGATTTTGGGAATATGAGAAATATAAGCGACATAGAAATGAAAGCCGCTTTTGAAATACCAAGTCTTAGTTACTGAACAACTGGAAAACAATGGTATGGCCGACTGAAGGTAATCCCCTCTTGATTGAACAATACCCTCTGCTTGCAGGCAGGTCCAAGGGTCAGAGCAGACCCTACTAGCTCAGCAGAAGGGGTCCAAAGAGTAGTTTTTAGAAGTTAAGATGTAACACTCTATGGTAATATAAGAACTCTTATAGGCTGTATGTAAATGCTATAGGATTTGTATCTTGTATTAGATTGGTTAGTGACAATTAGAATATTCAGTACAGAAGATGATTTATTGTATTGTAACCAAGACTTCACCATTCCTCTCTTACTCTTCGCACACTCTTACACTCTCTCTCTCTCTCTCTCTCCTTACTTACTTGCTTACTCTCTTGCTCTCTTGGGCCTGCTCAGAGCTGCCAGCTGCAGCTCTAAGCAGTGTCCCTATACCCACGCCCTTTGCAATAAACCGCATGTCCCAAGATCTGACTATAGAGATCTCTCGTCTCCGTCTGTCTCCGTCTACGCCCTGTCCAGACTGACACCCAAAAGTCCTACATGACTGGGTGTTTTGGATCACTGAAGTCCCAAGTTCAGCTTTGAATGGCATCCCCAGGGAATTCTGAGTCATCCCATAACTGTGGCACTCAGAACCACATCCCTGATGTAGAGCAAAAAGAGGAGGGGGAAGTTCTGAGTTAGTGGGAGGATGTTTCTGGAATGGAATTGGGATAGGTGCTGATCCTATCATGGAATCATGGGGCAGTTTGGCTTGGAAGGGACCACAAAGACCATCTGGACTCTGTCATCCCATTCCATGGCAAAGAACATGTCCAAAACTGCCTTCTCACCCTCACAGACACGGTGTCTTCCATAGCACTTTTTGGGGAATGGGAATGCCTGTTGGGAATTCTGGTGGAGCACCTAAAGATCAGGTAAAAATAGCAATGGGATTGTTTTTGCTGCTGCTGGATGTGGTTTTCTCTTTTCAAGATGTTCCTCTGATTGATGTTTCCACAGTAGTTTTCTAGGGCTCATTTGAGGGTAATTCCAAGAATTTGAAAATAGTTGAAAAACAGTGGGGAAAAAATGTGAACCTGATACATTTATAGTAATTCTGAACTTCTCCCAGAACACTGGTCTGGGGGAAACCTGGTTATGGAGTAAAGATGCAGAGGAACAAGTGTTCTAAACCCCCCTGGCTCTCTGACAGAGAGAGCCTTTCTGCAATCCCAGCAGATGTCTCTGAGAAACTGTGGGATCATAAGATTTTCTGGAAAACAAAACAAGGACAGACATGAAGGAATAGGCTTCTAATTTGTAATAATTTGATGGACTTAAGAATGATTCTTTTCTGGTTGATGCTCCCCTTTTTATTCCTGGAATAATTTAAAAATTATTCCTTTAACAAGTCATCTAAATTTGAAAAATTAAATTTGAGAGGAAATGATGCAAAATAAATGCAGAGATATCATAGAATCATCATGGAATCCCAGAATGTTTTGGGTGGGAAGAGACTTTAAGGAGCACTGTTGTGGTGACCCAGCCCACTGTGGGGCTGGGGCAGCATGATGCCAATCAATCCCAGCCCATTCCCTTGATCGAGTTTCCCGAAGAGGCAGACTCAGAGGGTGGGTCAATGGGTGGCTCAGAAGCCTAAGCTGCACCCCCCCGGGTGGTGCCCCGGCACAAGCTGCCTCCCCCGGTTTGGGAAAATTCTCGGTTACTCGGTTGTTCACTGATTCTCTGTTATAACTCTCGCCTCTCGGTTTCCCCCAGTGGCTTAAATTGTATCCTCCCCCTGGCTTGTAACTCATTGGTTGTTCTCCCCTTTCCCCGTGGTTTTCAAATTCCCTACAAAACTGAGGACGAGCCTCGGGGAAGGATCCCATCACATCCCATCGCATTCCATCCCTTCCAAGCTTGTTCTGTTTGTGAAACTTCTAACAATAAACCTGTTAGGAGTCAGACCAGAACAGCCTCTCTCTTCCTTTGTCTCCAAGCTAATGTGAGCCGATACCATCGGCTCCTGCCGTGTTCCTTCTGCAAAGAAGCCAGCGAGCTAGCCCAGCAAGCAGCTCTTTTCCTGATGCTGAAGTCACTTCAGCGACGCACAGAAGAATGCAGCTGGACTCTCAATGACCTGGGGCACACCAGAGCTCGTGCCTCGAGCACAAATACCTCCTCAGGTTGTCGCACCAACCGTGGGGGCTCACGCGAGTGGATCCCTGTGACGTCGTGGCTGTCGGTGGACAGCAAGAAGAAGCGACTTTGGACTTGCCGACGCCTCTCGGTGCAGTCCACTCTGTTTTAGGAGTGCTGCCCTGAGAGAAGGCTGCTAACTCCCACTGATTCTGCACTGAACTGTCTTTGGAGAGCAGCTGTGCCTCGGAGAACCCCACCTGTGCTTTTTAGTTTGGGACAGGATGCCTTTTAACTGATTTCTGAAACTTGTGTGAGCATCCCCGGTCCCTGATATTTTGTTTCTTTTTTCATTTTGTGGGTGGCGGATGGAAGAAGTGCTGAGAGAGAGAGATGGGATCAAAACTCTCTCAGCCCCAAAGAGAGGTTTTTCTGCAAATTGCAAAATTCCTTGAAGTTAGTAGGTTTAAATTTTCAAAGGGTTTGTTAAAACAGTTTATTCGCTGGCTTTTCTTTTACCTTCCTCAAGTGTTTCCTGCAAATTTAAAATCTCCTGCCTTCTGGCAGGCTGTGGGGGATAAGATTACTGATTTAAAGCAAAAAGGGTACTCCTCTGGAGAAAAATTCTTTCCTCTAGTTCTAGTCCTTCGGGACTTGCATAAAATGGATCAGAAATTAAAAGAAAAGCACAAATCCCCTCGCAGTTCTTCCCATATCCCTCCTTCCTCCCCTCCTGCTCCTCATCCCACTTCCCCTTCGTTGGAAAATCCGAATGGGGTGATAAGCCCAGAGGCACAGAGTTGCTCCCTTCTCTCTGACCCCTTTCGGTCTTTTCTGCCACCCTGTCGAGATAGCCCTGGCCAGGCTGCCTCGACCCCTTCCCAAACCTCGTATCCCTCGCCCTCTTCTCCAGTTGTCAGCCCAGAAAACTGTTCTAAATGCTGTTTGCCATTGTCCCCCCCCACTCCACGTGTCCGAACAATGGTGCTGACCACATGGCACAGTTCACCCCTCCCCCCTCTTCTTCTTCCCACAGTCCCTTTCGCCCTCCCACCCCCAATGCTTTCCTATCCCCCCCGATGTGATGTCATCGGGCTCCTCCCACACATCGGTACCGCCCCCTGCATCGGGAATCCCCGCCCATCCTGTGACCACACCCCCAGGTCGTCCAACCCCGCCCCTGTGGAGAACTTCCTGGTTCACACCCCCCCCTTCTGGTTCCCACGGGGTAGAAACTGGAACCGATGCTAGCTTGAAATCGGGTCTGGGAGTCCCCTCCGCCCCCTCCTACCCCTTTGCTGCTCCTGTAACATATGATCGAACTGGCAATAATCCCACATGGAAACCTTTTGATTCTGCAGGTCTGAAAGAGCTTTGCAAAGCCCAGAAAGAATTTGGAAGGGAGAGTCAGTATTTTAAGAACCTTCTTAAAGTAACTCTCACCAGTACAGTTCTTGTGCCACATGACCTCAAAAGCATTTTCTCCTGCTTGCTTTCCCCATCCGAGTTTCAAATGTGGGAAGAAGGTTGGAGAAAGCAACTGGGAGAGGTCCTCCTGATTTTACTGCAGGATCCAAACAACGTGGGGGTTTCTATGGATCACCTTACTGGTGAGGGCTTATTGTCCAAGCCCCAGAACCAGGCTCAAAATACACCAGAGCCGGTCCTGAATGCTGTAAAGCAAGCAGCACAGCAAGCGTTCTTAATAATGCCCCCTAAATTAGGACCTCAGTTGAATTATACAGAGATTCGGCAACTGCAAAATGAGCCATTTATTGATTTTTTGGATAAACTGAGGCTTATAGTGGAAAGACAAGTGGAAGATCCAAAAACAAGAGAGCATATTATAACGCAAATCGCAAAAGCTAATGCCAATGATGCTTGTAAATGAGTGATTTTGGGTCTCCCATTCGAACCTCCACCGACATTAAGTAAAATGATTCATGCTTGCATGACTTTAGTGCCTATTAATCAACCAAATTTAAAAACAGGGGAAAATTTAATAGGAACTGCAGCTGCTGCTGATGCAACAGCATCTCAGGGCAATAAAAATGCTAATTGGGTCTGCCACAGGTGTGGCAAACCAGGGCACTTGGCCTGAAACTGCAGAGCTCCGGCTCCAACTAATCAGGGTTCCTGAGCTGTCTCCTCAGGGCAAATGACATTGCCTGCCCCCGATGGGATGCAGCCAAAAAACTGACCAGACCATGTGGATTGGCAGGGCCACGCAGGGGAATGAATCAAGAAACTGCCACCAGGAAAATGGTCACCACGACCTCTGCAACTCAAATGGACTCGGTGACACCCCAAAGAGTCGCGAGTTGTGAGAATCTGAGAGACTGTATATTGTTTGTGTTAAAAGATGTTGTACATTCACCAGCTGACATTTGTGTTACCCCAGAAATTGTTCAAGTGGGGCCACAAGGGTTCTTTACTGTCAACATCCAGTGTGTTAACCCTCCCTTTTTTCTTGCTGCTAACCAGGTTGTGGCCCAAGCTATTCTCATGCCCAGTAGTCCGCCGCAGGACTACAACCCCTCTGTCTTCTGGGCTGAGGTAGTTGGGAATGACAAGCCCATGCTTAACTGCAAACTGTCTTGCCAAGGCTCGGACATCAGCCTAGCAGGAATGATGGACACAGGAGCAGAGGTGACAGTCATTTCTTCCCACAATTGGCTGTCACACTGGGAGCTGCAGCTGGCAGAAGGTATCGTGATGGGTGTGGGGGGATCTATATCTGCCCAGAGAAGCAAGGCAGTTGTCCAAATCGAGGGTCCAGAGGGACAGATAGCATCAGTCCCTCCTTTTGTAATTGACTCTGGATTTACATTGTGGGGCAGAGATCTCATGTCCCAGTGGAGGACTCGAGTCGAAATTCCATCTCAACCCCAAAATTTTTAGTAAAGGCTACTGTGGAGTACCCCTTCCAGAAATTAAATTGGATCTCTGACGAACACATCTGGATCGATCAGTGGCCTTTGAAAAAAGACAAATTAAAGGCGCTCACTGCACTTGTGGAGGAGCAATTGAGAAAGGGTAATCTGGAACCCTCTTAATAGCCCTTGGAATTCCCCAGTATTTGTAATCAAAAAGCCAGGGAAAGACAAGTGGCGCCTCCTACAGGACTTGCAAAAAATAAATGCAGTCATTGAGGACATGGGACCCCTGCAGCCCGGAATGCCATCACCCTCTATGCTCCCTAGGCAGTGGAAGCTAGCAGTCATAGACATCAAGGACTGCTTCTTCCAGATCCCTCTACACCCAGACGATGTATCCCAGTTTGCCTTCTCGGTCCCTTCCATCAACCGAAAGGCTCCCATGCAGCGCTACCAGTGGTGAGTTCTGCCACAAGGCATGAAAAACTCACCCACCATCTGCCAGTGGTATGTTACCCGCATTCTGTCCCCCATCAGAAAGTTAGCAGCAAAGGCAATAGTGCTCCACTATATGGATGATGTTTTGGTGTGTGCTCCTAACCAATCCTATTTAGACTGGATATTGGGGAAGGTAATCGAGGCCTTAGAGGCAAATGGATTTGAAATCCAGGCTGAAAAGGTCTAGAAAACCTCTCCATTTAAATACCTTGGACTGAAAATCCATGAACAAACTGTGGTTCCCCAACAAGTCAAAATTAATGATAACCCTAAGACCTTGCAGGAACTCCACCAGCTCTGCGGGTCCATAAACTGGGTGAGGCCTCTTCTAGGGCTGACAACAGAAGATCTTGCTACTCTGTTCAACCTCCTGTGAGGGAAAGATGACCTCACATCACCCAGGCATCTAACAGAGGAGGCGAGACAGTCCATCTGTAAGGTACAGGAAGCGCTGTTGTCCCGGCAGGCACACCACTGCACCCCAGGTCTGCCTTTTCAATTTATTGTATTAGGGGAAATGCCATACCTCCATGGGCTGCTTTTCTTGTAGTATTCTGTTTCAGGGACAAGTAATGAGAAAAGTGACATACAAGCTCCTCCACTGTTTTTAATTTGGCATAAAACCATGTATTTCACCAAGAGAAAATTCCACTTCCACCTGTATGAATTTAATACTCTTTCTTCACTGCACTGAAATCAAAGCCAGTGATTCTAACCACTGTTAATTGTGCTGGAACAGAGTCCAAGAGACTTGTGAAGTATTTGCATAAAATGTACAGTAACTGTCTCCACTTCAAACACTACAATCCCTTCAGAAGAAGTCCCAAAGAAGCCCAAATCCTGAGTTTTATTTATTTAAACAAGAGGCTGAATCACCTTTTAACTTGTATTAAAATTGTCTGTAATGTTTTAGAATACAATACATAAGAAAGACTTGGTTTTGATTTAAAGTGCAAAAGAAAGACAATCGAGACAGAGGCACCTGAGGCTGAAGCTGCTTCTCACGTGCTTTAGAACCCAGACAGGAACTCTTACCTTTTTGTCTTAGCAGATGTCTCTTTTCCTGATTGTGATCAAAAGGAATTACCCCCAGAGGCACAGCAGTGAAAATGAGTGCCTGCACACTGCAGCTGTCAAGGGTCCCTCTCGAGGCCACAGACCATCCACATTTCACCTGCACAAACAGAGGTCCTTCGGCAATTCTTATATATCTGAGCTATAAAAGTCTCTGTACTCACTCCATGAGCAAAATCCTCACACACATCCCACTCTGTGCTTCTTAAACACAGGAAGATGGAAGATGAAAAAGCCAATTTTACTGGTTTAAAGGAAAACTCTCTGTCTCTGTTGCCTCATATCAATACAAAGGAGATTTTTTTCCTCCTTCAATGAGCATTCAGTATCACATAACATTAAAAGCTTTTGCACAGGATGAGCTAGATTTGAAAATGCATGGTTCTGAGAGCTTACCAATATATTTTGGGAGAAAAAATAATTTTCAGTGGTGAGCATTGCTATGGATGAAGCAGCAATTTACAGAAAGAACACTTAAAACTGAGGATAAGCATCTCTGTGCAAAACCGCTTTGCCTCATGCACCCTTTCTGAAAAGCAATAGTGATCTACACATGGGGAAGAATTTGCACTGTTTGTAAAAAGATTGTTTGAAAGTATCCCGTTCTCATCTGTCAGGGACTGCAGAACTGATGCAGAGAAAGTGCTCCTACACAGATCTTTTGCAGAAGTAACACTCTGGAGAACATCTGGGGAAGACATACAGTGATGATAGGAAAGTATATTTCATTTACTTTATTTTTTCCAGATGACCCAGTAGCAGAGCCTCAGCATGTCCAGTCTGAGAATTTTGGAACAGTTTGGATGGTAACAGATGGGTGAATATTGCTGCCAGTGACTGTCGATGGGGTGCAGTGCCTTTGGTGCTATGTCTGAAAGAGGGAGGGCTTCACACTGCAATAAAAGAAGAATGGGAAACAAATAATTAAAGGTACAGAAGAAGCTGACTTGGCTGTGTGTTTTGTGGCAGCCCATTTCTGAACTGTTTGAACAGGCAGATCTAAGGCTATTTTACTGCCATTCTTGAGAGCTTATTATGGTGTTCAAACAGCTGCTATCTTTAGCACAACTCTATTAACCTTAGTTCCACGACAATGAGTTTAATGTTAGGGTTATGTCACTGAAACAAGCTTGGGAGTTCCTCTGGCTTTCCCATACAATTATCTTCATTTGTTGTTTTGTCTCCAAGCTTCACATTGCATATTCCTCAATCCTAATCTGTGTCCACCTTATCCACATGGAACCATTCACTCATGGCAGAGTCAGGAGTGTCAACCCAATCCTACGCTGTGTTACACAACTGTACAACCATCAAGGCTGTGAAGTAATTTACCCAGTTATTCCTAATTTACACAAATAAAAGTGAAAATAGGATTGTACCAAAGAGGACTGTAAACTTTTATATTGAACAGTAACCTGAAAAGTTAAATAAAACCATCAAATTAAAAAGTTGCCTCACTTAAATTTTTATGGACACGAACACATCTAGACAAATGGTAAAAACATCTACCTTTACTAAATCTGGATTAATCCCAGAATGCTTACAAACTGGTGAGCAGTAGTCCAGTAGCCCAAAATCTGTTCTATTCTTGCTCCTCCTTGCAGAGAAATCAAAATAATCTCAATTTAATAAACATTTTTTCTAAAAATGTTAACATTATGCTGTTCCAGTTGGCAAGTTCCAAAAAGGAGGATTAAGTACATAAATGAAAATTTAGCACTGCACTTTCAAACTTGAATGCTTGAGGGAAGGCATATAATAAGATACCTAATAGTTAGAATTGTTACATCTGAGTTACTTTAACTGAAGAATTTGGGTCCCAGTTTTTCACATTAAGATACTGGAAATATTGTACATTATACTTGTGTCACTGAGAACAAATATAAAAGGAATTTGGAAATATAGTGGAGCTAGGGCAAGGAATACCTGGAGAAGCTCAGAACTTCCTGAAGTCAAGATCATTCATTCTCCCAGAATTGCCCTCAATGTCAATGACTTCCTACTAATCTATGAAGAAGGATTCCCACAAACATGCTCCCTGCATGTCAGCAGCCCGTGGGTATAGATGGATCCTGCAGAAAGAAAGACTGGAGAACCTCTTCATTCCTTTCCCACCTGAACGTATTTTCTTAGGAGGGTTAACAAAAACCATGCATTAAACAGTACCTGAAAATAAGGCTCCTGGAGATGGGAAGCACCTCATTCATACAAAGAAAATACATTGCTCTAAACTAAAGCTATAAAAGCCCAAATGCTTCTTTTGCCCTTACATCAGCTTTGCTTCAGTTTGGTCCAGGCTTTAGCTCAGTCACACCAAGGACATGGTGAACAAATGTGTGATGAAGGCCTGAGCTTTATAAACTCTTTACCTCCAGCTCCACATTAGCACCCTCAGCTGCACACACTGTCAGCCTCCTCCCTGGGATGGGAATGCACCCTCTGAATTTCACTGAAAAGTGAGACAGAGTGCCTTAAATGACAGGTGATTAACCTGATAAATTAACACATTTTATTCTGCACTGAACAAATGAGGAATGTTTACACACAAAATTCCAACATCTCAAGTGAGAAGGCTGCAAGTCCCATATGGGGAGCAATAACAAGCAGCTGGATAGCATTTTAAAGTTAGATTATCTTAATTCCCCATCTTTATGGTATTCACAGAAAAGTTTACATTTGTTAAACTAATTAAACATTAAGCTTCAATATATGTTACTGTGCCGGTTTGGCCAAATTTAGAAATATATCCTCTGAGAGAAGGCAGGTTACAAACCACCCCTCCCCCACCAGGTTCGGGAAAAAATAAATTTTCCTCGAAGGACAGTGAAAGAGATAAAAGCTATGTATTTAACAAACACATTGGAAAAGGAAAATAATGCTAAATAATAAAAATCTCTCGCTGTGGAGTAAGAACCCGGGAAAGTGTTAGAGTCCTCCCTTTGGCCTCCTCGGAGCTGGGGCTTGGCCCAGGGCCAGGCCCTCTGCGCTTGGTGGAAAGTCCTCCTGATGTGTTCTGATATTGAAGCAGTCCAGTAGAAAAGAGAGAAAATCTGAAGTTCCAGGGAAGGGAAAAAAATTCAACTCCCAGTCTCTCCGGAGAAAAAGAAGCTGAAAAACTGGCCAAAAGCTGACTGGAAAGCAGCAAGCCGGGTGCTTCCTCGCTTCCCTGCCACAGCTGAAAAAAAAAAAAATCCCTATCTCTGTGTGACCTTGAACAAGCTGCAAACTGCTTTGAAAAAGTTTTGCTCCGTTTTCCTTCCCCCTCTCAGGCTCAGTTAAAAGGCATAGAAAGGCACAAAAATTAATTTCTGGGCATAGGCAGCAATATGGGATACACATCATAAAGTCACCCCAAGACAGTTACCTTAGTGGGTTTAGGATTTGGGGTGCGGTTTTTTCCCTTACCTAACCTATATTAAGTATAATGGCTGAACGTGATAGTGATCTTGTCTTGTGTGGAAGAAAGAGCAATAAAAAAAGGTTTGCGGGTTTTTTAAATATTTGAGCAGATTTTTTCACAAGGATAGCCTCCTGAAAGTCTTTCTTTTATGGTACTTTCTAACACAAATTTTGAAATCCAGAAATAAAAAGAGTAGTTCATCCAAAACTTAATGACAAGGTACCTTCTGCAGAAAGAACAAACTAATTCTCTACAGAGAAATTACTCACTTCAAAGGCAAAAAGTGATCCCAAATGCTTTTTGGGATCTAGGAGGAAAGAGGCTTTCAGGAGTCCCCTGCAGCACACCTTGTAAAAATAATGGTGGGAGCCACTGGCTCTAAGACATCCGAGAGCAGAAATCAATCATCTGCAGAGCACACGCTTAGATGTTCTCTGGGTTTGTTACTCTGACTTTGGCTGGAAGGTTGAGAAAGACTCTGGAAACTGCAGACACCAATCTATTTTTTATTAAAAGTTTTGGCAGCAGGACGGGTGCGTGCTTTACAATAAGCAAAGGGTGGGGGGAAAAGAGTGCTGAAAAACCTCCAGTCACAGCACAGGGCTCCAGCACATCTGCTGGAGCAGCAAGGGCTGCGGTTTCTGAGAGGCTTGTGGTTAACCTCAGGGCACGGAATGAATGATCCCTCCAGCCCAGCCTTCATTAAACTGCCCATCCTCTGAAATGTGTCAACGAAGCCAACATGTGGCCAGTCACTCATCAGCAAGGTGATGGTCCGTCCCCAGGATGCTTTGGCCAGGAGGGAACAGAGCTGTTCATCCCACATAATTCTGAGCTGTTTCCACTGTGTGCTGCCCAGAGGTGTGAACAACTGCCGTGCCTTAATTCAAACAGCCCAAACACACACATCCTATGGGATGTCGTGCAACGCCTTGTGAGGGTGAGCTCTGCTCAGAGCCTGCAACTGCAGCCGCAAACATAAATCAGATACAAGGACTAAAGGTGTGCTCTTTGAAACAGCTGAAATTTCAAAGGGTAAGGGCAGCTCACAGTTAAATTTGCAAAACAAAACAGCCTTAACACACCATCTGGGCACCTCTGCATAAATTTCTGCAAGAGAGTCTTAGGACAGAAGTGATTGAAGACTGAAATATTTAGATATAAAAGCTTTTATGCCTCCTGTGTGGTTTATCTCTCTTGCGAGGGTCACTCATGGCATGAGTGATCATTAAGTGATTGCTACTATATGACACTCTAACTGGTAGAAAAACAGAGAAAGAAGGAGAGAAAATAGACATAATTGGAATTTTGACATATATTTGACAAATAAAAATGGCATGTGATGTTGGGCTACCATTTAAATTAAGGTTTTCCCAGATAGGATTATTTTAAAGTGTTCATATGGTGAGGTCTGATTTGCTGGAGCACTTAGTTATTATTTGCAACAGGGATAAAGAAGACCTGGGCTGAGGTGCTATAAAACACTAAGTTCTGGGAGAAATCAGAAAGGCAACTCATCAGGCTCCTTCAGTCAGACACTTTGGGCACCAGAACCATCACATCTCCTTCCTCCAGAAGAGATCACATCATCATATTTTCTCACAGGGAGAATAGAACAAGAATAGAAACACCATGCCAATGAGGGAGCTGGAAAACCTCACAAGGAAACTGCTGAAGCTGTTCTCAGAGCAACACCTGAATGGTATGAAATAAATAAGGCACGTGAGCTACAAGAAATAAAGCACAAGCTTAGTTAGCAGCACACTCAGTGAGCACAGACTCTCCTTGCAGTCTACTTGGAAACTGAGACAATCAAATCAGATAACCCTCTCACCAAGAGGCTGGCTGGAGAATCCAGGTAATCACCAGATCCAGAACTATCTCCATTATGGTTTAACCCTTTTTTGAAGTCTCAGAGCTCTTTTTTTTCTCATACAGCAAAATTTTACTCTTGATTCTGAAGAAGTCATGCTGTGTTGCTGCTGACTTAAGGAAAATAATTATGATTGTCTGAATGTTGGGGAACCTTCTTTGAGGGTCGCAGAAATTGGCAGTGGAGAAGAAATTTTAAAAGAAAAAGGAGAAAAAATAATTGGTGGAAGTCCAACAAGGATCAACAATTTCAGCAAAGAGTGGAATATTTTGCAAAACGCATGAAGTGTTTGGTAAATACCTTTGTATAAGAGGTTGTTTCCCTCATACTGTTGGCAGGGGAGAACTGAACACATTTGTAGAACTTGAAGATTTATGGTTTGCACAATGCAGAGGGGAGATGGAATATAAAAGGTATAATTGCTTAAAATAATTACGTGCCTAGTTCAAATTTTTTTTAAACAGAGCAATAGAAGTTTCAGGCATTTCGGAAGCCAACTACAAAGTACCTTAATTGCTGGCAAGACCAATAAGCTGTTACTCGCTGAGTTTGGAGTGGTGGGTGGTGGTGGTTTTTTTAAGCAGTAGTCACATTTTTTCCCTTTGTTTTTCCCCTGATCCTTAAACATAACTGTAGATTCAAAAATGCTGCTAGCAAGTATTTTCTTGCTATTTTCTAAGTCCGTGAGAGACTTTGTGCTCTCACAGAAGAGGTAGCAGAGTTATGTAAACAACCAAACACCTGCAGCCTTGAAAAGTCTTGTTTATAGTACAGGAGAAAAATATTTTGACAATGGATGTTTTAGGATTTTAGCCAATCACCCCCAAGGGGTGGCTGATCCTTTGTCCAATTAGACTATGAAGAAAAAAGTCTGTAAAAGAGTTTGTAAAATAATTAAATGAATAAATCTTGCTGCACAATTCCTGCCTGCTGGATCTTCTCTCCTCCTCCTCCCTACAGCTGTGGGACACGGTGATATACCCTAAGGCCCAGGCCTGCGGTAATATTTGGTGCGGTAATATTTGGTGCTGCCCGACATGATCTGCACTCTCTGACATGTCCTGCTGCTGAGAGTCAAGCTGAATTTCTCTAGAGGTACGCTGTTCTCCTTCCCCCCTGGGACTGGGAGGTCCAACGTGACTGAGAAATGGTGAACAGTGGCTCACAAACCGACACTGTGGTAATGGTCTGGAAAGGTGTTTTCAGTATAATGCACACCTCCATTCCTGAAAACTCAGTTCGGGAATTATTAGATTGGGCTACCTTAAAACGGATTTCCATGGACAGAGAGACTGCCCTGGACTTTGCCTTATGGCAGGAACTTGGCTGTGCTGTCTGGCACGAGCTCCCTTTTGGGGACCCAGCAGTGTTAGAATTATACAAAACCTGGCGTTCGTTATTTATCCTGCTGACCGACCTTGACTGTGGCAGCAGAGCTGGCTTGCCTATTTCGGTGATGAGTGACGGAGGAATGTCCAAGGGGGACCCCGCTGACCGGTCTCCAGGGGCAAATGATGGTGGATCCGGAAAAACCCCCCTGGCTCCCCAGGCAGAGCCTGCGCCGCCTCACCCTGCACAATCGCAGGACTCCGCAGCCCTCAGGGACGCTGCGCCGGCAGAGGCAGGGGTGTTGGGGCAGCGGGAGGGTGTGCAGTATGCTTTGTTGCTCGGCTCGGCGGTGGCCACAGCTTATCCAGGACCACGAATTAGCGGCTTAGCAACTTGGACCCCCGTGGCGGCTCCTAGCCCATCTGCACATGCATCGGCTGCGCCAGGAACGCCCGGGTGTTCCTTCTTAGCTGGCATAGCCCCAGGCGTGACTGCACCGAGACTGCCTGGGTGTGGTCCGCTGCCCTCCTTGGCGCTGGACTGTTCTGCACCACTGCAGAACTGAGCCATCGGCCTTTTAATACAGCATCTGCCTTTGCTGACAGAGTTACCGAACATATCCCAGCAGCTAGGAGAATTGCTCAGCCTGCAAAAGCAGCTGCCACGGACACCAGCCCCGCCCACACCGCCCGCAGGAGAAGCTGCTCCAAACCAGGACGTGGCGCAGCCAGCAGCAAACCCGGAAGTAGCGCTGCCGCGGGAAAACCTTGAAGCGGCCAGGGCTGCAGAGCGGCGGTGGGGAGTGAGAAACAGCAGCGGTTTCGGCAGCGGCACCAGGTGCTGACGTGGAGCAAGTGATGAACGCGGCGCCGGGTGTGGCTGCAGAGTGGGGACCAGTGACAGTGCCGAACGCTGCCGCAGAACAAGAGATGAGCACAGCGCCTGCCGTGGCTGCAGTCCCAGAGACAGTCGCAGCAGCTCCAGTACTGGTTCAGTCAGAACCGGCCGAGACAGCATCCCGTAAAGAAGCTTCTGTTCAAACTGCAGTGCAGCCAGCTGTAGTCTGTGCTGTCTGTTCTGCCGTTAGCCAACCCAGCCAAAGTGCGCCTCTCTGTCCCGCTCTGTTCAGTCCCAGCATCTCAGAGTTGCATTTGCCTGATGACTCATTGTCAGGCAGTGAGGCAGATGAGGTTCTGGCCCCAGCTCATAAGGCGGCTGTAGCCGGGCGGCAAAGGAAAAGGCTGCTCCAGTCTCGCCCCTGGACCTTTCAGGACTGCACGGTAACAGTGCGTCCGACCCACTACAATCGCTTCTTAGAGTCAGTTAAAATGCGAGCTTTGGAGGAGGGTGACTGGAGGTTATTGGAAACACTTGGAATGCCAAATAGATTTGAGGATTCTGGGGGTAATCGAGAAGCTGTTACACTCCATCCACAGGCTGTGCCAGAAGTTCAGGATGGTAGTGACTCCCCAGAAGGGGAAATCCAAGCTTTCCCAGTGTATAAGGCTCTCCCAAATTCAGGCGAGCATGACAAGCATGAGGTGATTGCTTGGAAAGTTGCCCAGGATCTGCAATCCAAGGTGGCACAACACGGGCTAGGTTCTGCTGAGGTTATGCAGATAATAAGGGTGATAAATACAGATTTGCTTTCTCCATTTGATATCAGACACTTAGGTCAAATTCTATTTCAGCCTGTACAATTTACAGTTTTTGAGACTACCTGGAGAAAGCTGGCTGACAAGGCTGCATTAGGGAATATGCAGCTCCCTGCTGCCGATCCTAGATGGACAGCAGGAATGGATGCTTTGATGGGGACTGGCCCCTTCTCTGATCCCAGCCTAACAGGGTACTTTGTCCTCTAGCGTCCTGCAGCAAGCTCAACAGGTCAGCATGGCTGCCCTGTTGAAAACCATAGAGTTGTCAGCACCCAGAAAGCGATATACTGAAATAGTTCAAGAGAAATCAGAGCCATTCCTCTCTTTTGTAGAGAAAGTCGCTGCTTCTCTCGAGAAGCAGGTTGAAGATGACGGGTTAAGACAGTTGTTGTTAAGGCAGTTAATGAGAGATAACGCAAACGAGGAGTGCAGAAAAATCATAGATGCCTTACCAGGGGATCCTGAGGTAACAGACATGGTCGAAGCCTGCGCTAAGGTGGGATCTGGGAACCAGAAAATGTCAGCTTTGGCTGCGTTCCTGCAGCCTGTTCACACATCTTCTGATAGTGAACCAAAGCAACCCAAACAGGCAAAAAAACAGAAGCGGCCTAAGCCGAGCCAAAAAGAGAACACACCGATCCCTCAGTGCAAGAGGTGTGGCAGACCAGGGCATTGCATGGGCTACTGTAGATCCCAGACTCATGCTGATGGTCGGCCTTTGTCGGGAAACTTCCGCCAGGGTGCAAGGAGGAGGAATTGCTCTCCGATGCAGTCACTCCCCCAGAGAGTGGCACAGGTACAGGCACAGGCCTACCCTGCCACCCTAGAGATGGCACCCAGAAATCAGATGGTTTTGACTGGTGTGAATTCTGCTGGGCACATTCCCCCGCAGCTGAGCCCCATTGATCCCCTTCTGCTGGAACAAAGCCCCCTCTTCCCAGCTGTCCCCAGCTACCACCATGGAAAGGCTGACGGCCCTTCAACAGTTCTGTGTCAGGACCAAGCTGAGGCAGCCCAAGGATCAGCCTGGGCAGCCTCCACGACAGGAGTTCAGCCCACAGGGAGAGATGGAGTGGACTCAGGCTTACCTCATTCCTTGAGGAAGGGCAGGCCAGAGAGGAGGAGGATGCAGAGCCTGGAGCAGCGCAGCCTTTTATGCCGTGTCCCAGAGCCCTGTGGGGCCACAAACATTCCTTGTTTGTGAAACATCCAACCTCCTGGGAGTGGCCACTTGCAGGGCCACGTTACTGACGAAGTCCCTGCCTCTTTCATCTTAAATGTTGTGCTCCCACTTCATACAACCCAGAATCGTGCAATGACTCTTAGAATCACTTGGGGATGGAATGGACCCTAAAATCCTCTAGCTCAAGCCCCCTGAAATGGCTTCTACAACTGTTATGAATGGATGATGTAAGTTTAAATCAGCTCTTGCCTTTTCCCAGGCCTCTGGCAGCAGGCAGTAGCTGTATTGAGGTGGCCAGCACCCCAAGGATCCACTCTTATTTGCAAGTTCTTTAATAACAGTTGATTCGGTCTATTATAAAATGGATTATTTATTAATAGACACAAAACTAACAGACATAAGACTTAAATCAGACTATTACTACACAGGGATAAAACAAAAGAAGATACTAGTGTATACACGTGGAACTAAAGGTACCATTAAAATTACAGCTAGCTAAGAAAAAGTGTAACTTAGGATTCTGTGTTTCTTACCATCCAATTCTTGATGGGGTACACATCAAAGTCCTTTCCCTCAATTCCCAGAAATGTAACCGCAAAAACCCGTGTCTGGACTTAAGGGAAGAAATCTTCTCACACATTCCAAAAGGAGTGTACAAGAGACTTCTGCTCTATGATAATTTGTGGGCTTTTATAGACATAAGAACCGTGTCTTTTGGTCACTGTTATAAACGACCCCGATCTGATATGGAAATGAGTTATTAAAATTTATTGAGAACTCAATACAAATGGCAAAGCAAAAGGGGACAGCGTTGGGAGCATGGCTGGGTGCCAGAGGCTCGCCCACAAAATGGCCATCCTGCCTTTTATACCCCTGTGATTGCATCAGCCTGAGGCATATTTATTTACTGTTTTGCATAGTCCCGCCCCCTTGACAATCTTTTGGGAGCCCGCGCTGTTCTGAAGCTGTGGCCCTCAGGGTCCTCACTGGTTGGAGTCCCATTCCTTTTGTGGTGCTGCCTTCCAAGTCTGGCTGGCAACAGCCCGGCCCTTTGCAAACCCCACAGAACTGATGTTACAGCACACAGATCATACAGCCCCTGTAAAAACCAACCCACAACCAGAGCACCCCAGCAACCATTAAACAGTTCTTACCATGCAATATTAGAACTCATGATATAATTCATAGCCCATACAACATACAGCGAAAGCCAACTCTCAATAATTCATCTATAAAAGTGTTGGGGTTTTAGGAGTTCTCCTCTTTTTTCTCTTAAAGAATTTTCCCCATACATGTTGCCAGGGGGAAAAATTACTGGGTGCTTAAGAAAAACAAAAGACCTGACCACCAGGAGAGGGGTCCAGCTGGCTAATCTTTTTCACCTGGGCTTGTGGGCTGTTAGTTCCCAGCATTTGGATGGAGAGAGAGGCTGGAAGGAATTAGTCAGCACTGGAGACTTCTGCTTCTTCGGCTGCCTTCCTTCCTCCTACCAGAGAAACCCCAGGATTCCCAAGCAGGGGAACCATCGCACCTGCCCTGCTCACCGGGAGCCGCCAGCGCCCCTGCCGGCTGCGAACGGAACTGCACCCGAGGGGAAAGGGCCTGACAGCCGAGAAGGCTGGGACTGGGTTTGTGATTGTTTGCTGTTACTGCCTGTCCTAGGTTAGCAAGCATAGTCTCGGAAGG
Source organism: Corvus hawaiiensis (assembly GCF_020740725.1). Lineage (NCBI taxonomy): Eukaryota > Metazoa > Chordata > Aves > Passeriformes > Corvidae > Corvus > Corvus hawaiiensis. The sequence goes on along the minus strand of NW_025963366.1, from coordinate 3,553,658 downwards.
GACGTCCTTGCTAAGGGGTGCTTACAGTTTCCTCTGGGAACTGATAGAACCTATCAGCTGGCCAGTTTGAATATGGACAATTCTCTAAGCCACTTAAAGTTGTGATCACCTCTGTGATCCACATTTAAGAATAGGCAAACTCCCCCTCCAAGCTCTCTCTCGTTTCCGGCGCTGGGACAGGTGGCTGCAGGGCCCGAGCAGGGCCCAGTGGGCCCGGCCAGGCCCTGCCTGGGCCAGGCCGGGCCGGGCCACGGCCATCCTGAAGCCATGGACCTGTTCCAGCCGTGGAACCCCCCCCCCCACTGCCTTGCCGTGGGCAGCCGGAGCGGCTCGGCTCCCCCCCTCTCCACCGCGATAAGAAAGATTCAACATTCCAGCTGCAAAGCTGCAAGGCCGAGGTGAGATTAACCCTTTTTATTGCTGTGAAGAGCTGAAAACCTGAGGGAAGAGAGAGAGGAGATGCTTAAAGCTGAAATTCTGTTGTGAAGCTATGATATATCAGAGTATCCTGTTGTAATTTCATGAAGATATGGGGGGTAGAGTGTTCAACTTGTAAGCAAAAGCACCTGCGCTGAGATAGGCAGATGCTGACGCAGCTGTAATTTCATGACAAGTTTGGACAGGGAGAGATGAACCAGATGAGGACTTTTGCTCCAAACGGGAAAGGAGAAAACCTCAGTTCCTAGAGATGCTCCCAGAGATAGTCCTAACGATGAAGATGATGAAGACCCTTTGCTCCCAGGGAGGGAGAAGGGCCTCTGTTTCTGTTTCTGAACGGCTCAACCTTAAAATTGTACCCCAAAAAACTTCAAGAGTGGACCCTCGAAAGCAGTTGCGGGAAAAGCTGCAAGTCGGGGGAAAGGACTCACACGCAGGCAGAGAGACTCCTCTTCCTAAATGGACTGAACAATATTTGGAAGTGGGCGGCTGTCTCGTTGTGATAATGTTTTCATAGCATGAGCAAGAAGAGACTTCTCTTTCTAAACGGACTGAACAAGGTTATTATGGAAGTGGTAAACAGACTGAACATCTTAAGGGTTGTCTTTGAACATTGTCAGTGGGAGAAGGGAGGAAGGTGGGGGGAGGAGGAGAGTTCTGAAGGTGGTATAATTTTTTTTCTTCTTTTAGGTCTGTTAATAAACTTCTTTATATTCTTTCAAGTTTGGTGCCTGTTTTGCATTTCTCCTAATTCTTATCTCACAGCAGATAAACAGTAATGAGTATTTTGGACCAAACCACTACACTGCCATAGGTATTGCTGTTTGTTTGCCTTGTTATACACACATATATATATATAATAGTAAAGAACTGTTATTCCTATTTCCTCATATCTTTGCCTGAAAACCCCTTAATTTCAAAATTATAATAATTCGGAGGGAAGCGGGTTGCATTATTTTTTTTTCATTTCAAGGGAGACTCCTGCCTTCCTTGGCAGACACCTGTCTTTCAAACTAAAACAAACAGTCACTTATGTTTATTTTGCTTTATCTCTTTCCACATTTGTTCTCATATCAAGATGTTTATTCAGGGCTTGGTCGCAGACTCTCAGGGGCCTGGAGGCAACCTCCTGCTGAGCTCTCTGGCTCTTTGCTGCGCTATTAGTCTGGCCTGAGTTATCTCTTCCAAATGCCCCAGCCATGAAAGAGGGGAGACGTCCTGCCACATCCTCCTGCTGAGAAGTCCAAATCTCTAGATTTAGAGACCTTTACTAGAGTATGATGGGTGCACCCATATTCAGACATCCTGACTGCTGTTCTTGCAGTCCTGGTTGGATATTATGAACAGCAAAGACCAAAGGCAGCGTCTGTGCTAACAGGGCTTCCTGTCAAATAGATTTCACAAGACACAGTATTCTGGCCACATACCAGTTTAAATATACATCTTCACCTCCCCACCACATTGAAAATTAACAAGGTAACGTCAGGAAAATTAATCCACAAAGACCAGAGGTTCATGCTGAAAATTCAATTGAATGCTTCCTTCAATTGAACCCCATAAAATGAAGGAACAGGGGGTGTTTACTTCTACTTAAACCAAAACAGTGGAAAATAAATGGGTTCCCCCCTTTAATACAATCCCCTAAAATATTTGAAAAGGAGGGGTTTTCCTCACTTTAAATCTCTTGATGGAAAAAGGAGGATTTTTCCCTCAATTCGAACCCTTAAAAAAGAGGGAGAATTGAGCTTCCCCCTCAAAATAGGGAGTTACTCTCAATTCAATCCTGTAAAATAGCATTGTCAAGGGTTTAGCCCTCCATTTAATTGGGAAAATAATGGAAAACGGGGGTTTCCTGTCAATTGATATCCCTAACAGCATGGAAAAGGCAAGGTTTCCTTTAATTGACACCTTTAAAATTGCAGGTGAAGGGGTGTTACCAGAGGATAAGTTGTCTACACCTGGTGAACTAACACAATGCTTGTTCTACCAAACCCACTGGCCTATGGAACTGCACAATGCCCATTGTGTAAGAAGGAGAACTGGAAGTTCACCAGCCCCAGTGCCCTGCCAACTCAGCCAGGTCGGCTGAACAGTGGGGTCTATGACCACTAGGGACCACCAGAGAGACCCCCAGGACAGAGGAATGCGTGCATAAAGGGAAAGGGAAATACATTAATGATTTTTGGGAAATTATTATCATATGTATGTTTAGTCCAGGACAATCAATGAATATGTATGTGAAATACAGTATATAAACAGAAACTTCCCTGTACTCAGCATGCACAGCATTGGGAGGAGCTGTCCCCCTGTGAATCTGGCCAAATAAAGAATGCCTGATTCTTAATACTACATTGGTGTTAAGGAGTTTTTTTGTTTTACTGAATTTTTGGTAACAGGTGGAACCTCCCCAGTTTAAACACAGACAATACCAGAAGAGGAGTGTCTTCCCTCAATTTAAACCCCTTTTATCCTCATAAGTCCTCTTTTTTCTCAGGGTGCTTGAGAGGGACTGGGGGTGCTGGGGAGAGACTGTCAAGATGAAATCAAAAGGGGAAAGGAGAAAGACCCCCCTGCAAACCCATGTGCCGGCTCACCTGCTCAGGTGCTGCCCCTTGCATGAGGGTCTGTCTCTTGGCACCTTCTTTAAGCAATGCTCCATGCCCAGGTGCATCCAGGTGCTCCCCCGTGTAGATGCTAGCAGGGCCTGACAGAAGAATTTTCCTGTGAAATTTTCCTTTCTCATAAGAAAGCAGTTAGAGAAATCCAGTTTCTCACAGCTTCTTACAGCTTTGCTGTGAAAGCTTTCATTCTCATGAGAACTGGATGGACAACAGTTTGTAAGAATGTAAACCATTTCTGCACCTGCAGGTTGTTGTGAGAACACTAGAATTGTTTTCTGTCTTGTAAGAATAATATTTGGAAATGGGTGTCTTACTGCTCAACCTATCACCTTGGGAGGTGGTGGGCTAATAGGCCAATCATGTAATTTCTCTTTTGCGAACCATAGGTTATGGGTGATTAAACGAGGTTGCCTCGGCCATACCTTGCAACCTGGACTTGTGTCATGATTTGCCATTCTCTGGGGAATAACAGCGACACCCCTGGCCCCTGCAAGATGCTCTGAACCATCATTCCTTGAGAGACCCCCAGTATCCCCCCCATCTGCCTCTCTCCTCCAGCAGCTTCCTGTGCAGGTGTGCCCAAGTAACCCCCTGAAAGCAGCCTCCAGCAGGACATGCCCTCTCCTCATCCTCACCAGTCACACCTGGGGCTGCTGCACCTTGGAGTGGGGGGAGGTGTGCGCAGAAAGGTCCTGCTGGTCATTGCCGCCCCTGCACAGCCCATTGTCTGCTCCTGAAACACTGGGGAATTGGGCTTTCCTTTCCGTGGAAAAGAACTGGCCTTCTCAATCAGATGCCCATGGCCAAAATTGGGATTCTGCCTCCAAAATTTCCTACGTCCGAGGTTTGTAATTATCAAGGAAATTCCCCACAGAACATAAGCAATTACTGGTAATTTTTCCTCTGGGATCATTACTGACTTGGATTTCTGTCAAAGCGTTTGACACATCCCTTGAGGGGTCACAGGTTTGGTTGGGTTGTTTATGGCCTGACAGGCCTAGACTGAACCCAAGCACTCCCGTCACTGCTCCACCCTGTTGTAGTGCCAGGTTTGGTTTAGCAAGCTGCAGCTTTCCCTGAGAACTCAGCAGAGCTGCTTAGGGCAGTGCGACCATTTCGCCCTCCCTTTTCGGACGGCTCCGCAGTCTTGCTCTGGCCAGCTATCAGCTCTACAACACAGTGACAGCAAAGGAGGCGAGAAAGGTCTCTCCATAAGGGTTTCAGAGGACCTTTAATGGTTACATCTTGTCCCAGCGATCCCCAGAGGCAAAGAGACCTTGTGATCCGAGAGCAGGGGGGTTTTGTCAGGGGCTCAGGGGTGCAACGTGAGCGGAGTTGGGGTACAGGAACCAATAGGGAGAGCCCGAGGGAGTGGCCAGGGCTAGGGGCAAGGGAAAGTGGGGGGGAACAATATAGGATAGGAAAAGCAGTGGATAAACAGATCACCACACCACCCTGAACTGATATATTGAAATATTGATATAGTTTATAAATACTCCCATTGCCTGCTACTCAGTCTTTCCCTGTGCATCTGGGAAGCAGATTTACTCCATCCTTTGTTCCCAACCACAGCTCTCCAGCCCAAATCCTAGTTCTCACAGACACAAACTAAACAGAAAACTACTACAAGTGTTTCTTTTAAAGTAAAATTCTTTGTACATCTGGCTACATTATTAAAATAAATTAATAAAAAATAATTAAAAATTATTAATTTATCAATAAATTAATAAATTATGTGTATTGATGGTCATCAAGGCAAAGCTTTTCAGAGGAGAAAATACCCAATTTGGTAGCACAGATCCCATTTTCACAAGAAGGCATTTTTTGGGTATGGGAATTCTGACCATCTAAGACATCTGAAAATTGGTATTTTGGAATTTGACATTTTGAAATTGTTTTTTTTTTATTTTTTGGAACTTGATTTTCTGGTATTTTGAAACTGAGATTTTTTTGGTATTTTGGAACTTGGTATTCTTGTATTTTGAAACTGGGTTTTTGAAAGCTGGTTTTCTGGTATTTTGAAATTTGGTTTTCTATTGTTTTGAAACTAACTTATTCTGTTGTTTTGGTTTTTTTTTTTTTTGGTGGTTTGGAAACTGAGGTTTTTGTATTTTGTGACCTGAGTTTTTGGTATTTTTGAAACCTGTTTCTTTGGTATTTTTGTGTGCTGTTTTTTTTGGTATCTTGCAACCTGGGCTTTTAGTATTTTTGTAACCTGGGGGTTTAGTATTTTGTAACCTGTGCTTGGCAGGGGCCTGGGGCATCCTAGTCCAGACCCTTGCCTTCATTTGCCTTCTTCCACTGCAATTATCCTGGCATGGGAACTGTTTAATTGCAGACTATACAATGAGACACACTTCCTGAAACAAATTCCAACTGCGGAAAATCTCACTGCCACTTAGAAACGCTTCAGAAAAGACCTTGGAAAAAGCAAAGGGGCCCCAGGAAACTGAGGAGAAGGTGGGGAACAATCAGACAGTGAACACCTTCTACTGCTTCTCACTCCAGTCACTACTGTAAGTGCAGCATCCCTGGAATTTCATGTTCAGTGTGTCTCTTCCAAGCTCAACAGGTGAACAAACAGATACTCCAGAATTTACTTCCTTGGTACTTCAGGCAGCACAGACTCACTGTGAGGAAGTGGTATCCAAGGGCAGATCTAAAACTGGTCCTTCCTCCTGCTTGCCATTCTCTCCACACTTTCTTCTTCCAGTGGGATGCACTCTAGGAGCTGCAAAGAACATACAAATTGTCTTTCTTCTAAAGTGTGGCAAGTTGTTCTGACATACCATTATGCCATGATATTATCCTGATTATATTATGCTGATCAATCAGAACACTGTTTAGATAACATTATTTTAATGTCATTGTTGTCCATTGAGATGGAAATGGATGATGTCTCAAGAAAAAAAAATCTTATTTAAGTTGTAAAAGTAACAGAATATATCACAACACTGCAGTATTGGTACTACTTACCGATGATGAGGCCAACACGGAATTTGGAGACCTTATCATGCCAGCTATGGAATGACATATAGTGTCAAATCTTGAGACTTTGTCCTTCTTGTCCCAGGAGAAGGGCAGACTCTCCGGTGAAAACAAGCAAATCTGTATGATAATCGATTTATTGGAGAATGTGCAATATACATTTCTGAATTTTATGTAAATAAAAGATAGGGGCTGAGCTTCTACTGAAGCAAGACAGGAAGAGTCAACATCAGCAGGATTAAGCTCAGATCAATTTAACTAGTTACAAATTCTATATTTCCTTAAATATTTTGTGGAATTAATTTAAGTATGAAGAAAACTGAAATTATTTTATACCCTAAAAACAAGACACATAACTCTCAGTTCTTCTGAAATACCTGTCATTTTAAATTAAATTAAAAAATTCAATGATTTGAAAAGACAGAGTTAAAAAAACCCACACAGTAAAAAACTCCACATATACACATTATCCTTAATCAATACATGTTTAGGGTTTTTTCCTTTTATTAACATGTTCTTCTCTAACAACACACCACCTGTAAATATTAGTACAATTGGGGCAAGTAATAGGATCCATCTCTCTTCTGGCATTACTGTAAACCATAAGTGCAGCCACTGTCTGGATTTAAAATTATGTAAGAATAGGACTCTGACTAGACACTGAAACAGCCTTTAAGCATCTCTAGTTCAGCAGAAGTCAATGTAAATTCCAAGGTCTCATAAGCTGACTTAGTCCAAAGACTGTATTTTTCTTCATCTCTTACTATCAGCTCTCAAAATTAGTAACAATCTTAAAAAAATAAAAAGTACTTTTAACATGGGCAAACTGAGTTTATTGCTTGTAAATCACCTTCAGAAACAGCAAAGATTTCGGTGAGTACTTGCAAAGTAAATAAACTTCAGCAGAGAAACCACACATTAACAGGCTCATTCTAATTAGCTATAGGTTAACTAAACTGTAAAAAAACAATAATGGAGACAGACTACAACTGTTTGCCAGTGTTACAAAGACAAATTGCTTCCAAGTTTCCAGTGTACATCTCTGACAGAAGAAACCAAAAATCTCATCATGTAATAAATGCAGCTTCCATTTCTTCCAGGTCTTTCAAACAAGCAACGAAATCTATTCATTCTGTACTCAAATTTACCAGCATTTGAAAACTATTTCAAAATACATTTTATTTCACAGGATACAGATTAAACATTATCTTAGCAAAATAACGCTATTTATTTGGTAGCAAAATTCTGCCATTTGCCCTAATTTGTATGCTATTAAATAAAAGAGTGCAAAATGGAGTCAAATTGTCGAAAGTCTGCTAGGGAGTGCATCCATCACAGAAATACTCATTAACCATGTGCCTACTTACCCATCAATAACATTTTTATACCTTTAATCAGACTCAAGGAATATAGTATACCAAAGCATTTAATTTTAATAAAACAACTCTGTTCTGAATCCTGATTTTTATTCTTATAATGCTGCTGAATTAAATTGCCTTCACAAAACAACCAACCAACCAACCCCCCAAAAACCAAACAAACCCAGACAAAACTCAAACAAAAAAACCACCTCCTGCAAGGTGGGGGTATCACAAAACCTTTCAAAAGTCTCCACAATAAGGGTGTTCTGAGTGCACAGCAGCAGCAGACACCTCAGAGATGGAATCGTGTAGCCACAGGGGCACCCTAGGGTGGTGGTGGCATTTGGGAGGCCCCCCCCACCAGTTCCCCTGCCATCCTCAGTGGCCACTTGGGTGACCTTGGCCTCAAAGTGCTCCAGGAAAGGCATCAGGAAACAGCGGCTGCTTCAGGCCCACCCAGGTGGGACTCCACAAAGTCGTGACAGTGCCGGGCAAAGTTGTGAGTGGCCACCCATGCCTGGCGCTGGCATCACTCATGCCAGCCTGGCAGGGAGTGTGGGGGGGAGAGCCCTGGGGAGGGGGAGAAAGGGGGACAAAGGATGAGGGGGGATGGCCCGAAAACACCTGAAAATTCATCTCAACCCCACCCAAATTCACCCAAATCCAACCTCGGTCACCATGACCCTCCCCAGAGTTCCCCAGAACCACCAAATCCACCCCAAGACTGCTCAAATCCCACCCTGACCCCCCCTCACCGGAGAACCAGCGTGGGGCCTCGACATAGGCAAGCAGGGTGGCATCGCCTTCTGACTTGAGTGGAATCGGGTGCACCCGGAAATAGTCGAACATGTCAAAGATGCTTGGGAATAAGAGGTTCTGCACCCAGCACTGGCTGGCCTCATTCAGGGACACCAAGACATGCTGCAGACCCCAGAAAACAGGGCTCAGGGACCCCAGAATTGGGGACAGGGACCCCAAAAATGGGAGATCAGACCCAAAACCTGGGGACTCAACTAAGAATGGGGGTTAAGAGACTAGAAATGGCTCTTAGACACCTCCAAAATTGCACTTTATTGGCCCAAACCTGGGTTTTGAGCTCCCAAATCAGTTCCTGACATCCCAACACTGGCATCGGGACCCCAAAACTGACACCTGGGACCCCAAAAGTTGGGTTTAGGCTCAAAAACCTGGCCTTTAGCTCCCCCAAAACCAGATTTTAACTGCCCAAGCCCCCATGCTTTGAGCCCCCAAGCCTGTGTTCTGCACTGCCAACCCCAGGGGTCCCAGCCCCCTCACCTTGGCCTTGCCGTGGCAGTTGAGAGTCAGCACGTATTGCCCACGCCGGGTCTCGCTGTGCCGCAGCAGGAACAGCCCGTGGTCCCTTGCGCCCCCCGACAGCACCAGCTGGGCTGCACGGAGCCTGGATAGGGTCCCGTGGAACCATGGAAACGCAGCCAGCGGGTGCCAGGGGGGCTCCCCCAGCTCATAGCGGGGCAAAGGGGACCCTCCCCCAGCTCCGGGTCCAAGTCCAGCACCACTGCCTGGAAAAGGAACAGCCCTGGAAGGGTGTCTGGGGGGGCAGTGGGAGGAAAGCCAGGATAGGGTGGTCCCGTGGCAATTTGGGGGATAACTCGGGGTCCTGGGGAGGAGGAAGTCCCCACCACTCTAAGAAGCCCCAAAACCTCTCCCTAAAGGACCCCCAAACTGGGAAAAATCACCCCCAATCCTCCCAAAACTGAGGTACAGCCTCCAAATGCCCACTGGGCACCCCCAAACCTGGGATAACCCCTACTCTCCCCAAAACTGGAGTCCAGCCATACAACAGCCCCAAAACTGGGATAAATCCCCCCCAAATGGGGGTGCAGTCCCCCATTTCAGGTCCAGTCCCCCCCAAACTAGGTCAAATGCCAAAATAAGCCCCAAAATCAAGATAACTCCCCCAAAGAGGATGTCCATTTGCCCCGATGCCCCCCCAGTTCAGGGTCCAGCTGCCCCCCGATGTGCTGCATCAGGGGGCTGGTGAAGGGCAGGGCAGCGGGGGTGTGAAGGGTCCTGGGGGCTCCTCATGGGGGCATGGAGGGGCAGTTCTAGGTGGGGATGGAGCGGAGGGGCCGAGCGGATCTGACAGTCCCCGTAAGCACCTGGGGCAACAGGGGAGGGCAGGAGAGGGGCCTGCGGCAGTCTGGGGGCGCTTTGGGGGTTACCTCGAGCCAGGAGCTCCATGTTGTCCCCCTCACACAGCTCTGCATCCAAGAAGGGTTCGGGGTCGTGCCTGGGGTGCACAAAGTGGGGCCTGGAGGGGGTATAAAGGGGAAGTTAGTGGAGGGGAATGGGGGAACACCAGAGGAAAATAAGGAAAAAAGAAAAGGGAAAACTGGGGGGAAGAGGTTAAAATGGATAAAAACCCACAGAAAAATTGAGAAAACCACACAAAAATTAGGAAAAAAAAGGGAGAAGAGGAAAAAAAAGAAAAGAATGGCAATATGGGAATGAAACCAACAGAATTGACAAAAGAAAACAAAAAAATTAAGCAAAAATAGGAACAAAAACTTGGAAAAAACAGGAAAGAGAAGGAAAATAAAGGAAAAATAATTATAGAAAAATGGCAAGAATTGACAGCAAAATGTCAATAAAGAACAATAGAAAAGTGTGAAAGTGGAAAAATGGAGCAAACAATGAAGAAACTTGGTTTAAAATGGAGTAAAATGGGGAAAGGAATTTAAAAAGTGAGGGGGAAAGGAAGAGTGGAGAAAAAGGATGGAAAATGAGAAAAAAAGTGAAAATGGGAAGAAAAACACAGAAAATAAATAATTGGGGCAGAAAATTATAAAACGGGAAAAAAAAGAAGAAATACAAGGAAGAACAGATAAAAATGGGGAAAATAAAGGTAAAACCTGTAAAAGTGAGGGAAAAGTGGGAGAAAAAGGGGGGAAAAGGGGATGGGAGCTGGGGGAGAGGGGAAAAGGGGGTCCCTGAGGACAGGGAGACACCACAAATGTGTGGGGGGCTCACACTGGGGGCTCGGAAAGTCTCTGAGGTCCTCGAGCCACTGCTGCTGCTGCCACGGGTCCAGAGCCTTTGGGAGCAGCTCCTGTCCATATGGGAATGGGAACAGCAGGGTCAGGATTCCCCCACAAACCTCCGGGGGACCTCCAGAGTCCCCAAATTGGGATAAAGCACTAAGTCCCCAAACCAGGATACAGCTCCGAAGTTGGGGTCCAGCCTCTCCCAATCCCCTCTGAGGACCCTTAAAACTGGGGTGCAGCCCCCTCAAGCTGTGGCACAGCTGCCCAACTCCCCCAGAAATTGAGTCCAGCCCTAAATAAGCCCCAAAGCCAAGACATAACCACCCAATTCACTCCTAAAATATGGGTGCAGACCCCATTTCCACCTGGATCACAAAGGTGCTGCCTCTGGGATCCGCTGGATGCGGGGCTGCCAGCATTGCACACAAGAGGCTCAGCAAGGCCTTCAAGGCCTTTTGGGGGGGTGGGGGGAGCCACTGGGGACACCCAGCTCCATCCATCTATCCATCCATCCATCCATCCATCCATCCATCCATCCATCCCACTCCCTCTTTTTTCCTTGTTTGCTCCACTTTTCCCTCCTGTTTTTTTCCTACAGTGACTCCCCCAAATCATTTTTTGGTTCCCCCTAATTTGGGCCTCCCCCAAAACCTCAAACCGTCTTTCGGCCCCTCCAGTCCTCTTGGGGAACCCTCAGCCCCCCTCAAGGTGCCACAAAACTTTTTCAGGGCCTGCCCAAACCCTTTACAAGGCCCACCCTGTACCCGTCCCCAGCTCCCTCTGGGTCTCCCTCAAACCCGCTTTTGGCTCTCACAAACTCCTCTGGGCCTCCCCCTAAGGAGTAGAGCAGCCCTGAAACCTTCCCCAACCCACCTCTGGGGGCAGGAACAACTCCAGGGCTGCACTGCTGCTGTCGCGATGGAGCAGGAGGTGACACCTCTTCCCCCCCTACCGCAGTTTCTGGGGTTCTCCAGGCCCCAAGCACTCCCCCCGCCAGATCCTCGGGGAACAGCAGCTGCAGGAACTCTGAACACTGTTTTTGGGAGGGGATTCCCCTGGTGCAGCTGCTCAAGGGGAATCCGGGGATTTGGGTGGTCTCTGGAGCCCCACGAAGAGTTGGAGTTTGGGGGGAATGGGAAGAGCCGGTGGTTGGGCCACGGGGTCGGGGGGCCTGGGTGGTGGGCCCCCCCCCACTGGCACCTCCCTCTTTCAACTGCAGGATGCCCCGAACGCTCTGGACGATGCTCTGGAAGAACTTTTTGCGGAACTTCAACTTGGGAAGGGGGGGTGGGGGGGAGTCAGGGGTGTTTTGGAGGTCTTCCTCTCCCTCCCCATCCTCCTGCAAGGCGGGGGGAGCACCACCAAACCCTCTGAAACTCCCCCCAAAAGGGGGTTCCAAATCTGAAGCAGCAGTGGACAACTCAGAGCCAGAGTAGTATTGCAACTGAGGCGCTGAGTTGAGGGCGGGGGGGCAGCCTTTTGGGTCCTCCCCCACAATTTGCCCCCCCGTTCTCAGCGGCCCATCGGGTAACTTTGGCCTCAAGGTGCACCAGGAAATTCCTGGTGAAGCATTGCTGGGATTACTTGTGCCAGGCTGGTGCGGGGAGCTGGTGGCGCAGCCCGAATCCAGGCCCCCCTCCCTGGGGCGGCGTGCGCAGGACGGCAGAGTCTCCAAGGGGCCGCTCATGCTAGGGGGAGGGTGCTGGCGAGGGGGAGAAGGGGGTGCAAAGGGTGAGTGGGGGCCCGGAATCGCCTCAAAATACATCCTAATTTCCCCTTCAATTCACCCGAAGTCCAACTTTGATGACCCCGACCCTCCCCATAGCCCCCCAGAACCACCAAATCCCACCCTGACCCTCCCAGGATGCCAAATCCCCTCTGGGTCGCCCCAGGAAGCCCCCTCCGGCCTCTTAACCCTCTCCCAAAGCACTCCCATCCCCTCAGATCCCCAAATCTGCCGCCAGGACCCTCCGTATCTCATTCTGACACCACCAAACCATCATAAACTCCCCCAAACCCAACCATGACCCCCCTCAATCATGCCCCCCCTGGGCCCTCAGAGCCCCCCAGGACCCCTCAAATCCCACTCGGACCCCCTCAAGCCCCCCTAAGCCTATAAACCCCCAATACATTCCATGTACATTTAATAATACAGTGTGAGTGAGAAAGCAGATCTCAAAGTCTTCTAAATTTAAGCCGAGCTACTGAAGACAGTTTACAGTTTCTCTGAACCGCGAGCACAGTGGTGCAGTCAGATTCCGAACAAATCCGTGTTCAGTTGCCAGGCCAGCAGCGGGCACGCCGAGCCCGCCGCGGCACCGGGAGCGCCGCCTGCCCCACCCAAGATGGAGGAGGGGGTGAGCGACAGCAACGCGAGGCCGCACCACAGACGGCGGCATCGTGCGCATGCGCCCTTGGGTAGGCACGCGGACGGCGCCGCGGGCTCCTCGCGCCTCAGGAAGGGCGGCCTCCGTGTGTTCGGCTGCCTGAGCCCCGCCCCGCGCTTTCAGCGCGGCTTCCTGCGGCGTTTGCCGCTGCGGGGACGCGGGCGGTGGGGTCAGCGGCGCCCCCGCCGAGGAGCCCCCCGGGAAATCCGAGGCACGTCAGCGTTCACGGCCGGTTGCAGCTTTAAACACTCAGGGTTCAGATGCCCCCCCTTGAAATCCTCATCCCTCCTATTACATAGGACAAGTGTTCCAACTCTTGATCCTCACAAACTCCTCTGGGATTTTAAATAGTTGGGAAATATCAAAACTGAGCAATATGCAATAACAGTTATGATACTCAGGTCATTTCTTCTGGAGGGTGGAGGTGGCTTTTCCATCTAAGGATGTTGCTGTGGAGGAGAGTTGGCCAACGGGCTCCATGTGGGACTGGAGGATCCAGGCATGGGACAATGCTTGGGAGCCTGGCAGACGCTCTATTTATGCCACATAGATATTTTTCAGTAGTAGGAAGTGGGGCAGTTTCAACCCCAGGGGAGCTTGAGCCTCTTGCTGCTGCATCCAGAGCTAATGGCTACTTCAGGGAGGCTTTGCCAGTAGCTGGGGAAGGGATGAGCAAGGCGCATGCCAGGAGGAGACAGCAGCCATCCTTCCTGAGGGCTGTCCTGCAGCAGCAGTGCCCCACTCCTGCTCCATTTCTGATCATCAAAATGAATAATTCAAAAGAGATAAGGGTGCATTGAAAGCCTTTCACAGGCTTTATTTATAAATCATGCACCCCCACGCTAAATGAACTTAATTTTTGAACACCTGTTGGTGACCTCATCAGGACAGCTGCTGAGACACCAGTCTTTGTCTCCGTAAGGCTCCTTGGTTGGGATGGAGATGCCATGGAAGCATCCCTGCCTCCTCTGATTCTTCATGTGCTGCTTATGGATAGTTATTTTGTGGAACAACAAAAAAAGAAAAACCAAAACAACCCCCCCCACCCCCCAAAACTAAAAAAAGAGAGGTTGTCTTCCCCTGCATGCTATGCTCCTACCTGGCTGCAGCTCCAAGAGGAATCAGTAATCTGCTGGTGTTTACACTAAAGGACTAAAAGCTGTGTCTGTGTGAAGCAATGGGAATCAATCAAGCAAGGAACATCTCCCACAGCCCCAGCAGCCTCTGCTTGGCCTGGCTGGCAGATGTGGAATGGGGAGCTGGTCTGAACACCAGAGTCAGCTTTACTCAGCAGAGGGAGCTGCTATGCCTGAGATTTTTTTGGTTGTGTTTTTAAAGGCTATTGAATGGTTTAGTGGGATGTTTCATTGACTTATGACCCTTAAAATCTACCTGGTATTTGGCTCCTGAGAAGCCAAGCATAGTCCACTTTGGAAGAGAAATCACCATTTTCTAGAGCTAGATGGGCTGAGATACCTGTGGATTATAAGGGATATGAGGATGCACAGGGACTGGATAAATCCCATACGAGCAACTCACTGCTCTTCAAGGGTCTTACACGGCCATCCCCTTGGCCCGACCTTGGGTGGGAGAGAACCGTCAATATGGGGGTTTCTTCCCAATAAAAATGAAGCATGATGGGACTGGGCCCTGGTCTGTGTGAGAACACGTAAATTAATCCAGATGTGTCAATTTCTTCATAGTTCTCTAACCACTGGGACAGTCTTTCTTCTTTTACAACATCTATTTGGGAACCTGCAGTGTCCTTTTAGGTATTGCATAGCCTGTTTTAAGGATCAGACTTTTTCCTCTCTTGGTTTTCTAGAATGTCTGAAGAGGCCCTTAAATGCATGCCCATGTGTCAGCAGCAGGACCTCAGAGGCTGAGGTAATTTGTGTGCTTTGGTTTCTGCCCAGGGATCAATGAAACAGCGCTGGAGGGAGAGAATAAGACATATTTTGTAGCTGGAAAGAAGATTCTGAGTTTCTGTAGGCAGGAGTAACACACAGATAATGCATGACCACAGAGTGTTCTGCCTGGCAGGGACAAGATGCCAGCTGTGGTGCATCTGGAATTCCAGCCTCCTGAGCAGCTGGGAGGAGCCCCTGGACCTGAGCTCCCAATTGGTTGTCTGTTCATCCCCAACAGGGAGAGAAGGAAGGGAGGGAGGGAGGGAAGGAAGGAAGCGAGCAAGGGCCACTGTGGTCTGCAGACCTGACTGGGAGGGTCTGGTGCCAGGCATAAGGGGTGGCATGCTCCAGCTGGCCGCATTCCCTCTGGGAAAGCAGAGCAGGGTGGGCTGCCCAAGGCAGCTGGACACACACAGCAGAGCCTTCCATACACTGTTCCGTGGGGAGATGCAGGGGTTGGTGTGGCTCTGCAGGGCTCAGTGTGCCAGCGGTCCAGGAGGGCTTCAGCTGTACTTGGAAAGGCTTCTGCAAGTGTAGGGGCTTGCATGAGACATGAGCCATCTCTCTGGCCTGGCTGGGGGAACTGAAATCAAATTATTGCTTCCAGAAGTGCTTGGTTCAGCACTTCTGAAATCGATAATTGCACCACATTTCAAACAGAACAGTCGGAAGACAAAAAGCCATTTCCAAACAAGAAGAATGGAGGGCTGGGATGTGTTTAGCACTTCAAGTTCACAGCCTTGGTGAATCAAGAGTCAGTGCCTGCCAGGATCTTGGGTGACATTGAGTGCATGGGTGGCATCTAACCAGCACAGGTGGATGGTCTGTGGGGGACTTGGATGTTTGCACAGAAACCAAGAGTTAAAATGTTCCTCCAGATCTTCTGAAAAAGAAAACTTGCAAGTTTTTTTAAATAAAAAGAGGGAATTGTACCACCTATTTTAAGACAAAATATAGTAACAGAAATATAATTATGAAAACCCAAGGTCTTAAGTTTCATTTTTATCCCCTCTCTGACTTCTTTTCTCAGCAACAAATACTAAAAAGAGAAAAGGTCAAAGGAGGAACACAACACCTGTGAGTGTGTGTAGGGGTGGTTCCTGCTTGTGTTTCATTCTTGAAAAGCTCAGTTTTAAGTTACATTTGGCTGAACTTCATGTTCAGTGACACTTCCCTTATCTTCTGGGGAACATGATCACTAACCTTTTGGTCGCCCTCCCTGCCAGCTCATTTCTCCTGGCCTTGCTCACGGACAACAGGTCTCAGACCTGCCCTCAAGATGCTTAACATCTGGCACTGGTGTCTCCTGCCTAGCACCAGGCTCTACACCTCCAGCACCATGTTTGCTCTCACCTTTGAAGAAGACAATCTTTTGGTTCTCTCATAGACTGTGTCCAGGCTGTGCAGGTTGAGTGGCAAGCCCTACCAGAAACTATGGATCTGAGCTGGCTGGAGGGAGACCAAGTGCTTATTACGAGTCAGTCTCCAGAAATACTTGCCTGGAGGGACAGACTGGACATTACTGAGCCGCATTCAACCCACCTTTGCTGGGGGGTGAGCGCCAGGTGGGCAGCAGCATCAGGAAGCAAAATGTGTGAGGTGGGAGCCGTGATTTAGAGCCATCCTGCTTTCCAGCAGCAGCTGTGACTGCTTTGTATTTCTGGCAGTCATTAGAATAAATCTCCTCTTTTTTTTTTGGATTAAAATAATCCTCTGGACATTGTGCTGGAGTTGTTATACTCCTGGCCACAGTGTGAGGCTGCGCCGCTGAGCCAGGGCAGGAGAGAGAGAGGAGCCTTTCATCTCCTCCCTCCCTCTCTGCCTGGGACCTCCTGCGAGCTGGTGGGACAAGGCACCAACAGCCTTAGGCAAGAGCGTCCAAAAAAACATCCCTGTTCCTCCTCTCCTGGAGCAGCCACAGTTTCCTGCACACAGGATGTCCAGCTGCTTTCATGTTTGGAAATGTCTAGGATGTTACAATGAAACACAGAAATACCAGAGGAGTTTTTTTGTAATGAAGAAAGGGAGTAAGAAAATAGAGGAGGAGGAAACCATCTGAATAAATCCAGAAGGACTGAGGTGGGGAAGGAGCCACAATTAAGGACTTTGGTACCATCTAGAGGTGCAGGATACTAAGCAGGGACTGCAGTCCTGCAGAGCTTCCAGGATGAATGTACTGGTGGTGCCAGCAAACACACTTCAACACCTGCAGCAGCACTGCCCCAGCTAGGAAAGAGTATTTTGGGGATTTCTGAAATATTTTGCATGATGGAAAAGGAAACAGATTTATCCTTTGTGGGAAGGATGACAAACTTTTTCTAGCTATAAAAGCCTTATGTGGGATTTCCTGAAGAGTCTTAATGGTTTTCAGGGCAACTCCAAACCCAACTCTGTGCTGGCTCTGGGATTCTCAGCCTTTTTGCAGCACTTTTCATGCTGTGTTTTCTCCAGAAAGCTCCACAGAGTGATGTGAGCTGGAGCAAGATGTTTAAGAGGCAACTCTCAACTTTGTCTTGTATTTGTTATTGCCTGTTAGAAATTATTGCATGTTATTTGCATCTGGTCTTGCATGGATTTCTGAGGGGAGATAAGCAATAGAAACCAAAGCTGCATCTTTAGATTTGTATTCCCCACACGCTCAGCTCTTTCTCCAGAGCTGGCAGACTGTGACACCAGCTTTTAAACTTTTATGAAAATTGGATTTTAGCCTAATAATACAGGAGGCAAAACACTAACATTTTAACATCTGCAGAGAGGGAGTTTTATTCTAATTATAAGGATTTATATCATATTCTTGTTCTTCTGCTCCAGTTTGCATATTTGCTCTGTCTTACTGAAACATAAATGAATAATACATTCCAATATGGTAGGAATTTCATAATTACAGATTCTTTTTAAGAATGTAAAAAGATCCTAAGATTCAAATTTGGTGGCCATATACATCAACAGAAACATATGTAATTAAATAATGATAATATCTGCATCTGTGATTAGCAAGGTACTAGACGAGGTCAGATTGTCACTTTTTTAGCAAGAAATAAAGCTCAACTTAATTCCTTCTTTAGCAGATGTGTATCTGAACTTTGAAGTGCCCTGGGCTCATTGGAGATGCAAAGGGAAGCCTGAGTACTTTTGACATTTCATCCCTTCGCAAGTGATGGGTTCAGCCGGTGAGCAGCTGCAGCAGGGAAGCCTTAAATCTACCCCCAAAGTCAGGAATAGCCTGAGCTGTTGGTTACTTTGGCTGGGTTTTTATGAGCTATCAGGAAAAAGAAAGAAAATAAAGCACTTAAGTAGCAAGGAATTCTGAACGTGACGGCCCCAGGCTGCCTGGGCTCATGATTTGCCACGGCCCAGCCTGTGCACCAGTGCTACTGTTGCATGGATGATCATCAGCCAAAGCCAGATCCACAGGGGAACTGCTGCCTTTAGCATGCAGAAATAATTTAAAAAACAAAATCCCAACCCCATGTTTGTTTAAAAAGCTCAATTTAAACCCTGCTCTGAGCTGGCAAACTGAACGTGATGAAAGCCAAGTGTGAGGTCCTGCTGCGCCAAGATGTGGGTGATGGGCTGAGGCAATTGCTTTCTTAATTCCAGGTAATTTTGATCCCACCTGTGTTCCACACTGTCCAGAGTTTGGTTGCATCTGGCAAGACTGCTGCACACACCATGCAGACACACATACACAGGGCAAAGGCGTTTAAAACTTCAGGAGTCTGTAGTGAGGCACCTACAAAGCAAGCCGTGATTCCAAAGTGCAGATAACCCACCATTGCCTTCAAAACAACAAGCCTATGAGCTCCGGGGAGCTCCAGTCCCAGTGCCTTCACATTGGAAGAGGCTTCTTTCCATCTAGGGAACCAGCTGGAGCAGCTCAGAATAAAATGCCTATTGAGGGACAGAGCTCAGCACTAGGGATCACTTAAATCCTGCCCCAGAGGTGATATCCCCATTTCTTGGTGCACAGGATGGTTCGGGGGCAGCAATGGGGGCTGCAAGGAAAGTGCCGGGGTCTAGAGGGAGACATGCAACTGGCATCCACTGACCCTGTGCTCTTTACATTTTCTGTTTGGCCTGCAATAAATATATCCAAAAACAGACACCGAGATGGATTTCTCTTTACTTCATCACTTATTCCCCTCTGAGAGACAGACAGCCATTTATCCTGACACCAGTTCATGTCTCTGGGTTTCCCTTCTTCACTGTGGCTTTTTGGAGCTGGCATCAAAAGAAATAATGTTGTAGAACAGCCTCCATATTGTGCTTCCCTCAGGGCACAGGCAACACCAAATTCTCTGGAGCCCTTTTGCTGTTCTTGCCTGTGACCCAAGGCTCACACTGTGATACCCAGATGCCTGGATGCTGCCGCTTGTCCCTGGGGCAAACGCTTCTGCTTCCCTGGTGGATGGCTTTGGGGTGGCCAAATGGTGGCCAGGGATGCAAAGAAATTCCCCTGGGCATTTTTACATCTTGGATAGATGAGAAAGCAAGCCCAGAGAGTCCAGCCTACACAGGCTCTGCACAGCTGAGAAGGCATCAATGGGATCCTCATCAACAGCTGGGCAGCCCGGGAACACACTCCCAGCAAGTGTTTGCTGGCACGAAACCAGATGGTCCTCAATTGTGTACACATTGTCTTTGAGAGACGCATGGCAAGCAGCATTAGGGAAGGTGAAGCATGGGAGGAAAGGAAGGCTGGAGGTATCCAGGAAAAAAGCAGTGGAGTGCTGTTGCTGCTCTGCTCATCCTTGGTTCAACCTCAGTTTTGACTGATAGCACAAATATTAGATTTTAGTTCTTCACCTGGGCAGTCCAGTGCAATGGATCAGAAAAAAACTGCTGTGCTGGATTGTCACCAGTCCAGCCACACACTCAGGTATGTGAGGTGTCTCCCTGGGTCTGTGGGAGCAGCCCACGAACCCCAGCCAGCTCATCCTCACCACCCACCCCAGCCTGTCCCACACTGTGCTGCTTCTGGTGCTGTCACACCAAAGCCACCGCAGGGTGACACAGACCCCTGGTGCTCACCTTTGAAGAAGAAAGCCTCTCCCCAGATCTGGGCTACTGCATCGAAGTGTGTGCTGCTCCTGTTGGCCGCATCCTGCCTGAGCCTGTGGAGAGGTGCCCAGGTGAGCAGGGCCCAGGCAGGCAGTGAGAGGCTGTGTCCCCCTGATGCCTCCTATCCCACAGACTTATTCACCCCTGCTTCTGGAGAAGACTACGGGCTGTGCCCATCTGTCACTCCTCATGCTCAAGCCCAGCCACGTGCACGGGGATTTCCAAGGTGAACTCAGGCAACCCTCAGCCTGAAGACAGCTTGGGCTGACAACCCTGGGCCACCAGATGCCATTGCTGGGAGTCAATCGAGGACACACTCTATATCCACCAGCTCGTGTAGCTGGTGAGGGCTGAGCTGGCATCCCACTCCCAGTGGCACAGCTTGGCCAGCTGCCCCAGGGCACCAGGACATGGAAAACAGCCAAGCAGCCTCTCACTCCAGCAGCTCAGGATGCTGCTGCTCCAGGGCTGAGCTCCAAAGTGCCAGTGAGAGGTGACAGATCTGCAAAGCAGAAAGCAGTTAAGCCTAAACAGAGGGACCCGAAGGAGCCATGTGATACTGTCACGATCCGCTAATACAAGCGGGGGTTGTGATGGTTCGTTTATGATCTCAGAGTGTAAAAAGACACAAAGGATTTCAGTTTTAATCAAAACAGTGCACCTTTATTAAGTGCCCACAACACGATAATGCGATAGAGGAGAGAAAGAGAGAGAGAGAGATAAAGAAAACAAAGTAAAACAGTAGAGAGGAAGAAAGGGGGGGGAATAGCTACCAACGGATGAGACGAAGTCCTCATGGTCTGCTGCCAATAGATTCGTCTTCTTTCCATGGGGAGATCTCATCTCAGTTATTTCAGAAAGTCCCTTTATAACCCTTTTTAGAAATGAGGGGCAACTGGCCAAGAGGTGGGGGAAATCTACAACCGTTGTTATGGGTGTACAGGACAGGTGGACAGGACAGGTGTACAGGACAGGTGTACAGGACAGGTCATTCCTTTCCGCTTCAGCGCAGTCCTTCCCGCCTGGGCAGCAAGAACAGCACAGTCCATTGTGACCTGCACTAATTTTCCTCAGGAATGCGTACCAGTTCCCAGTGGGCACACCTGCAGGCAACACTTGGCAGACATCCCACCTCAGCCAGGCCAGGACTCCTGTGTTCAGTCTCTGTCCTTGGCGATGATTGTGAGGCAGATGACGGATCTTCAGACTGTCTCTTACAGATACCTGGTGAAAGATACCCGGTGAAAGCCATCTGGCAAGTGGTAGCTGAGATACTAGGCTGCTTTAACAAGGTGGTGGGGAAGGCACAGAATATGAAGGACTGAGAGAGCCACAAAGCCCACATGAAAAATGATGACTGAGGAGGAGCAAGTTTCCTGCTGCTCCTGCTGCTGTTGTGAGATGGTGGCCTCCCACAACAGAAGGGAGAAAGGCTCTCATATTTCTACATCCAAACATGGCCATAAGGAGCCTGGTGAACAAGTGCCACTAGAAGCTACACACGGAGAAATGTAACTAATGGCATTCAGCATGTTCAAACAAAAGGAGCATGAGGTGAAGGTGACCTGCTCCATCTCTGCCGCTCTTACTTGGGGCGCTCCTGGTGTCTGGCAAAAATGTGTGTGACCATCACCTCCTGCCTTTTTGTTCAGTGTCCCTTCTTCTCTCAACTGTCCTGCTGTCCTGGTCAACATTCATTAATGAGCGATATCCAGCACTTCCCTTAATGAGGCCATGCTGGTTGCTTGATGACACTCAGCGTAAGCAGCCCTTTGCCAATGCTAACCTGCGTTGGAGTCAGGCTATCAGTCCACTTGTTCCAATATTCACCCCCTCAGGTACATTAGGGAGTTGCTCACTGGGGAATGATTTAAGTAAGTTATGCCTGTGCAATTCAGGATACTAGTGAGGAAGTTTGATTAAAATTCCAGCAAGGATGAATTTACCTAAGAGTGATGGTGACAAATTTCAACTAATATGAGTAAAAAATTTGAGTCTTAGCAAAATATCCAGAGGTCCAGAGAGAAATATCAAAGCCAGAGTGAGCAGGCAAGATACTGATGAAGTAGAGCTTCACTACTACACGTCCTTTGCCGGAAAGGAAGAAATTTGACTTACAGGACAGTGGAGTGGTTCTCTGGTAGCTCTGGCAGGATTGGATGGTCATCAGTTTCACTTACTTCAGGCTTGGCTGTGGGGGACACAGATTCCCTGACTCCTGTGTAGAAAAGAAGCAGTAATGGGGAACACCATCACCCCCACCAGCTCAACTCACCCCAGAAAACAGCTGTTCCAGTGTGTCCTGCCATGGCAGGAACAGGCTGTAGCCATATGAGGGACACAAACTGACCACAGAGTTGCCAGATCCAGACTTTGTCTTCGTACGGCAGGTTATACTTCAGAGGATCCCTCACTGGACCTTGGTAGTAGGGTCTCATGATAGACTCTATGGCAGAGATGTGGGTCAAGCCAATGGCATGGCCAAACTCATGGACAGCTACAGCAAATAGGTCCATCCCATGAGCATCTGGAGATAGGGACAAAACTAAAATAAAAGTCACTAAGTGCTGATAGTAATTGGGGGATTTGGGTGGGCTGCAAGGGCTGTAAGTGGAAGTGTAGGTTTATGTTGGATAAACACGAAAGAAGAGCTTTGGAATAGGTAAAGTATGAAAAAGACATTTTTTTCCAGTTGGAGACTGGAGTGTATCATATGAAAATGGAAAGCAAGCCAGACTTCAGCCCACACCAGCCTGGGTATCACCCTTCTCATTTCCAGATCACTGTTGGCACCTGAGAAAAAGCTGGACAAAAGGCTGAAACAGCAACCACATCACAACCATCTGCTGACAGGCACTGCAGAAGCTGGGCCAGAGCAGTCACTCTGCATCTCATGTCTGCTGCAGCTGCTGACTGTCCTGGGTTGCAGTGTATTCTATTACCATCCCCATCAGCTGTTGAAATCAGGTGGGGCAGTGTTTCCTTGCCTCCTCCCCCCAGACTATCTTTCTGTTAATTGCCCATCATTGTCCTGCCACCTGACTCAGAGATAACTCCCTCCGGACTATCTTCTGTTAATGAGCCTAATCAACACTTTGCCTCATGACTCGTTACCCCATTGTGAGATGCTCCACCCAGAGGGAGGAACCAAGCATCCCATCGTGGATATAATCTGAGGCTGAACACCAGAGACACCGGCTTCCCACTGGATTTCCAGAGGACAGGAGCTCCACAGCCACCACTGGACTTCCTGAGGAAGAGCAGACTGTTTTACTACAGGATCACCGCTTCAGAGGACTGCAGCCACCATTCTACCAGACTGCTACCACCACCCTGCCTAACAGGGTGTCAGGTTGTACCTTGACTCTGTCAGTTTGACAGTGTTTTCTTTTACCTTTTTTTTTTCCCCTTTTCTTTAATTTCCATTAAATTGTTATTCTGACTTGGTGCCTCCCACTGGTTTGTTTTCAAACTAGTACACTGATACAGCCTTTGCATTGCCCAGAATACCAGCTTTTTGCAGCCACCAGCCAGGAGCTCGTCACATTGTGACAATGACCCAAGCCATGTGTCAAGGAGCCAGGGAGCGCCGGCAGTGCCCACCTGGCCACGGCGCTCTGCGGGGCTTTCCCTGCCTGGCCTCGCACGCTGCTGCCCTGGCCAAATTCATCTGTCAGCCTTCCTGTATGCACACAAACGCAGGAATGTTCATCTGCTCATCGACCACCAACCTGCTCATCTCACTGCTGCCCTGACATGGGTAGGTGACTGTGTCCAGCTTGTTTTTAGAGGATTTACCATCTTCTCCTGTTACACACCTTGTGCTGGCAGGGCTGCAGCTCTGGTGTCTGCTCCCTTGGACAAACACTTTGATCCTCACACACCACAATGGGCATCAGGGAGACGTTGTTGAACGTCAGTACTTCCTTTGATGACTTTTTTCCTTCAGTCTGGGCTCTCTCTACCATATTCTCTTTCCCCAGATTTCCTTATTTGAAATCCAACTCCCAGTGCCTCACACCACACCCACACACAGACCCGTCCTATCCTCTCCAGAGCCTGAGACACTCATGTAAGGGGTTAATGTTCACTTCCAAACATACACCACTGCTACCAAAGCAAAGGAGGAGCTGCTCCCAGGAGCTGTATGGGACTGAGCCTGCTTGGTGCATTCCCACCACCCAGCTCCAGACAGGCTGGGCCACATGTCTGTGCAATTTCTGCCCCTCTCTGCGCAGCAATGTCCTGCAGAGCAGTACCAGAGGGCAGCAATGATTTTAAGTGTGGTTGTTATAAAGATCATGATGTGAAGTATTGTAATAAAGAGGCAGTGAGGTTGCAAAGGTCCCTGTGGAGCTCAGGGGACTGTCACATTCCCTGGGAATGGTTGGAGATGAAGGAGATGGCTTCTCTGCCATCTGAGATGGCTACATTTTTGCACAAAAAAAAGTGAGATCCTGCACAGTCCTTAGTGCTTCTCACCAGGCTTGGAGTGTTGAAGCAGGGAGATATCCTTTGCTGAATTTTGCCTTTTCCTTCATGACTATTATTTACAGTGTCTGTAACCAGCCAAGATTTTTATAACCTGTGCTTTTTTCCCCGGCGAGAGAGAACAAGGCGCATACTCGCTGACATTTTAATGCCGGTCTGACAATCTTGGGGATATTTTTATATCACCTACCAAGTTGTTGTTTTTGAATTGGTAGGGAGAACAAAATAAATAAAAGATGAAGATCAGATAGCTTCAAGATCTTCAAAACAGAGGGCAGCTTTTCGCTGTCAGGCTCATCCCCTCATCCTTCAGTGGTGCTTGGAGGGACACTCCCTGTGGGAATGCCAGCCCTGAGCTCACTCCTTCACACGAGTTTGTTTCACAATGAGCATTTCCAACCACCAGCTGCAAAACTGACTCCATCACTAACACATCCGCTATGGCAAGCTACGGACCACAGCACTTGCCTCTGGCCTGTATGTCTGCAGATCAAAACTGCTGCTTTTTTTTTTCCTTCCTGATAAGAGACATCAGTTGGGGCTGCACAGCAGCATGAAACAAGGAGCAGGTATAATCCTGAAGGATCAGCCTGTCCAGACCTTTAACCTTCACCTCAAGACCTCCTTCAGCACCCCTGGTGAACACTCCTGCCCATAAACACTCAGGGGGATGGATGGAGGTCAACCGGTGGGCAGGAAGAAGGTATTAGCTTGTTTCAGAGAAGACAGTTAGGTTTAAACAAAGTCATTAAGCTGAGGTAGCAGGATCCCCCTAGGAGGCTGGTGGAGGAGATGGCACGACAGGTAAATTAGCAGCTGGTAGCTGCAGAGAAGACATTCTGTCAAAACACGCCTGACACAAAGGCTGAGGACCTGATGCCCACTGATGGTTTTGCAGCTGAGGAACACTCACTTCTGATACTCCCTCTGCTTATTAAAACTCTGCTTTATCTAGATGAGATTAAGATAAAAAAGAACAGAACTGCAACTTAGAACCATCTGTCGTGGTTTGACACTGGCCCAATGCCAGGCACCCATGAGAGCCACTTGCTCACCCTCCCCTGCCACAGCTGGGCAGAGGAGAGAAAGAAAGAAAAAACCACAAAGGCTTCATGAGTTGAGATAAGCACCAGGAGAAAACACTTCAAGGGCAAAACAGTCTTAACTTGAAAGTTACAAAGTGAATTTATTGCTAACAGAATCAGAGGAGGATAATGAGAAATAAAATACGCCCTTAAAAACACCTTTTCCCCCCCCAGCCCCTCCCTCCTTCCCACCGACAGCGCAGGGAGACTGGGCATGGGGATTTGTGGTCAGTCCATCACCGCAATTTTCTTCTACTGCTCCAGGAGAGGAGTCCTTTCCCTGTGGTACCGTGGGCTCCCTCCCACGGGAGACAGTTCTCCATGAACCTCTCCGACGTGGGTCCACTCTCACGAGCAGCAGTCCTACCACACCCACTGCAGTGTGAGTCCCTCCCACGGGCACACAGTCCTCCCAAGACTGCTGCGCCATGGGTCTCTTTCCACAGGGTGCAGCCCTCCAAGGACAGGCTG
Source organism: Corvus hawaiiensis (assembly GCF_020740725.1). Taxonomy (NCBI): domain Eukaryota; kingdom Metazoa; phylum Chordata; class Aves; order Passeriformes; family Corvidae; genus Corvus; species Corvus hawaiiensis. The sequence goes on along the minus strand of NW_025963366.1, from coordinate 3,527,819 downwards.
CTCCAGCCTGGAATCAAGGGCCCTCTCTCTGCACCGGGTCTTCCACTGCATCAGAGCCTCCTCCAAGCACCCACCCAGCCCAGTGTGAGCACCTCTCCCATGGGCTGTGGGTGGATCTCTGCATCCCCTGTGGACCCATGGGCTGCAGGGGCACAGCTGCTTCCCCATGGTCTTCACCACGGCCTGCAGAGGAACCTCGCCTTTGGCACCTGGAGCACCTCCTCCCCCTCCTTCTTCACTGACCTTGATCTCACCATGTTGTTTTCCCTCACATGTTCTCACCTCCTCCTCTTCTCTGATGTTGGGGTTTTAGTTTAGTCCTAGTTTTTTTTCTGTTAAAGGAATTTTTCCCTATGCATGTTGCTAGGGGAACAAATAGCTAGGTGCTTAAGAAAGACAAAAGACCTGGCTGCTCCTTTTGTTTCACCTGGGGGTGTGGGCAGTTGGGGCATTCAGACAGAAAGGAGTCTGCTTGGTTTGGCTGCTTTTCCTTGTGCTGGAAAGCCCCGGGATCCCAAAGCCGCCTTCCCTGCCTCGCTGGAGGCCGGGCTGTGGCCGCCCTGCCCTGCCGCAGCTTCGAGCTTTTCGCTGCGTTGTAGCCGTTGTAGCTGCCTGCCCAGACCTCCAGGGGGTTCCCGGCTTGGACACATCGCGTCTGCCACCTGGGATTTGTGCTCGTCCCTGCCGTTCCAGCCTGCCGTTCCAGCCTGCCGTTCCCAAGGGTCCGCCTGGACACCAGGGCCAGCTGCCCAGGGGTTTGTAAAGCCTTTGTTCCATCCTTCCCCGGGATCCCAGGCCCCCAGTGCCGCGTGCTCCCCGAGCTCGCTCCGGAGCGCCCCCTGCAGCCGCAGGGGAACCATCGCACCTGCCCTGCTCACCGGGAGCCGCCAGCGCCCCTGCCGGCTGCGAGCGGAACTGCACCCGAGGGGAAAGGGCCTGACAGCCGAGAAGGCTGGGACTGGGTTTGTGATTGTTTGCTGTTACTGCCATAGTTATTGCTGTTTGTTTGACTGGTTATATATATAATAGTAAAGAACTGTTATTCCTATTTCCCACATCTTTGCCTAAAAGCCCTTGATTTCAAAATTATAGTAACTCGGAGGGAAAGGGGTTACATCTGTCATTCCAAGGGAGGCTTCTGCCTTCCTTAGCAGACACCTGTCTCTCAAACCAAGACAGATCTTGGCACCCAATGTGGGGCCTGAGGGCATTAAGAGACAGAGATGAAAAAGGAATAACAGTTCCTGGATAACTTAATTTTGTGTGCTGGATATGGGAACCTTGTTAGGCAGCACGATGTGGTCTAGTTTACCCTGGTTCAGGTGGCATGTGGCCGTGGCTATATTCTTCCCCTTTGCAGCTCCTTACCTAAACATGGGTCCTCTGACTAAGGCTACCGTTGCTGTTACCCAGTTTGCACTATGGGTCGATAAGGTGAGGAATTAATGGGTTTTAAACTTCCTCTGGAATGTGGGTACATGGATAAAGGGCTATCACACACTGAGCACATGTTTTTGGGGTTATGTTAACAATGGTACCTTCTGTGAGGAAATGACACCAGGGGAAGTTTTCTCCCAACCCCTCAACCAGTTCTTTGGGCCCACCCCACCGATTTTTGAAGGGTTTAGATTCCCTCTGGGTACTAACCAACTGGTGCTGATAGGCCTACTCTATTTAGCACTCAGGGATAAGTTGAGATTGGCTTGAATAGCTACCCAGACACCGGCCCCAGAGACTAGAGATGCTACCCCAGAGCCTGATCCAGCCCCAGAGCCTGACACAGCCTCAGACACTAGAGATCCTACCCCAGAGCCTGATCCAGCCCCAGAGCCTGACACAGCCTCAGACACTAGAGATCCTGCCCCACAGCCTGACCCTGCCCCGCAGCCTGACACTGCCCAACAGCCCACCTCAGAAATGGACTACCCGAACTGGGTGGGGGTACTGGTGAAGGGGATGCAGGAGATGTGCCAGAAGATATGCCAGGAGATGGGCCAGGTGTGCCAGGAGATATGCCAAGTGCTCCTTGGCATATCACCTCCTCAGCTAGTGAAAAACCCTCTCCCTGCCCCGAAGAGGGTGAGTCCGATGGTGCAGCAGTGGAACCCATGGATGTTACAACTGTTCAGGCTCCAGCTGAATCACAAGGACAACCACAGCCAGCAGCAGTCGCCCCTGTGCAAAGGAGGAAGTGTAAGACCAAATCAGTACGACCAGTTAATGATGATGGGGAACCAGGGCCCTCACAACCAGGAGGAGAACCAGAGCCAGAAATCATCACTGAGTCCCTGTTGTACGGCAGTCTCCGTGGTATGCGAAAAGACATTGTGCGAAGGGGGCGTGAGCCTTATACAACCTGATTACTTCAGGTTTGGGACCTTATGGGCACAAGTGTGCAACTGGATAGTGGTGAGGCAAAGTATCCGGGATCATTGACCCAGGACCTGGGTGTGGGCCAGATATTTGTGAGGGAGCCAGGGCCCCTTTCTCTCTGGGAGTGGCTCTTAACGAGTGTGAGAGAAAGGTTTGTTCACAAAGACAGAATGCAGGAGTACCATCATAGAATGCAGTAGAAGACACTCGAGGAAGGGATCCAGCAGCTAAGAGAGGTGGCAGTATTAGAGGAGGCAGTACTCTTTGGCAGGGATGGACAGCATGATAATGACCCTGATAAGGTCAGGTGCACAGGATGCATGATGTGGAACCTGGCAAAGCTAGGGCCACAGAAATATACCACCTTCATTGCAACAATTGATGCTGACAATAACAGAGAAACAGTGGGCTCTGTTGCCAACAAGCTCAGGAATTATGACAGTATGGTCAATGGCCCGCTGAAAGCTCATGTCTCTGCTGTGGTCCAGGACCTCAAAGAGAAGATGAAGGAGATGAGGAAGGAAATGAGGGAGGAGATGAGGGAGGAGATGAGGAAGGTCAGTGTAGCACCAGTGCGAGTCACAGGCCCCCAAGTCAGAGCCCGTCGTCCCCCTGCTAGAGAGAGAGGGTACACCCCACGAGCTGAGCTGTGTTTTTTTCTGTGCGAGCATGGGGAAGACATGAGAAGGTGGGATGGGAAACCCACCTCTGTCCTGGCAGTGTGGGTGCGTGAACTCAAGGAGGGAGGCACTAACCGAGGGGGTTCCGCTAAGGTGAAGGTAGCCTCAGCCTCCCGTGACCGAGCTGCCAGGTTTTACAGAAGGGAGGATGATATGTCGGATCCCCTTGAAGGTACCTCGAGCAGGTATGCCCAGGGAAAGAATGATAACCAGGGCTAGAGGGGCCCTGCCTCTAGCCAGGGAGAAGCACGGGAGAACCGAGTTTTCTGGATGGTGTGGATCCGATGGCCTGGCACATCAGAGCCACAAAAATATGATCCATTGGTTGATACTGGGGCACAGTGTACTTTAATGCCATCGGGACATGTGGGGGCAGAACCTGTATCCATCGCTGGGGTGACCGGGGGATCGCAGCAGTTGACCCTTTTGGAAGCTGAGGTGAGCCTGACTGGGAAGGAGTGGCAAAAGCATCCGATTGTGACTGGCCCAGAGGCCCCATGTATTCTGGGCATAGACTTCCTCCGGAATGGCTATTATGAAGACCCGAAAGGACTCAGGTGGGCATTTGGGATTGCTGCTGTGGAGGCAGAGGGCATTAGGCAATTGAACACCCTGCCTAGACTATCTGAGAATCCTTCTGCAGTTGGGCGCCAGAAAGTGGAAGAGCAACGAGTGCCAATTGCCACCTCGACAGTGCACCGCCGGCAGTATCGGACAAATCGAGATGCTGTGATCCCCATCCACAAGATGATCCGTGAGCTGGAGAGCCGAGGGGTGGTCAGCAAGACCCACTCACCCTTCAACAGCCCCATTTGGCCTGTGCGCAAGTCTGACGGGGAACGGAGATTGACTGTGGACTATTGTGCCTTGAATGAAGTGACTCCACCATTGAGCGCTGCTGTGCCGGACATGTTGGAACTCCAGTACAAGCTGGAGTCCAAAGCAGCAAAGTGGTACGCCATATTGACATTGCTAATGCATTTTTCTCCATCCCTCTGGCAGCAGAGTGCAGGTCTCAGTTTGCTTTCACCTGGAGGGGTGTGCAGTACACCTGGAACCGACTGACCCAGGGGTGGAAGCACAGTCCCACCATCTGCCATGGACTGATCCAGGCTGCACTAGAAAAGGGTGAGGCTCCAGAACATCTGCAGTACATTGATGACATCATTGTGTGGGGGAACACCGCAACCGAAGTGTTTGAGAAAGGAGAGAGAACAATTCAAATTCTCCTGCAAGCTGGTTTTGCCATCAAGAAGAACAAAGTCAAGGGACCTGCCCGAGAGATCCAGTTCCTGGGAGTAAAGTGGCAAGATGGACGACGTCAGATTCCCACCGAGGTCATCAGTAAGATCACAGCAATGTCTCCACCGACCAATAAGAAGGAAACACAAGCTTTCCTAGGTGCCATAGGTTTCTGGAGAATGCGCATTCCCGAGTACAGCCAGATCGTGAGTCCTCTCTACCTGGTTACCCACAAGAAGAACGATTTCCACTGGGGCCCTGAACAGCAGCAAGCCTTCACCCAGATCAAGCAGGAAATCGCTCATGCGGTAGCCCTTGGCCCAGTCAGGACAGGACCAGAGGTGAAAAACGTGCTCTACTCTGCAGCCGGGAACAATGGTCTGTCCTGGAGCCTTTGGCAGAAGGTGCCTGGTGAGACTCGTGGCCGACCACTGGGATTCTGGAGCCGAAGCTACAGAGGGTCTGAAGCCAACTACACTCCCACAGAGAAAGAAATCTTGGCAGCCTATGAAGGAGTCCAAGCTGCCTCAGAAGTAATTGGCACTAAGGCACAACTCCTCCTGGCACCCCAACTACCAGTGCTGGGGTGGATGTTCAAAGGAAAGGTTCCTTCCACGCATCATGCCACCGACGCTACTTGGAGCAAATAGATCGCCCTCATCACGCAGCGCACCTGAATTGGAAACCCAAGTCACCCTGGGATCTTGGAAATAATTACGAACTGGCCAGAAGGTGAGACTTTTGGGTTATCTTCTGAAGAAGAGGAGGAGCAGGTGACGCGTGCCTAAGAAGCCCCACCATATAACGAGCTACCGGAGAGTGAAAGACAATACGCCCTCTTCACTGATGGTTCCTGCCGAATTGTAGGCGCTAGCCGGAAATGGAAAGCCGCTGTATGGAGCCCCACACGACAAGTTGCACAGGCTACCGAAGGAGAAGGTGGATCGAGCCAATTTGCTGAACTCAAAGCTGTTCAATTAGCTCTGGACATAGCTGAAAGAGAGAAGTGGCCAAAGCTCTACCTCTACACTGATTCATGGATGGTAGCCAATGCTCTGTGGGGGTGGCTGGAAAGGTGGAATAAGGCAAACTGGCAGCACAGAGGAAAACCAATCTGGGCTGCTGAGGAGTGGAAAGACATTGCCACTTGGGTAGAGAAGCTATCCGTGAAGGTCCATCATGTAGATGCTCACGTCCCCAAGAGCCGGGCTAACGAAGAACATCGTAACAACAAACAGGTAGATCAGGCTGCGAAAATAGAGGTGTCCCAGATAGACTTGGATTGGCAACATAAAGGAGAGCTGTTCCTAGCTCGATGGGCCCATGATGCCTCAGGCCATCAGGGCAGAGATGCCACCTATAAGTGGGCACGAGGCCGAGGGGTGGATCTAACCATGGACAGTATCTCCCAGGTTATCCATGACTGTGAGACATGCGCTGTGGTCAAGCAGGCCAAGCGGGTGAAGCCCCTGTGGTATGGTGGGCGATGGTCCAAATACAAGTATGGGGAGGCCTGGCAGATTGATTACATCACACTGCCTCAAACCCGCCAAGGCAAGCGCTATGTGCTCACAATGGTAGAAGCCACCACTGGATGGCTCGAGACCTATCCTGTGCCTCATGCTACTGCCCAGAACACCATCCTGGGCCTTGAAAAGCAAGTCCTTTGGAGGCATGGTACCCTTGAGAGAATTGAATCTGACAGTGGGACTCATTTTAAGAACAGCCTTATAAACACCTGGGCTAGAGAACATGGCATTGAGTGGGTGTACCACATCCCTTACCATGCACCAGCAGCTGGGAAGGTTGAGCGGTGTAATGGACTGCTTAAAACAACCTTGAAGGCATTGGGTGGGGGGACTTTCAAAAACTGGGAGGTGCATTTAGCAAGAGCCACCTGGTTAGTTAACACTCGAGGCTCCACCAGCCGAGCAGGCCCTGCCCAATCCGAACCCCTACAAACAACAGACAGGGATAATTTTCCAGTGGTACACATGAGAGGTATGCTTGGAAAAACTGTTTGGGTTAATTCTGCCTCAAGCAAAGACAAACCCATCCGTGGGGTTGTTTTTGCTCAGGGACCAGGTTGCACCTGGTGGGTGATGCAAAAGGATGGAGAGACGCAATGCATACCTCAAGGGGACCTTGTTTTAGGGTGAACTACCCATGGCCCTGTACTTGTATCAGTATCAGCATGTATACATATATGTATTTCGGGTGATGCATGTATGTATATGGTTCAAAGGGTTAAGTTTCATGTAACATGTTAGTATGGGAAAAATTTGGGGTGGATAATATTGGGGTTTTAGTTTAGTCCTAGTTTTTTTTCTGTTAAAGGAATTTTTCCCTATGCATGTTGCTAGGGGAACAAATAGTTTAAGAAAGACAAAAGACCTGGCTGCTCCTTTTGTTTCACCTGGGGGTGAGGGCAGTTGGGGCATTCAGACAGAAAGGAGTCTGCTTGGTTTGGCTGCTTTTCCTTGTGCTGGAAAGCCCCGGGATCCCAAAGCCGCCTTCCCTGCCTCGCTGGAGGCCGGGCTGTGGCCGCCTGCCCTGCCGCGGCTTCGAGCTTTTCGCTGCGTTGTAGCCGTTGTAGCTGCCTGCCCAGACCTCCAGGGGGTTCCCCGCTTGGATACATTGCATCTGCCACCCGGGATTTGTGCTCGTCCCTGCTGCTCCAGCCTACCGTTCCAGCCCGCTGTTCCCGAGAGTCCGGCCGGACACCGGGATCGGCTGCCCAGGGGTTTGTGAAGCCTTTGTTCCATCCTTCCCCGGGATCCCAGACCACCGGTGCCGCGTGCTCCCCGAGCTTGCTCCGTAGCGCCCCCTGCAGCCGCAGGGGAACCATCGCACCTGCCCTGCTCACCGGGAGCCGCCAGCGCCCCTGCCGGCTGCGAGCGGAACTGCACCCGAGGGGAAAGGGCCTGACAGCCGAGAAGGCTGGGACTGGGTTTGTGATTGTTTGCTGTTACTGCCATAGTTATTGCTGTTTGTTTGACTGGTTATATATATAATAGTAAAGAACTGTTATTCCTATTTCCCACATCTTTGCCTAAAAGCCCTTGATTTCAAAATTATAGTAACTCGGAGGGAAAGGGGTTACATCTGTCATTCCAAGGGAGGCTTCTGCCTTCCTTAGCAGACACCTGTCTTTCAAACCAAGACATCTGACTAGAATCCAAAATCTCTTGTGACTTTGTTTTGATTTTCTTCTTAAATATGTCATCACAGAGGTGTTGCCAACCTCTCTCATTGGCCCAGTTTTGGCCAGCAGCATGTCCATCTTTCAGAGCCATCAGGGATTGGCGCTGCTCGACATGGTGGGAACTTCCAGGAGCTTCTCACAGGAGCCACCTCTGTGGCCTCCCTGCTACCAAAAACCAGGCCGAGCAAAACCAGTGCACCATCCTGATTTCAGGTAGAAGACAGGAGATGGCAAGAAAAAACTAGGCCTTCTTCCCAGCAGAACACAGAGCCCTTTACAGGTAGGTCAGATAATAATATACTTAAAAAATAGGAAACTGGGACCTGTGGCAGTGAAGCCACCCAAAAGCTGCCAAAGTCAGAGAATGCAGTCCCCATCCAGGAGCTCCAGCAGCCACATACCCAACCTGCAACCTTCCAGGTCCCAGAAGAGATGGGGACTGGGGTTGGGTGACGGTGAGTTCTGCAATTGCTGGCAGGATAAGGAGAAACGTGGAGACGCCACTGAGGCTTCCAGGAACTGAAAGTGTTAAGTGTCCTCAACACTGCCTGGGTTGATTTTGCTAGCAAGGCTGAGAGAGGAATCAGAAGAAGACAGGATCCTGAAGCCTAGGCTGAAGGTGTGGCAGAAGCTAAACTACTCCAGCCACCAGCGAAGAAGAGGGAAATTGTGAGCCCTTGTGTTTGGCTGCAGCTCTCCCACCCTGACGTACCTGATAATTGGAGGGTCCAATATTCATCATCATCAAAATGAGTGTCCCCTGCTGTGTGATGGTCTCCAGGGAAGAAAGCATGTGCCACTGTCCCACCAGGCCTGTCAAAGGGACAGCCATCATTGTGATCTGCCTTGGAGAAGTCTGTCTGGATGTCAGCATTGTTTCCTGCCACTTCGTGGAAATTCAGTGGGGTGATGTCACTCCAGACCTTCAGGTCTCGGACAGTGTTGTGGCCCAGGTGGGACTCTTTTGGGAATGTGAAAACTGTGAAATAAAGAGGGCAGAAAAGAGGATGGATCAGTAGCATGAAAGATCTCCAAGAACCACAAGGACTGGCTCTGTAGGTGCCTGTGCATCAGCATCTCAGTGAGGCCTTCAGACCTTTTGCAGTTTTGGGCTGAGCTGGAATGGAAGAAAAGTCAGTGTTTCCTGTATAACCCAACTTTGAAAAAGAATTCCTAATATTGTTGATTTAATAGAGGAGATGAAAAGACAAAGATGCAACAAGGCACCTTGGCTTCTAAAGGAGTATATTTACATAATCTTTCGTTGACAATATTGACAAAAATATACACACTTTCCAAGAAAATGTACTGTTGACTGAATAATTATCTACAAAAGCCAATTCTGATGGATAACTTCTGGCCAGCTCTACCCCAGTAATAACAGATACTTTATTTTTTGTGCACCAGCACACCAGCCAAAGTGTTCATGAAATATTCCTGGGTTTTTAAAAGCTGAAGCAACAATTATGATCACCTCATTTGCCCTCCTGCATAATACAGCTGTGGCAGCATTGCTGTCACCAACAGGCAGTGATGACCTGACTAAACTTCAGTTAGTAATTACAGGTGTCAGAAGGAAATGTCACACCACTCAAGCTCTTCCCGAGTAGCAATTTGAGTGCTGGGAGACACCATGGATCAGAAAAGGAGAGGAGGAACGACTTCCTTGCTGAGGTTGGGAGCTTTTGCTTTCACAAATATTCACATACATCCCACGCCCTCAAGAGACAGGCAGCCCAAAGTAGGCACCACCTTCAGGCCAGGACAAAACTAGTCAGGGTTAAATCTAGGATAGTGCAAAAACAGACTCGTGAGAATAAGCAGAAATCTCACTAACAGTTCCTCTGAAGTGCTTGGGTAGCTCATCCTAGAGATGGTGGGAATGAGTGGGTGAATCAGGCAAAACACATCACAGCCAAATGAGCAAAAATCATTCATATCTTCGCCTTTGCTATCCCTTAACTCTTTGGGCAAAGAAAAACCTTATTGACTAACCTAAATGAATTAACTTACATGTAATACCGCATGATTGTCGGACTTCAAAGAAAACACATTTGTAAAGGAGACAGCACAGAGGTACACACAGTATGAGCATGGGATTAGAAAAGACAAATTTCAGGCAATTTTTAATTTATAGAAGAGACTGTGTCTGGATGTAATCCTCTACAGTACAGAGACAAAGGCTACCTGGATTCCAGATATTAATTAACTAGCTGTCTTCATCTTTCATAACACTCGTTGGGACTTAGGTAAACCCTTTTTTACCTAAAGCAAACCCTTTGCTCTTTTGCTGCTTTAATTTCTACTGTGTAAGTTATTAAACGTGTAAAACACACCATGTTTAGCCCAGGAATTATGACCTTTCTCCAAGATCATGGTGCCTAAGGTACAGAGTCACATTTGGGGACACTATCTGCTCTTTCCTCCTCAAGCCCCACTCACCACGTGAGCTGTTTTCCTTTCCTTCTCTTTCCAGCTGTAGAATGAGGATAATAAATCAGATCTCCCTTGTACAAGGATGGTGGATAAAAAGCCCTGTCTAAAGAAACAAATATTATTAATATTCATCCCAAGACCTCTCTCCAGAAACAGTAGATTAAGGCAGAAAAAGTAACAATACATATTTTACTTCGTATAAAAAGTCCTGCACCTCGGGGCTGACCCACTTTATTAATATGCTGCAGATGTAAGGTGAAAAGTCCCTTATCCTTTATTCATTATCACTGTCATTTTTCAAGAGAATCCCATCAGGGTTTTTCAATTCAGCATCTGATTTGATTGCTGGAGATCTGCTAATTGTTTTCAATGAGATTAGGAAAAGAATATTATGCTGATAGGATGTTTGTTGGCCTTGCATCACCCAATTCCACTGAAAGGGAGGCACATTTCTAACAGCATGCAGATAAATAAGCTTCCTCCTACCTTGATTTATTATTATTATTTGTAGTAAATGGTGCTTAGGTTCCCAGTGGAGAGAAGCACTCCTTCTTGGATGCAAATCCCTTCTGAGAGTCCTCTTACAGAGCTCGGATCTTGGGCAAAAGCCTGATGTGAGTAATTGAAGAGAAGGCTCTCTGCTCCAGACAGCCTCTGCCAAACCAGAGGGAGGCTGATGATGGCTGGGCTGCTCAGTCCCTCCAGCCACTCCACCAACACTGCCCTGAGCTGTAGGGTCAGTCACATCCCTCTGAAAATCACATTCTGGGACATCCTGAGGAGTGTCTATTCCTGTGGTGGATGGGGCTGCAGGAGGAGCACCAGCCACAACATGGAACTGGCAGGTGCCAAGCAGGATGTGGTGCTGAGGGGCACAATTGGATGCCAAGGAGAAAATCTCCCCTCTGCATTTAGAGCTCAGCCAGGCAGCAGCACTGCTGTGCAGACAAATGAATGCTGACTCACACAGCGCTGCCAGTCCTTCTCGTGTCCCCTGAGTCACCTCCTTTGCTTGACCCCCCCAAACAGACTTTGTGTCTGGGGTGGTTCATAAGGAGAGACCAGAGAGGACTGATCTGCCTCTGCCGTTGAGGGGCACCCACACCTATTTTGATTTCTGGGTTCCTTACTGGTTTTTGTCCTCCCAAAGACCAAACAGGGAGAGTATCAGTGATGGATGAGAAATCACTAGCTCGTTAATGAAAGCACTCCTTCACTTTCTGAGCCCTGAAACTACAGACAAATAAAATAAATGCAGAGAATTACCAAACACAGCAGGCTTGATAAACCCACACTGATTTTTCTTGGGAGGGAAGAGGGGATAGTTGAAAGGGTGGAGGCTTGCTGCCTTGGCAAAGGTGCTTTTCCAGCTTCTCAGAGCCATCCATGGCACAGCAGCCCTGATCCAGTGCTACTCTGGCAGTGCTGCAACACCCCACTGTCACAGGAGGAAAGCAATGGGTGATTGAACCCTCCATCACCCCTCTCCCAGCACTTAGACTATCACCCAAAAATGTTCAGTTTTTTCATTCTCCTGCCCTTTATCACACACAGAATGCCAGCCACCACCAAGCCACTGTGCCTACACACACCTGCCTGCTCTCTGCTTCAGCTGCTTGGGGATTTTCCTATGAGGGTCCCAGCTGCCTGTGATGGGGGCATTACAACAACCCTAGGCAGCTTGACACTGAGAGGTGACAGAGGTGACAGTCTGAGCATCTTGTCACACCCTGACATGGGAGACAAGGCAGTCTGGGCTTGGGATGGGAGGTCCCCATGGCAGGATGCCTCTGATTAAAGGAGGAAAGCAGGAGGATCAGGATTGTTGCGGGGATGGGAGCGCAGAACTGGGGGTTGCACACCCTTCCCCTTGACTGCCACCCCTCCGTGCCTGAGTAAACCCACACCTAGGCTCAGGCACCTCCCCTCAGGAGATGGCTGAGGACACTCACAGCAAGGGTGGGCACGGACTGACAGGTGTCACTCCTCTGCCAGTGGGGTCTGGTCCCGCTTCGGCACCCCATGGCCTGAGCATCACAATGTCCAAGACTGCAGCTCTGATGAGATGGCACAAGGGAGTAGTCCTTAACTACAGACAGATGAAAGACAGTTCAGTTCAGCACTGAAAGAAAAAACCTGGGAAATTTGAAAAGCTGAGCTTCCAGGTTTTTCTTCAACTTTTAAATCCATGTCAGAGTAGCATTTAGTTTTGTTTTCCTCTTTTAAAATTTTCAATCAATGTGTAAAAGGTAAGTGAGTAAAACTTTGTCTCTATTGGCCAATTTTCATGGTAGTTTCCAAAAAGCCAGTTTAATCTCAAGTGCTGGATGTAAACACTTACATTGGAGTTTCTGTAATGCTATAGCTTTCTGCTGGCTACAACCTACAGTTGTAAAATACAGCCCTTTCTGGGACAAAAGCCAAGATCTTGGAAAGGATCAAGGAATAGAAAGCAGAAATTGCTTTATCAGGAGATGGATTTTTTTATGCCTTACATATAAAATTGTCTCACACCTAAACTCCTTTTTGTGGCATACTTTGCTGCAGCATCACAGTTTCCAAGAGAGTTGGGAGGCAGGGGATATCCCAGGGCTGCATCCACCAGAACCGGACCCCATTTCACCTCCACACTTCTCTCCAGCCTAGAACTGAGGATACTGTGTCAGCACATCCGAAGTCCTGGTGGTACCTGCAGTGCCAGTCCCCTAACTGTGCTGCCCAGCCACCACACCTGCCCTGCCATGGGATGTCACTCAGGTTTGTCAGGAGCTGCTGGGGTCAGGCTGTGCACAAGCCACGCCCCTGCACTGACTCTGACAGCTCCCAGAACAACAGGCCAGGTTTTCTTTTTTTCTCCCTGTACTAGTGTGAAAACAAACCAGTGGGAGATCACAAGTCAGAATTATAATTTAATAGGAAAATTAAAATAATGCAATAGTACAAGAACACTGACAGAGTCAGGACACAACCTGACACCCTCTTAGTCAGGGTGGTGCTGGCAGTCCAGATGAAGTGGTCCTGTTGAAGCGCTGATCCTGTAGAAGGGTCTGGTCTTCACCTGAAGGTCCAGTGGTGTAGCTCTTGTCCTCTGGGAGTCCCATAGGTAAGGGCTGCTCGTGCTCTTCCAAACCCCAGATTATATCCAGGTGGGAATGCTTGGCTCCTCCCCCAGGGCAGAGCATCTCACAATGGGATGATGTAATTCTATGAGTCATGCGGTTGGTCCTTGGTTGCCCATTAAACAGAAATAGTCCCCTGAGGGAGTGATCAGGGATGAGTCATGGTAGGAGATAACAACCATTGCTTTAACAGCTTGTGAAGATGATAGTAGAATACATACTATTGGTTACACTTTCTATTGTATCCTAGGACAATGCTGCACCTCCATCTGCATGCCAAGATGATACAGCCCTGAGGGAAAACTTGCAGGATTTTTCATCTCCACAGTGTAAGACCAGAAGAAGTATATGCTACTCCTCCTCCCACCACCAAAGCAACTGGAAAAGAACTTAAAAGATTTTCTCTTGTGAGCCTGTTATTGCCAGGTGGAATGCCACCGACACAGTGTTTATGACATCCTTATGAACCATCAAAACCATTTGCTTGGACAGCAAATTGCACCTGAAAAAGATGTTTATGATAGCCCAAGGAGAATTGCATTCCCAGGACAGCAGACAGGACTCAGCAAATTGCAGAAGGTGGTGATGATGTGCCACTACCAGTCCTCCAAGACAATAAAGGCTTACAGGATATGACTGCTGGGATGAATAGGTTGTCTTTCTCCAGCACAGGAAGCACAAGGAGTAACATGTCCACATCTTCAACGACATCGAAAAACTTTCTGTTCTTATTCAGCATCAACTGCACAGGACAAAAGACTAATCCTTGGTCCAGACACTGCTACAGAGAGGCTTTATTGCCTTGAGCAGATGGTGGAGACAGCTGTCAATCACAGCCTTCATTACACCAGACTGGTGGTCCTGTGGATATATGGAGAAACACATCAATGAAATTCACGCTGCTGTGGATAAGGTAGAGCAGTCACTGTTGGATTACCTCCAGTTTGCCAAAGTATTGGCAGCCAGTGCTTCCTCTCTGAGTTCAGCCTCCTCAACAAAATGAGGAGGGAGATGCAAAAGCTCTTACCAGATCCTTACCCAAAGAAGTCATGACTTGAACTGCTACAGTTGGTCTTTGAATGTCCTGGCTGTTAACAGAGCGCAGAACAAGTGCGATTGTAGAGGAATTCCTTGTGGAACGGGGGCATATGATACCCCAGGAGAGCTTGGTTGTTGCAGAAGTACCCCTGACAGGGCCTCAGGCTGAAGATAGGCTTGCAAGGCACCTGCTAGCCAGCAGCCTTGAACAGCCTTGGGAAAAGGTATACACTGGTCAGCTCCCCCGCTGCTTAGAGACTTTCTCATGGGAAGGGGGTGTGAACTTTGCAAAGTATAAGTTGGTGTAAGTAAACAATAAAACGGGAGCACGATGCTCAAATCGTATCGGTGTTCATGTTGTGACTCTCGCTGGTTCTCCTGCGCCCGGGACCCCCCCCCCCCCCACTAAACCTGGCGCCCAAACGGCAGGGACCTGAGTGAGTTTTGCTACATGCAGGTTCGTTAAATGCGGTAAGACTCCGATTAATCGTATCAGTGCTGGAGCCTGGGGGATCAGAGCTGGTGGCCTCAAAGCCGAGTAAAGCCAGGGTCCCAGTCTCAAAGCTGATTAAAAGGCTGGAGGATAAGCCCCAAAGCCAAGTAAAGCTGGGGGCTAAGCCTCAAAGCCGAGTGGTCAGAGACCGTAGTTCATGCGGCCGAGTGAGCACCCGCAGGTGGGAAGCTATGGATTATGAGGCAGGGGCTTGACTCCTAGCTAGTATCCTCTCTAAGAGAGGCGAAATTGTGAAAGACCGAGATCTTAATGCCCTCATTACGTGGGCCCGGGAACATGGGTTATTGAGATACACTTCTGTCCTGGGTTGCAGTGTATTCTATTACCATCCTCAGGAGCCGTTGAAACCAGGTGGGGCAGTGTTTCCTTGCCTCCTCCCCCCAGACTATCTTTCTGTTAATTGCCCATCATTGTCCTGCCACCTGACTCAGAGATAACTCCCTTCGGACTATCTTCTGTTAATGAGCCTAATCAACACTGTGCCTCATGACTCATTACCCCATTGTGAGATGCTCCACCCAGAGGGAGGAACCAAGCATCCCATCGTGGATATAAGCTGAGACTGAACACCAGAGACAATGCCTTTCCACTGGATTTCCAGAGGACAGGAGCTACACAGCCACCACTGGACCTTCTGAGGAGGAGCAGACCCTTTGTTTCTACAGGATCACCACTTCGGGAGGACTGCAGCCACCATTCTACCAGACTGCCACCACCACCCTGACTAACAGGGTGCCAGGTTGTATCCTAACTCTGTCAGTTTAACCCAGTGTTATCCGCTTTTATTGTTTTTTTTTTTTCTTTCCCCCTCTTTTTATTTCCCTATTAAATTGTTATTCTGACTTGATGTCTCCCACTAGTTTGTTTTCAAACTAGCACAACTTCGCTTTTGTTTTCGACCGAAGCATGGTGGGAAGTAGGGAACGAATGGTGGCTGTCCACGATTGAGGGTGGAAAGGAAGCTAAAGAAGCTAAAGCTCTCAGCTTAACCTGGAGAGCAGTAACTGGCACTCTCGCAGAGATGAAAGCAGAAAGGACAGTGGCCGTGGCGGCCATTGAAGCTTTAGGGCGTGGTGGCTCCGGGAAGGAAACGGACGGGGGTCTTAGAAAGCAGCGGCTGGGGACCAGGGTGGAGTCCAGGGTTGTGCGGTTCCTTGGGCTGACCACGGGCAGACCGATTAAGGGCACAGCAGCACCCGTACGTTCGTTGCGGGAGTTGCTGGACGCGGTGGGGAAGGAAGTTACCCCTCCGATGTCTGAGGGAGAAATGGCTGCAAAGGCGGAAGCAGAGCTGCCCGACTCGGTGGGGGTGTGCAGGCGGGCGAAGGAGAAATGAGCGGTCCTAGCTTCCGGCCGACAGCGGCGGTGCAAACGAGCGGTCCTAGCGCTCGGCCAAAAGTGGCGGCGTGCCACACTCCTCTGCCGGACAGTGGAGCAACGTCTGACGGCGAAGCAGCCTCTGTGGTTTCGTCGCCTGCAGAGCCAGAGCCAGAGCCAGCCAGGGCTGCCAGGGGTCAGTCCCAAGAGGAGGAGAACTACCGAGAGATGATGCATGAAGTAATCAAAAAGCTTGCTGACTTATCTACACGGCAGGATGCGCTGGAGTCCAAAGCTTGTGATATTACACCATCAGCACCATGGCGTCCCGTGGCCCCACCGGTCAAGATAGCCACCAGAACTCCTACGTTCCCATCGGGAGAATTGGGCACAGTGCCTACAGCCCCTCCCTTCCCGCGAAGGGAGGTGCAGCCGTCGTTTCCATCAGCCCCGATGGGGAGGACTGACCCATTGCGAAGGAGATGGAATGGAGTTATCCGTGATGCAATCATTAAGGGTGATTGGCACGCAGTGAATGTCCTTGCCTGTCCTGTACAGGTAAAAGGGGACACTGCAAAGTGGGAACCCCATGACTGGAAGCTCTTGCAGCAAGCCAAGCAAACGGTCACCACGCATGGCTTGCGGTCTGAAGCTACACGAAGCATTCTGCAGTTTAATCTTTACAGCAGATGTCCTGTGTCCAAATGATTGCATCATCATCACACAATTGTTGTTAACCCCTTCATAGTTCCTGCTCTGGGAGCGAACATGGAAGCGGCTAGCACAAGAAGAAGCTAGCAAACACCAAGGTGACACACAAGACCCACTGTATGCTTTCCAAGCTGACATGCTAACTGGGAGCGGGGCTTACGGAGCGACGGTGACACAGCTGACCATGACCGTAGTCATTCATCAGTTGCCACAGACTCTTGCCTACAAAGCCTTGTTGTCAGTACCTGAAAAGAAGAAGTCTCCCCTGTATGCAGCAGTCCGACAGGGGCTGTCAGAGCCATATGGTCAGTTCATCGACCATCTGTCAGCAGCCTTGAAGGATGCAACTGAGCTCTCTGAAGAGCTCCAAGAGCAAATGTTCCAAACACTTGCCTTTGAAAATGCTAATAGGCAAACTAAGACAATTCTTGCCACGCTGCCCCAGGGAGCAGGAGTAGATGAGATGCTTGTGCATGCTACCCGTTCAGAACAGTCATCTCAAACAGCTGCATTTACTGCAACGCTGCAGAATGTCCTGCAACAACAGGGACAAGTTATCGCCGCAGCACTGACCAGAGGGGTGCAAGGACAGAAGGGGACGAAGGCTGCTGGCACACCTCCTGGTCCCCAGACGGGCAGAGTAACCTGTTTCCAATGCAGTGAAGAGGGGCACCTGAGGCGCACTTGCTAGAAACCGGTGTGGTGCCACAACTGCAATTCCGGCAACTGTGCCACTATAGCATGCCGCTATGCGGGAAACGGCCAGAGCAGTGTGGTGGGGTCTCACGCCAGGACACAAGTGAGTGGCCCAAAGGGCCACAAGTCAAGTGCAACCCCGGTGGTTTCCTTCACCAGAACCAGCCAGCCACCCAAGGGAGCCTCAGAGTGGACATGGCAACCTCAATAGAAGTCACGCTGACGGACCGCCAGGTCACCCTGATCCCCAACCACAGCCAAGGGCCCCCTGTCATCAGACAGTCCTTGTTTGGGTGGCCTACTTGTGGGGTGGTCATCAACCAGCCAGTAGGCAGTAGTGGTGTTCCCTGGAGTCATCGATGCTGACTACACCGGTGAAATTAAGATCATGGCTTACACGCTACAACCACTCGTGACTATCCCACATGTCTCAGTTTTGAAAGACAGGTGTCTGCTAAGGAAGGCAGAGGCCCCCCTTGAAGTGGCAGATATAACCCCTTTTCCCTCCAAGTTATTATATTTTGAAATCAAGGGCCTTTAGGCAAAGATGTGGGAAATAGGAATAACAGTTCTTTACTATATATATATATGTATATAACCAGTCAAACAAAACAACAACAACTCTGGCAGTAACAGCAATCACAAACCCAGTGCCAGCCCTCTCGGCTGTCAGGCTATTTCCCCTCGGGTGCAGTTCCGCTCGCAGCCGGCAGGGGCGCTGGCGGCTCCCGGTGAGCAGGGCAGGTGCGATGGTTCCCCCGCGGCTGCAGGGGGCGCTCCGGAGCGAGCTCGGGAAACCCGCGGCTCTGGTGCCCTGGGATCCCGGGAAGGATGGAACAAAGGCTTCACAAACCCCTGGGCAGCTGATCCCGGGCTCTCAGGAACAGCAGGCTGAAACGGCAGGCTGGAACGGCAGGGACGGACGCAAATCCCGGGTGGCAGGCGAGATGTATCCAGATGGGAAAAACCACGGAGGCCCAGGCAGGCAGGGCGAGCAGGGCTACAGCGTAGCGAAAGCTCGAAACAGCAGCGGGGCAGGACAGCCACAGCTCGGTCTCCAGCAGGGCAGGGAAAAGCGGCTTTTAGGGTCCCGGCGTTGCTTCCAGCAGGAAGAAAGAACGGCCAAAAAGAAAGCAGCAGCAGCTCCTTTCTTTGCAGCTTCTCTCTCCGGACGCTCAGAGCGAACTGTCCCCACACCCAGGTGTAGACAAAAGAGTAGCCAGGCCCGCCCCACTCCCCTTTTTGTCTTTCTTAAGTACAGCTATTTGTCCCCTAGCAACATGCATATGGGAGAAAATTCCTTTAACAGGAAAACCTAAGACTAAACTAAAACCCCAACATTATCCACCCCGAATTTTTTCCCATACTAACATGTTACATGAAACTTAACTTTTTTTTAACCATATAAATCTATGCATTACCCAAATTATATACAAATATACATGCTGATACTGGTACAAGTACAGAGCCATGGGTAGTTCACCCTAAAACAAGGTCCTCTTGAGGTATGCATTGCGTCTCTCCATCCTTTTGCATCACCCACCAGGTGCAACCTGGTCCCTGAGCAAAAACAACCCCACGGATGGGTTTGTCTTTGCTCAAGGCAGACTTTACCCAAACAGTTTTTCCAAGCATACCTCTCATGTGCACCACTGGAACCTTATCCCCGTCTGTTGTTTGTAGGGGTTCGGATTGGGCAGGGCCTGCTCGGCTGGTGGAACCTCGAGTGTTAACTAACCAGGTGGCTCTTGCTAAATGCATCTCCCAGTTTTTGAAAGTCCCCCCACCCAGTGCCTTCAAGGTGGTTTTAAGCAGTCCATTACACCGCTCAACCTTCCCAGCTGCTGGTGCATGGTAAGGGATGTGGTACACCCACTCAATGCCATGTTCTCTAGCCCAGGTGTTTATAAGGCTGTTCTTGAAATGAGTCCCATTGTCAGACTCGATTCTCTCAGGGGTGCCATGCCTCCAAAGGACTTGCTTTTCCAGGCCCAGGATGGTGTTCCGGGCAGTAGCATGAGGCACAGGGTAGGTCTCCAGCCACCCAGTGGTGGCTTCTACCATTGTGAGCACATAGCGCTTGCCTTGGCGGGTTTGAGGCAGTGTGATGTAATCAATCTGCCAGGCCTCCCCATACTTGTATTTGGACCATCGCCCGCCATACCACAGAGGCTTCACCCGTTTGGCCTGCTTGATCGCAGCGCATGTCTCACAGTCATGGATAACCTGGGAGATACTGTCCATGGTTAGATCCACCCCTCGGTCTCGTGCCCACTTATAGGTGGCATCTCTGCCCTGATGGCCTGAGGCATCATGGGCCCATCGAGCTAGGAACAGTTCTCCTTTATGTTGCCAATCCAAGTCTATCTGGGACACCTCTATTTTCGCAGCCTGATCTACCTGTTTGTTGTTACGATGTTCTTCATTAGCCCGGCTCTTGGGGATGTGAGCATCTACATGACGGACTTTCACGGATAGCTTCTCTACCCGAGTGGCAATGTCTTTCCACTCTTCAGCAGCCCAGATTGGTTTTCCTCTGCGCTGCCAGTTTGCCTTATTCCACCTTTCCAGCCAACCCCACAGAGCATTGGCTACCATCCATGAATCAGTGTAGAGGTAGAGCTTTGGCCACTTCTCTCTTTCAGCTATGTCCAGAGCTAATTGAACAGCTTTGAGTTCAGCAAATTGGCTCGATCCACCTTCTCCTTCAGTGGCCTGTGCAACTTGTCGTGTGGGGCTCCATACAGCGGCTTTCCATTTCCGGCTAGCGCCTACAATTCGGCAGGAACCATCAGTGAAGAGGGCGTATTGTCTTTCACTCTCTGGTAGCTCGTTATATGGTGGGGCTTCTTCGGCACGTGTCACCTGCTCCTCTTCTTCTTCAGAAGATAACCCAAAAGTCTCACCTTCTGGCCAGTTTGTAATTATTTCCAAGATCCCAGGGCGAGTTGGGTTTCCAATTCGGGCGCGCTGCGTGATGAGGGCAATCCATTTGCTCCAAGTAGCGTCGGTGGCGTGATGCGTGGAGGGAACCTTTCCTTTGAACATCCACCCCAGCACCGGTAGTCGGGGTGCCAGGAGGAGTTGTGCCTCTGTGCCGATTACTTCTGAGGCAGCCTGGACTCCTTCATAAGCTGCCAGGATTTCCTTCTCGGTGGGAGTGTAGTTGGCTTCAGATCCTCTGTAGCTTCGGCTCCAGAATCCCAGTGGTCGGCCCCGAGTCTCACCAGGCACCTTCTGCCAGAGGCTCCAGGACAGACCATTGTTCCCGGCTGCAGAGTAGAGCACGTTCTTCACCTCTGGTCCTGTCCTGACTGGGCCAAGGGCTACGGCGTGAGCAATTTCCTGTTTGATCTGGGCGAAGGCTTGCTGCTGTTCAGGGCCCCAGTGGAAATCATTCTTCTTGCGGGTAACCAGGTAGAGAGGACTCACGATCTGGCTGTACTCGGGAATGTGCATCCTCCAGAAACCTATAGCACCTAGGAAAGCTTGTGTTTCCTTCTTGTTAGTCGGCGGAGACATTGCTGTGATCTTATTGATGACCTCAGTGGGAATCTGACGTCGTCCATCTTGCCACTTTACTCCCAGGAACTGGATCTCTCGGGCAGGTCCCTTGACCTTGCTCTTCTTGATGGCAAAACCAGCTTGCAGGAGAATTTGAATTATTCTCTCTCCTTTCTCAAACACTTCGGTTGCAGTGTTCCCCCACACAATGATGTCATCAATGTACTGCAGATGTTCTGGAGCCTCACTCTTTTCTAGTGCAGTCTGGATCAGTCCATGACAGATGGTGGGACTGTGCTTCCACCCCTGGGGCAGTCGGTTCCAGGTGTACTGCACGCCCCTCCAGGTGAAGGCAAACTGAGGCCTGCACTCTGCTGCCAGAGGAATGGAGAAGAATGCATTGGCAATGTCAATAGTGGCGTACCACTTTGCTGCTTTGGACTCCAGCTCGTACTGGAGCTCCAACATGTCTGGCACGGCAGCGCTCAACGGTGGAGTCACTTCATTCAGGGCACGATAGTCCACAGTCAATCTCCATTCCCCGTCAGACTTGCGCACAGGCCAGATGGGGCTGTTGAAGGGTGAGTGGGTCTTGCTGACCACCCCTTGACTCTCCAGCTCGCGGATCATCTTGTGGATGGGGATCACAGCATCTCGATTTGTCCGATACTGCCGGCGGTGCACTGTCGAGGTGGCAATTGGCACTCGTTGCTCTTCCACTTTCAGGAGCCCAACTGCAGAAGGATTCTCAGATAGTCCAGGCAGGGTGTTCAATTGCCTAATGCCCTCTGCCTCCACAGCAGCAATCCCAAATGCCCACCTGAGTCCTTTTGGGTCTTTGTAGTAGCCATTCCGGAGGAAGTCTATGCCCAGAATACACGGGGCCTCTGGGCCGGTCACAATCGGATGCTTTTGCCACTCCTTCCCAGTCAGGCTCACCTCAGCTTCCAAAAGGGTCAACTGCTGTGATCCCCCGGTCACCCCAGCGATGGATACAGGTTCTGCCCCCACATGTCCCGATGGCATTAAAGTACACTGTGCCCCAGTATCAACCAACGCATCATATTTTTGTGGCTCTGATGTGCCAGGCCATCGGATCCACACCATCCAGAAAACTCGGTTCTCCCGTGCCTCTTCCTGGCTAGAGGCAGGGCCCCTCTAGCCCTGGTTATCATTCTTTCCCTGGGCGTACATGCTCGAGGTACCTTCAAGGGGATCCGACATATCATCCTCCCTTCTGTAATGCCTGGCAGCTCGGTCACGGGAGGCTGAGGCTACCTTCACCTTAGCGGAACCCCCTCGGTTAGTGCCTCCCTCCTTGAGTTCACGCACCCGCGCTGCCAGGGCAGAGGTGGGTTTCCCATCCCACCTTCTCGTGTCTTCCCCATGCTCACACAGGAAAAACCACAGCTCAGCTCGTGGGGTGTACCCTCTCTCTCTAGCAGGGGGACGACGGGCTCTGACTTGGGGGCCTGTGACTCGCACTGGTGCCACACTGACCCTCCTCATCTCCTCCCTCATCTCCTCCCTCATCTCCTCCCTCATTTCCTTCCTCATCTCCTTCATCTCCTCTTTGAGGTCCTGGACCACAGCAGAGACATGAGCTTTCAGCGGGCCATTGATCATGCTGTCATAATGCCTGAGCCTGTTGGCAACAGAGCCCACTGTTTCTCGGGTATTGTCAGCATCAATCGTTGCAATGAAGGTGGTGTATTGCGATGGCCCTAGCCTTGCCAGGTTCCACATCATCTGTCCTGTGCACCTGACCTTATCGGGGTCATTATCATGCTGTCCATCCTTCCCAAAGAGTACCTCTAATATTGCCACCTCTCTTAGCTGTTGGATCCCTTGCTCGAGTGTCTTCCACTGCATTCTATGATGATACTCCTGCATTCTTTCTTTGTGAATGAACCTTTCTCTCACACTCATTAAGAGTCGCTCCCAAAGAGAGAGAGGCCCTGGCTCCCTCACAAATATCTGGTCCACACCTGGGTCCTGGGTCAACGATCCCAGATACCTTGCCTCACCACTATCCAGTTGCACACTTGTGCCCATAAGGTCCCAAACCCGAAGCAGCCAGGTGGTATAAGGCTCACGCCCCCTTCGCACAATGTCGTTTCGCATAGCACGGAGACTGTCGTGCGACAGGGACTCAGTAATGATTTCTGGCTCTGGCTCTCCTGCTGGTTGTGAGGGCCCTGGTTGCCCATCATCATTAACTGGTCGTACTGATTTGGTCTTATACTTCCTCCTTTGCACAGGGGCGACCGCTGCTGGCTGTGGTTGCCCTTGTGGTTCAGCTGAAGTCTGGACGGTTGTAACATCCGTGGGTTCCACTGCTGCACCATCGGACTCACCCTCTTTGGGGCAGGGAGAGGGTTTTTCACTAGCTGAGGAGGTGTATTCCCTTAGCAATTGGCATATCTCCTGGCGCACCTGGCCCATCTCCTGGCACATCTCCTTGCGCACCTGGCCCATCTCCTGGCACATCTCCTGCATCCCTTTTTCCAGTACCCCCACCCAGTTTGGGTAGTCCATTTCTGAGGTGGACTGTTGGGCGGTATCAGTCTGTGGGGCGGGATCTCTAGTGTCTGGGGCTGCGGCAGGCTCTGGCTCTGGGGTAGGATCTCTAGTGTCTGGGGCCGTGTCAGGTTCTGGGGTAGGATCTCTAGTGTCTGGGGCCGTGTCAGGCTCTGGAGCAGGATCAGGCTCTGGGGTAGGAACTCTACTCTCTGGGGCCATGTCAGGTTCTGGGGCAGGATCTCTAGTCTCTGGGGCTGGTGTCCGGGTAGATATCCAAGCCAATCTCAACTTATCCCTGAGTGCTAAATAGAGTAGGCCTATCAGCAGCAGATGGTTAGTATTCAGAGGGAATTTAAACCCTTCGAAAATTGATGGGGTGGGCCCAAAGAACTGGTTGAGGGGTTGGGAGAAAACTTCCCCTGGTGTCATTTCCTCACAGAAGGTACCATTGTTAACATAACCCCAAAAACATGTGCTCAGTGTGTGATAGCTGTTTATCCATGTGCCCACATTCCGGAGGAAGTTAAAAACCCATGAATTCCTCACCTTCTCGACCCATAACGCAAGCTGGATAACAGCAATGGTAGCCTTAGTCAGAGGACCCATACTCAAGTAAGGAGCTGCAAAGGGGAAGAATATAGCCACGGCTACGTGCCACCCAAACCAGGGTAAACTAGACCACATAGTGCTGCCTAACAAGGTTCCAATATCCAGCACACAAAATAAAGTTATCCAGGAACTGTTATTCCTTTTTCACCTCTATCTTTTAATGCCCTCAGGCCTCACGTTGGGCGCCAAGATCTGTCTCAGTTTTGAAAGACAGGTGTCTGCTAAGGAAGGCAGAGGCCCCCCTTGAAGTGGCAGATATAACCCCTTTTCCCTCCAAGTTATTATATTTTGAAATCAAGGGCCTTTAGGCAAAGATGTGGGAAATAGGAATAACAGTTCTTTACTATATATATATATGTATATAACCAGTCAAACAAAACAACAACAACTCTGGCAGTAACAGCAATCACAAACCCAGTGCCAGCCCTCTCGGCTGTCAGGCTATTTCCCCTCGGGTGCAGTTCCGCTCGCAGCCGGCAGGGGCGCTGGCGGCTCCCGGTGAGCAGGGCAGGTGCGATGGTTCCCCCGCGGCTGCAGGGGGCGCTCCGGAGCGAGCTCGGGAAACCCGCGGCTCTGGTGCCCTGGGATCCCGGGAAGGATGGAACAAAGGCTTCACAAACCCCTGGGCAGCTGATCCCGGGCTCTCAGGAACAGCAGGCTGAAACGGCAGGCTGGAACGGCAGGGACGGACGCAAATCCCGGGTGGCAGGCGAGATGTATCCAGATGGGAAAAACCACGGAGGCTCAGGCAGGCAGGGCGAGCAAGGCTACAGCGTAGCGAAAGCTCGAAACAGCAGCGGGGCAGGACAGCCACAGCTCGGTCTCCAGCAGGGCAGGGAAAAGCGGCTTTTGGGGTCCCGGCGTTGCTTCCAGCAGGAAGAAAGAACGGCCAAAAAGAAAGCAGCAGCAGCTCCTTTCTTTGCAGCTTCTCTCTCCGGACGCTCAGAGCGAACTGTCCCCACACCCAGGTGTAGACAAAAGAGTATCCAGGCCCGCCCCACTCCCCTTTTTGTCTTTCTTAAGTACAGCTATTTGTCCCCTAGCAACATGCATATGGGAGAAAATTCCTTTAACAGGAAAACCTAAGACTAAACTAAAACCCCAACACCACAGGGCAGTCACATTGCCCAAATCGTTCCCATTCCCCTAATGACCAACGGGAAAACCAGCAACAGCAGTGTCCGCGGAGACCACACCTTTGGGTCCTCTGGGTTCAACATGTTTTGGACATTGAACCTGGCCCAGAGACCTCAGCGGCAAGTGATCCTGTGAAGAGGGGCAGAAGCCATCAAAATACAGCTGCTTTTCGACACAGGTGCTGACGTTACCATAATCAACCAGGCGGTATAGCCATCTGGTTGGGGACTGGAAAAACCAGCGGCCACGCTGGTAGGGGTGGGAGGAACACAAATCCCCCAAGTAAGTGCAACCCCAATTACCCTAGAATTTGAGGACAATCAAATCATTGTGTGTCGCCCCTATGTTATGAAGCTGCCTCAGACCCTGCAAGGCCTGATCGGACGCGACATCCTTGCGCAGCTAGGCCTTGTGCTCACCACAGACCAACATTTATGCTGATGGCCACTGCCGATCAGCCGCCCATACAGGCTCTCACCTGGTTAACAGATGAGCCTGTCTGGGTCGAGCAGTGGCTGGTAACAGACGAAAGGCTGAAGATAATAGAACAACTTGTTGCAGAACAGCTAGCGGCAGGACACATCAAGCCGTTGGTCAGCCCATGGAACACCCCCATCTTTGTGATTCCAAAGAAGTCAGGAAAATGGCACCTCCTTCATGACCTTCACCAAGTGAATGTGCACATGCAAGCTATGGGGGCACCGCAACCTGGGCTACTGGCTCCTACAGTGATTCCAGAGGGATGGCAAATCACTGTAATTGACTTAAAAGACTGCTTTTTCACAATCCCACTGCATCCAAAGGACACAGAACATTTTGCCTTTACAGTGCCCACAAAGAATCGCAGTGAGCCCGCTAAGTGCTACGAGTGGGTTATCCTACCCCAGGGAACGAAAAATTCCCCCATGCTGTGTCAGCTATATGTTGACTGGGCGCTCCGTCCGATTCGACGACGCTACGCTGAAGCACTCATCTACCATTACATGGATGACATCCTGATAGCTACTGCCACAGTGTTCTCAGACCAAGAGATGCAATGGGTCAGAGAACACCTGCATGAGATTGGATTAGAGATTGCCCCCCAGAAAATCCAGCAGACCGCACCATAGAAGTACCTGGGCTGGCTCATATCAGTCTCACAAATTAGGCCCCAAAAGATCAAGCTACATACAGAAATCTCCATGCTCCATGATGCGCAATGGCTTCTAGGAGATCTACAATGGGTCTGTGGAGTCGCGGGAATCACGAACGCCGACCTCGCCCCCTTCCTGCCATGGCTGCACAGAACGAATGCTGCCGAACCTTGAGAATGCTCCCCAGACCAAGCAGTAGCTCTTGCCAAGGTCGCAGATAAGCTGTGGCACGCATGGGTATCACGCAGAGAAGAAGGAGTCCCACTCGCCATCGTCATCACCCTGATCGGCGCAGCAGGTTCACATGCCATCATCCACCAATGGTAAAAGAAAAATGGGGAGGACATCCGGATTCCTGAATGGATCTTCCCGCCGACTCAGCCACGCTTCAGACTGCAGTCCAGGGTAGAGATGGTGGCGTTTTTAATCCGAAAGAGTCATGACGGAGTGGTGGAGTTGGACGACAGCGAGGCAGAGGACATCAGTATACCGGTCCAGATAGGGGACTTGGAGTGGATGCTACGCCATGGGGAGGCACTGCAAGAAGCTCTGCTCGGATTCACTGGCGTGGTCCATAACAAGCACCCACAGGGAAGGCTGGCGCAGTTGCTGGGGCGCTATGAGTGGCTGGACCCCCCACTGAATGTAGAACGGCCAGTATTATGGCGCACAGTGTTCACGGATGTGGGGTGGAAGATGAAGTGGGCTGCCTGTGCGTGGAAAGAGAATGACCACTGGAAGACTCATAGCGAGAGAACCGGCCGACAGCTTGCAAACACTCAAACTGCACACCGTGATATGGGCCTTACAACAGTGGTCGAAGGAACTGGTGAATGTAGTCAGCGATTCCCTATATGTCGTTGGAGTAGCCCAACGGATCCACGATGCAGAAATCCGGCGTACCAACAACGAACATCTGGACAGACTGCTCATTACATTGAGGCACACCCTGCAACAACGGACACACCCCTACTGTATCCTGCACGTTTGGAGCCACCAGTGGAACATCGGGCTGGGAGAGGGCAATGCCCGTGCAGATGAGGCAGTGACCTGTGCCCCCATAGTGCATCTCCCACCTGTGAACACTTTTGAGCAAGCCAGATGTAGCCATGATTTGTTCCATCAAAACGCAAAATCCCTGCAGAGACAGTTTAAGGATCCGCTGACAGAAGCAAAAGGCATAGTGCAGGCTTGTCCCTGCTGTAGCCATCACAGCCCGGGGTTGGGTGTGGGAGTTAACCCCAAGGGTTTGAAAGCCCTCGAACTCTGGCAAATGGACGTCACTCACGTCCCTGAGTTTGGTTGACAGCGCTATGTCCATGTAACAATTGACACCTTTTCACACTTCCTGTGGGCTACCGCTCAGACAGGAGAGAAGGCATTGCATGTGGAACGGCATCTGTTCTCTTGCTTCGCAGTAATGAGGGTACCCAAAAAGATCAAAATGGACAATGGGCCAGCATACACTAGTGGTCGCCTAGCCAGATTTATGCAGCAGTGGGGGGTAGAACATATCATGGGGATCCCACGCTTGCCCACCCGTCACGCAGTGGTAGAGAGAGCCCATCGTACACTAAAAGAATATCTGGGCCGACAGAAAGGGGGAGAGATGGAACCAAGTAAGCGGTTAAGCAAGGCGCTGTTTACATGGAACTTCCTCTCTCTGGCCGGGGATAGGGAGGAGTCTCCAGTGGCAATCCATCATCAGACAGTTCATAGGGGAATCGAGCGGGCCCTTCCAGAAATAAGTGTGTTGTACCGTAACCCTCGAACGGGTTTGTGGGAGGGTCCCAGCCCAGTGCTATTTAACGGTCAAGGATATATGTGTGTTTCCTCCCCAGAGGGACTGCTATGGGTGCCCAGCAAGTGGTGCCATGCGACGCATACAGGACCCCGAAGCGAGAAGGCACAGTCAGCATCGGCTCCTGAGGAAAGTGACGTCACTACTTCAACAGCTGGAACTCCGGGATCCTTGTCCTGAGAAGCCTTGGGAGAGGCTGCAGATGTGGCTGAGTGAGGGGGCTGAGAACTTGCCAGATCCACCACTCTCTGTAGTAGGAAAAATAGCAAGACTCTGTGGCGAACGTAACAGCTGCCCTGGGTGGTTGCTAGTGACTTGTGGTGAGCGTCAGGGAACCCTCTACGAAGGCAGAACCAAGAAGGGGAGTTGTGTAGATTCTTGTGTATAGCACCAGACACAGAGTGGGGAATTGTTTTGACTGTCTTGAGACAAGGGCATTGGCGGACATCTTTGATCGGCTGTCCACCCATTTAGACCGAGTGAGGACAGTACAGAGTGTGGCAGCGTTAGGGTGAGAGAGTAGCACACAGGTTCGGGTCCCTCGGCAGCATGTGGTGGCCCCTGAGCGCTGGGAAGTAACAAAGTAGAGCTGGACCCATAAACATTCTGAGAGGTTTGCTTCTCGTAAGCATCCTAACCAGGTCCCACGCAATGTTAACAGCAATCCAAAGGAGACAAAACATGTGGGTCACCCTAGCTGAATTAACAGGGCAAGACTCTATGTGTCTGAGCCTGGCCATGCCAGGGGACCCATTTCGCACCTGTTTAATCAGGGTCCCATATTTTAACCCACAAGACTTCTGAGGGATGCCAGACAACAGCTCCCTGATTAGGAACGCCACAAACAATGGCAATTGTTCAGAGCTGATCGGACTCAAGCCTGCGCAGCAGCGTGCCTGCTGGCAAGCTGCATTCTTGAAAAGCATCAATGTCACCATGGGAACACCAGAAGAGTTAGACCTACTGG
The DNA here is from genome assembly GCF_020740725.1 of Corvus hawaiiensis. Lineage (NCBI taxonomy): Eukaryota > Metazoa > Chordata > Aves > Passeriformes > Corvidae > Corvus > Corvus hawaiiensis. The sequence continues at coordinate 3,498,814 of NW_025963366.1, read as the reverse complement.
GTTCCACAAACCAAACTGGGGATGGTTACATGACATTCAAGCCGCCCACTACCAGTCAATTAAATGCTAATAGGTGCCTTTGGGCCACTGTTGACCCTCTTGCAGACTGGTTTCTGAGAAACCACGAGTCCGAAGCAATTTACTACCGAATCAACCTCATGGGTCAAGCCCCGAAATGCCTCCCCAGTGGTACGTTCTTAATATGCAGGGACTGTGTGTGGAATGGGGTTCCTGCCAACCCACGTGGGGGACTGTGCTACTTAGGGAAACTCACCCTGTTTCATCCAAACCTGCATCAACTCTTAAATATCACCCACCACACTGAAACCAGGGTGCGGCGTTCAATCCATGAGTTCAAATGTGAAAGGACTGAAAAGCCCATCTTTTGGAGTCGTAGTACAATTTGGCTAGCATCTATGTTTTTACCTGGTGCTTCAGCAGCTAGAGCGCACGCCACAATACACAAACTTGCTTGCTGGGCAAGGAATGAGCTAAACATAACTTTGCAGATCCTTGACTAGCTAAGTGCAGATGTTACTAGTGTTAGGCATGCAATATTACAAAATTGGGCAGCCACTGATTTTCTATTATTAGCCCACGGCCACAGCTGTGAAGATTTCCAAGGTATGTGCTGTATGAATCTTTCTGACCACTCTATCTCAATTCACAAGCACCTCTCTGACCTCCAGAGGGGCCTGCACAACCTTCAGGAGACAGACAACCCTACTGGAGATTAGCTTAAGGGTCTGGGTATCAATGGATGGCTGCGTACCTTGGTAGTAGAAGGCTGCCAATTGCTATTTGTAGTTATATTAGGCTTAATAGTATTTGGGTGCATTCTTTCTGGCATTAAAGCGGGGCTGCAAAAGATCATCGATCAGGCCTGGGTTTCCCAAAAAGAAAACGGGGGATGTGTAGAGGGATTCCTTGTGGAACAGGGGCATATGATACCCCTGGGAAGATTGGGAAACCCAGGGTTGCTGAGGAAAAACCCCTGAACTGGCCCCTGGATGCAGGCAAGCCTGGATAACACCTGGCTGCAGGCAGCTCTGAAAGTCCTTGGCGAAGTTATACACTGGTTAGCTCTCCCATGGAGAGGGACTGGGCGTGAATCTTTGCAAAGTAGATATAAGCTTGTATAAGTAAACAATAAAGCGGAGAACAGTGCTCAAATCGTAATGGTGTATGTGTCGTTTATCCGGCCAGCTCTTCAGTACTCAAAGCCCCAAAATCTAGGTAAAGTTTTTCTAACATTAAGCAACATGCAAAAAGCCAACATCACAATACATTCATAACAGGGATTTTTGGAGCTTGGAGGACTCCAGCACCAAGCCCCAAATATCTTTGTTGGTTCCTGAGGAAAGGGGGGTTTGGTGGGGTGGGGGATGAGGCAGATGTTTGGATCTTGCAGGGCTCCAAATGTGAGTTGCAAATGCCTCTTGGGGGATATTGGGGAGTCCCCGGCATGTGGGGTTTTGGGGGGTCCTGGTGGCGGCTGCCAGGAGAAATGGGATGGGGCCCAGGAAGGGTGGGATGTGGATTGGGGTGTGGGATGAAGTCTGGGGGAGGGGTGTGGGTGGGATGGGTCTTGGGATGAGGCAGCCGAAGGTTGGGGATGATGAGGCCGGGGGGACCCCACTCCTCAGGGGCTTGCGGGGTATCCGCCAGCTCTGAGGGAGTTTTGGGGCACCCCTAATCTTGAGGGGGTGGTGCTGGCAGCACCTCTGTCCCCACCTGAGCCCCCCCCGCCCCCAGCGCCCCCCGGAGTGGAATTTGGGGAGGGGGAGGTGGGGGCGGCCAGGCCGGGCCCCCCCGCGCTGTCCTGGCGGGGGCCGAGTGCGGGCGGGAGCCCCGCGGGGCCCGGCCCTGCCCGGGCACGGCTGATGCCGCCCGCCCACGCTCCGCACTGGTCCGGACTGGTGCTCCCAGTGCCGTGCGGGGCGGGGCCGCTTTGGGGACCCCCCCCCCCAGGGTACAGCGTGGCTGTTTTGGGGCTGTCGGCACCTGGCCAGCGCTGGGGATGGGGCATGTGGGGGCAGCTGGGGCCGCACTGGTGGCACTGGTGGTACTGGCAGCCCCCCTGGCTGCGGGCTGAGCGGTGAGAAGGGGGGCAGGGTCTGGAACCCCAAATTGAGCAAAATGGGGAATGGAACCCCCAAAATGAGCAGGAAGGGCCTGGAGCCCCCTAAACCAAGGCCAGAGGAGGGGAGGTGGGGATTGGGGAAGGCACAGAAGGGGAGGGGAAGAGGGGGCTGGGACTCCCAAACAAAACAGGAGGGGGATGGGACACCCAAATTGAGCTGGAATGGGGCTGTGGATTGGGGGAACGCTGAGAAAGGGGAGGAGGGGGGAGGGAAAGGTGGGGTTGGGACAGCAGAAGAGCGGTTCCATGGGGGTCCTGCCCTGTCCCCCAGCACCTGAGCCCTGGAGCAATTCCCTGGGGCTCTGGGGAAGGGAGGGATTCGCACTGGGGGGGTCCCCAACCCCCCTGTCCATCCCTGGGGCTGATCGGGGGGCTCCCCCCACACAGCAGCTGGTGCTGCAGCAACCGTGGGGCAGAGGGGGTGGGAAAGGGGGGGCAGGGTGGGAGTGGAGGAGGAGCGGGAGGGAGAGGAGGGAGAGAGGAGGAGGAGGAGCTGGAGAACCACGAGGTTCCACCGCCCGCCCACTGTGTCCGCAGCACCCCCAGCCCCGGTAGCATCTTCCCCCCCATCCTGCAGGTGAGCGGGGAGGGGGAGCTCACCCCAAAGCTATCGAGGGGTCACCAGGAAGGTTTTTTTGGAGGGGTGTTTGGAGGTTGCAGATTCTGGAATCGAGCCCCAGATGTCCTTGCATGTCCCTGGGAGGGATTTTTTTGGGCCAGAGGGGATATGTGGATCTTGCAGGACTCCAAAGCTGAGCCATAATTGCCCCTTGGGGGTCTTGGGGGGTCCATGTGAGGATCACCTGGTACTGGCGGGGTTGGACATTGGCTTTGGGGATCCCCAGGAGAGCTGGGGGCTGGAACACGGGACCCCTGGAGTGGGGAGAGCAGAGAGGGACGATACCAGAGCTGGGGGACCCCCAAGAGCCTGGAAGGGTGGGGGGGACCTGGAGATGAGGCAGGGCTGGGACCCCTCGGCCCTGAAAGGGGCAGTGAGGAGATGGGGGAGCCCCAAGTGCCTGGAGTGGAGGGAGGCTGAAGAAGGGGACCCTGGGACCTCTGGGAGCCAAAGCAGAATCAGGAAAAGGGGACCTGTGGGACCCCTGAAACCCCCCAGCATCCCTAAGCAGGACTCCGGAGAGGGGGGATCCCCAGGACCCACAGGACCCCCAGAAGCCCTGAAAAGGGGGACCCCTAAAACCCCAAAGTGAGGGGACTGGAAAGGGGGAACTCCTGGAGGCTTTTTTTGGACTCACTGTCAATTTTTTGTTGGTTTTTATGGACACCGGTGACTTCTAGAGATGGACTTGGGCAGGAGGGACCTCCAACCCAACACACTCATCCCTTGTTTCTCCCCAGACCAGGATTTCCCATTCCCAACCCTTGGCCAGATGGAGGACGAGGCTGCACGGAAGAGGAAGATGCCCCGGGACACCCAGGCAGGTGAGGAGGAAGTCCCTGCCCCTTTCCCCCTCTCTCCTGCTCCATCTCCCAGCCCAGCATCGCCCCCGGCTTGCAGGACAACCCCGCTGCCGACGCCGTCCTGCCGGGGACGGACTGGGGGATCTCCTTCCCCTTCCCTGTGGCACGGAGGCAAATCCCATCCTCTCCTTGTCCTTCCTCCCCCAGACAACGAGCTGAGCACGGAGCCCAGGGAGGACAAATCCCCGCGGCAGAACCTGGTGGAAGAGGCCGTTTTGAGCGGCTCCACGGCGCAGGAATCCAACGGGGAGGAAAAGCCCCGGAGATCCGGCAGGAGCAGGGGCTGCAAACACAGCCCAGGGTGCTCTGAGGAGGGAAGACCCACCCTGTTCCAGGAAGGCAGCTGGAGATCCAGCCAGAGCTCAGACCTGGTGGTTCATGAGCAGCTTCACAATGGGGAACGGCCCTACAAGCGCTTGGAATGTGGGAAGAGCTTCAGCCACTGCTCTGACCTGATCCGCCACCAGAGGATCCACACTGGGGAGAGCCCATATGAGTGTTCTGAGTGTGGGAAGAGGTTTCACACCAGCTCCAGTCTCCTCCTGCACCAGTGGATTCACACAGAGGAGAGGCCCTTCTGCTGCCCTGACTGTGGGAAGGACTTCAGGTACAACTCTGCCCTTGTCAGGCACCGGCGCGTCCACACCGGGGAGAGGCCCTACGAGTGTCCCGAGTGTGGGAAGAGCTTCTCCAGGAGCTCTCACTTGACCCAACACCAACGGAGGCACCGGTAAGGGAAGCCCTGCGAGTGCCCCGACTGTGGCGAGCTTTGTCCTCTGCTCCAGCTTCATCCCCTGTCAGAGGACCCACATTTGGCAGAGCCCTGGTGACCCACATTCCCTGTGATCCATGTTGGGAAGACCCCTGGCTGGTGCTCTCCATGTTCTCTTGGATCCCTGTAGGCACCTGGGTGAATGCAGGGGCAGGAACATCCATTGGGACTCAGATCAACATTGGAAATTCATTGGGAAGAGCTGATTTTTTTAACTTTACACCCTAAAAAGTTTCATCTATTCTGTCACATTGTTTCTTCTGGTGGCTGTGGAGAGAAACAATGGACTCTACACGATTCAGTGTGAATCAGGCAGAAGCCATGTTATTGATGAACTACTGTCCCTAATACACAGTTCTTGCTTTCCCTACACGTGATCGTGCATAATTATTATTGGTTAAGGCCTATTTTCACATGCTGCTTTATGCTTTATGATTGGCTCTTGTCTGTGTGTCACATTGTCTGTCGTGTATGTCACAACTGTCCTTCAGTTTGCATTTTCTTATCCTTTTCTTCCTTTGCATGTTCCTTGTTCACATCCTCCCCAATGATGCTTGTTCCTTTCTCACAACCTTCCCATCAACTCTTCCCCTGTGTACGTGCTCAAGTCCTTCTCTCTTACATGCTCTGGTTCTTCTATTTTATGGCTGGTTCACGTTATGTCCATTTTCTACTAAAAACATGGTTTCCACAGTCTCAAGGCATCAATGGGTCCCACTGAGGTCCATCCCAGACCCAAGCTCCTCATGGACTCCTTGGAGGAGAGAATTGGAGGCCAGGATTGCACAAAAACCTCTCAGAGACTCAGTGTGGAAAGGAAAATCCAAAGTACCTTAAAAACCTTGAGTATCTCAGAGCATTAATGAGCCCCACTGAGTGTCAATGCAAAGCTCTCAAGGGACCAATTAAAGGAGATAATTGGAGGCCATGATTGCACAAACCTCTGACAGAGTCAGTATCAAAAGAGAAGCACCAAGTACTTTAAAAAACCTGAAGTACCCTGAAGCATTAATGAGCCCCACTGAATGTTGTTACTGACAAAGAATCTCCGGGGACTCATTAGAGCAGATAATTGGGGGCCAGGATTGCACAAAACTCTCAGAGACTCCCAGGCAAAAGCCAAAGCCAAAGTCCTTTGAAAACCCTGCAGTCCCTGGGAGCATTGAGGAGCCCCCAGGGCCATTCCTGACCAAGGCTCCCCAGGGACTCCTTCCAGCAGATCCCTGAGGCCACTGGGATGTGGGGGGATGCTGAGGGCAGGACAGGGGCTGACAGTGCCCAGCCTTGCTGGGGCTGTGCCAGGAGGCCCCAGGGCCTCAGGACAAGGTGTCTCCTCCCAGCCCTTGGTGGCACAGACGCTGCTGTGCCCCAGGGCACCAAGACTTGGCTTCTCTTTGTCCCCCCTGTCATCCCTGCCTCCAGTTCTCTGCTCTGACTGGAGCCTGGGGACACTTTCTCAGTCGTGTCCCTCACTGGGACCCATGAAAACTTCCAGAAACTTTGAAATTCAATTCTGACTTGAATTCTTGAGACGCTTCTGCCAGTCCCTGTCAGGGACTGATGTTCAGGGCCTCAGCACCAAGGCCCGAGAGGGTCATTCCAGTCCTTGTGCTGTGTCTGTGCTGCTGAGCTGGGCCGGGCTCCTGGCACAGAGGCAGCTCCTGGCAAGCGGCAGCGCTGCAGAGAGACAGCTCTGGCCAGGAGCAGCTCCTGGGCACAGCCCAGCAGGGCTGGGGCACTGCCTGCAGCCAGCCTGGGCACAGGGCTTAAACTCAGCCGGGGCTGGGAAGGTGCTGGGAAGTGACTGCGGGAGAATCACTCCCAGCCCCTGGCACAGGAAGCCTCTGGCTGCAGGACACGGCAGCTGCAGCTCCTGGAGGGATCTCCTGAAGCTGCAACATCCCCCTGCCTATGGATTCTGTGAGTACAACTCAGAGCATCTCGAGTGCAGGAGAGTTGAAATGCTCATGAGGCTCTGATGTGCTGAGAGTTTCTGATCAGTCCCAGAATATTTCCAATACAAGGATTTTTATAGAAATGAGGAAATTTCCTGAGACTTTGTTTTCAGTTTCCTACCACTGGAGAATGATGGGGAGGAAGGAAAAATAGTAAAGATATTATGGACTGTTTCAGGTCCCTGGGACATCTGAACCGTTACTTTCAGTGATCAGCAGGTGCACAGGAGATCCCTCCTGTGCTTTCAGCCACTTCTGTGCCCATGGACAGCACCAGCATCACCTTGGCTGGACCCATCAGGCTCAGTCTGATCTGTCCTTTCTCCGAGCTGCAAAAAGAACCTGCCCCAGCCAGTGCCCTGCACACAGGCAGGTTTCTGTAGGGCCAAGGAGAGTGCACAGAGATTTGGGGTCTGTGAGTGCTGGCAGGGACAGATCAGGCACAGGGAAGTAGCTCCAGGAGGAAAATCCCCAGGAAGCAGAGATGAGATCAGGGAAGGAGAGAAAACAAAGCCAGCAATGTGTCAGGGAGAGTTTAGAGATCCCCACAGGATCCCCTCCAGTGCAGCCCCTCCCTCTGAAGAAGCCCCCTCCCTCCTGTGCCCCCCAGCCAAGCCTCTGCCCTCAGGGCCGGGGGTCCGAGGCGTGAAGCCCCTCCTGGGCAGGCAGAGCTGCAGCAGAGCCGTGGGGCAGCTCTGCAGCCCCGGGCCCAGTTCCCTCTGCAGAACACAGGGCTGGGAGCAGCTGCCCGGCCCTGGGGGCTCTGGGAGGGGGCACAGCTGGCTCAGGGTGACGCTGGCCCCAGTGCCCGGCTGTGGGCAGGGCTGTCAGTGCAGCCAGGGCAGCAGCTCAATCTCCCTTCGTCCAGTGCCAGCTCTGGGACTCTTGGCTCTCTCCCCGAGGTTTCCTTCCAAGCTGGGAGTTTCCTCCAGGAACCAAATCTGTCCTGTAGCATCTTTGTGTTACCTGAAAGCCCCAGATAGAGGAGAAAAGCAGAGATGCTACAAGTGTGAAAATGCTGTCGGATTGGTGAAATGAACCAGGTGTGTCCTCGGCTACGAATGTGGTGCTGAGACCTTGAGAGAGGGATGGACATTGGGGGGTATGTGGTGGATCCATCTGCTCCCAGCAGCACCTGGTGATCTTTAAGGGAAACATGGGAGGGTGAACATTCTGCATTTGAGAAAAGTGAAAGCCCAGAGAAACTCTGAACAAGTCAGAATGACAGAGCATCTCCCCTGAGTCTCCACTCATCATCTTGCCTTGCAAAAGTTGCTCTGCTCTCCCTGAGGGCAGCAGAAATGCTGAGGATTTCTGATATCCAAGAATTCCAGGAGAGATATGGGGGGAGCTTAAAATACAAAAACCCCAGATCTCCTAAACATAAAAGGGTGCCTGTTTGTTCCAGGGGATGGTGTATGGGAAATGGCTTTGATTGTGGTTACAGATCTCCTCTAACTCTTCATTGTTTCCTTCCTCGTGAACAAGTCCCCATGTGCAGACCCAGCAAATGTCCAGCAGCAGCTCCATCAGCCACTTTCTCCTGCTGGCATTGGCAGACATGCGGCAGCTGCAGCTCCTGCACTTCTGCCTCTTCCTGGGCATCTCCCTGGCTGCCCTCCTGGGCAACGGCCTCATCATCAGTGCCGGAGCCTGCGGCCAGCACCTGCACAGCCCCATGTTCTTCTTCCTGCTTGACACTTTACTGTGCCATAAATCGAGTCTCTCCTGATGGGAGAGAATTTGCTGAAAGTCCTTGCAAGGAGTTTAAAGGATAAAGCGAGACGTCTTCTGTAGTTTCAGTGTTTCCAGATAGTTGCTTATTAAGTCTTATCAGAGGAACTGAGCCACTAGCGTGACCCAGGTACAGCATGGAAGGAGGAAAAGTAGGAGTGAGGGCAATTACCAAGATTTACACAGCCTTTTAAAGATATTTTAACCAATAGTTACTAAAAACGTACATTATTTTCACTTTCCTGCCAATTATTCGGTAACACGACTAGGAACTGTGGCATTTTCTATCCAATCATTCCAAACTACTTTTACTGCAGAATATGGAGTAGTAGAAGAAGGAGAAGAAGGTTTCGAGAACAACAACAGTCCTCCATTTTGGTATTTTTTACTCTTATCTATTTACTACAAAGAGAAGCCTAAAACCTCTAAATTTTTCACCCTGTGACAATCTTACATAGTAGTCTATAACCTAATTCACACCACTGTATTTTCTAGTTGTTGTCTGACTGTTGGTAATTTTTTCCAAGGTTTGAAGCCAAAACAGTGTTGTTCAGGGGGGTAAGAATCCTTAAAAACAGGCAGAGAAATATTCTCGACACTCTGGGTTCCTACACTGCTCAACCTGGCCCTCACCGACCTGGGCTCCATCTGCACCACTGTCCCCAAAGCCATGCACAATTCCCTCTGGGGCACCAGGCACATCTCCTACACAGGATGTGCTGCTCAGCTCTTTCTTTTGTTTTTCCTCATCTCAGCAGAGTATTTCCTCCTCACCATCATGTGCTATGACCGCTACGTGTCCATCTGCAAACCCCTGCACTACGGGACCCTCCTGGACAGCAGAGCTTGTGCCCACATGGCAGCAGCTGCCTGGGCCAGTGCCTTTCTCTACACTCTCATGCACACGGCCAATACATTTTCCCTGCCCCTGTGCCAGGGCAATGCCCTGGGCCAGTTCTTCTGTGAAATCCCACACATCCTCAAGCTCTCCTGCTCACACTCCTACCTCAGAGAACTTGGGCTCATCGCTGTCAGTGTCTGTTTAGCCTTTGGCTGTTTTGCGTTCATTGTTTTCTCCTATGTGCAGATCTTCAGGGCCGTGCTGAGGATCCCCTCTGAGCAGGGACGGCACAAAGCCTTTTCCACGTGCCTCCCTCACCTGGCTGTGCTCTCTCTGTTCTTCAGCACTGGCACATTTGCCTACCTGAAGCCCCCCTCCATCTCCTCACCATCCCTGGATGTGGCAGTGTCAGTTCTGTACTTGGTGGTGCCTCCAGCCCTGAACCCCCTCATCTACAGCCTGAGGAACCAGGAGCTCAGGGATACCCTGAGGAAACTGATGACTGATGCTTTTCAGCAGCAATGAAGTGCCGGTTTTGTTCTCCATAGCTGCAGTGTAACTCAGTGCAGGCCCAGCCTGTCTGCTCAAGTTTTTCAGAGTGGTTTGTGTGTGCAGGGTTTCCTTTTTCATTTTGTCATAATGTTGTGCACAATGAAACTTTATTTTTCCCATCATCATCCCATTACTGGGATCATTCATCCTATTTCTAATTCACTGGTTACACCTCAAATTTTACCCAGAGACAATGGAAATGAGGAATCACCTCCTCTGTGCACTCTAGCAAAATAAAGGATCCTGCAGCAACTTGTTGGTCAAAAATCCTCCATTTGAAACCTCATCTGAATCTGGCAGGGCAGTGCCTGTGTGCAGAGGGGGAGAGAAGCTGAGTCCCAGCACAGCAGCAGGGCCAGAGAGCAGCAGCACTCGGTGCTTTCAGAGCTACTCTGTTTATCCTTCCACACTGTCCTCCGGTCCTTGTGTGAGTCCTCAGCTCTGTCTGCTGCGCTGCTGTCCTGCTCTGTGGCTGTCCTGTGAGCACAGGAGGGGTTGACAGTTTTGTGTTATTTTAAAGTAGACAATAGTGGCTGGAATTGCTGGACTGATCAGTGAAGTTTTTCAGAATTTTATGGCCCTGGCATGTGAATCACAGGTGGATCACAGTGAGTCCTGGAGCTGACAATCTGAACATGAATAATAGAATGGACAAAGCTGCAGCTTAAACGTGACTTAAAAATAAATCCCCAGAGTGGCCAGCCCAGAGATCGTGGTCTGTGAACTGGAACAACCACATGACAACAGGGACTGCAGACCCACCAAAACCCCACCCAAACCCAGCTCAGAGGGGTGATGGTGGCCCTGTGGCAAACACTGGGTACCAAAGCCGTGGTGAAGCTGTGGAGAGCGAGAGGCTCAGTGGCTGACATTTCTGTGGGACGGGGCTGCTGTGTGATGGGTGGGGTCTTTAGATCACAAGGGAACCATTGCCTAGGAATTTTTTTATTCAGGTCTGTAGTGCATTGATGCTGGCTGGACTCCAGGCACCCACCAAAGCTGCTCTCTCACTCCTGTCCACAGCTGGACAGGAGAGAGAAAATATAACAAAGGGTTCATGGGTTGAGATAAGGACCAGGAGAGATCCCTCATCCAACACCGTCCTGGGCAAAACAGGCTCAACTTACAGATATAAAGTGAATTTATTAATAACAAAATCAGAGCAGGATAATGAGAAGTGAAATAAGAGCTTTCAAAACACCTTCCCCCACCTCTCCATCCTTCCCACCGATGATGCAGGAGACAGGGCGTTGGGGAGGATGAAAGTTTGGTAAGAAAGTTTCACAGGTATGTAGACTTGGCAAAAAGATTTCTGAATGTAGAAACTGGGGATGAGGTAGAAATGAAAGCAAGTTTTGATATAGAATAAAAGATGTTTTGCTGAAACAGTGATTGCTGAGTAACTGAGAAGGCAAGGGTTGGAGATGAGTTGGAAATAGATTTTTATGAATAGGACAAAGGTATGTGACTACAACCAAAGACATGTTTTTCACCAAGTAAATAAATCTCAAGAAGAGCATAAGTCAATAGAAAACATGTCTTTACCAAAAAGAGAGATATGGCAGGCAAACAAGAAATGTCGATGTAGGAAGAAAAAGAGAGGTCTGAGAATTTTCCATTGTACGCTTAAATTATAACTTACTTACTCGTGTGATTGGATAATAATGACTATAATATGGTGATGGTAGTAGTTATGATAGGCTATAGGCAAATGTAAAGGTATTGTGTGTGGTGCTTATTGGTTGTTATGTGTTAAGATACTCTGCAAAGAAAAGCATATAAGGCTTTGTAACTTGAACAGAAAGCGGCTTCAGGTATGCCTACAGCTGGAGCTGGCAGCTGTAGGGCTGGCTCTGGATACCCACTCCCTGAAATGCTGTAACTTCGCCTATGCAATAAACAGCTTTCAAGAGAGCCGCCTGAAGTCCAGACATCCTTCGTGAAACTTTCTCTTATAACAGGGAATGGGGATTGTGGTCAGTTCATCTCCTGTGGCTTCTCCCGCTGCTCAGGGAGAGGAGTTGTTCCCCTGTGAGACCGTGGGGTCCCTTCCCATGGGAGACAGTTCTCTGTGAACGTCTCTGATGTGGGTCCAATCTGATGAGCAGCAGTCCTCCCAAAACTGCAGTGGCATGGGTCACTCTTCCATGGGGTCAGTTCTACAAGGCCAGGCTGCTCCAGCCTGGGAGCAGGGTTAGGGTTAGGGTTAGGGTTAGGGTTAGGGTTAGGGTTAGGGTTAGGGTTAGGGTTAGGGTTAGGGTCTCCCACTGGATCACAGCCTCCTCCGGGCATCCACCTGCTCCGGCATGGGCACCTCCCCCAGGGGCTGCGGGTGGATCTCTGCATCCCCTGGGGATCTCCAGGGACTGTGGGTGGATCTCTGCATCCCCCGTGGATCCCCAGGGGCTGTGGGTGGATCTCTGCATCCCCCGTGGATGCCCAGGGCTGCAGGTGGATCTCTGCATCCCCCGGGGATCCCCAGGGGCTGCGGGTGGATCTCTGCATCCCCCATGGATCCCCAGGGGCCGTGGGTGGATCTCTGCATCCCCCATGGATCCCCAGGGGCCGTGGATGGATCTCTGCATCCCCCATGGATCCCCAGGGGCTGCAGGGGCACAGCTGCTCCCCCATGGTCTCACCACAGCCTGCAGAGGAATCTCGGCTCCGGCTCCTGGAGCAGCTCCTCACCCTCCTTCTCTACTGCCCTTGGTGTCTCCCTGTTGTTTCCCTCACGTGTTCTCCCCTCCTCCTCTTCTCTGACTAGAAAAACACTGTGTCCCACTTTGTTTTTATTTTCTTCTTAAATCTGTTATCACAGAGGCGTTACCAGCCTCTCTCAGTGGCTCAGCCTTGGCCAGTGCCATGTCCATCTTCAAACCCATCGGGGATCAGCTCTGCCAGACGTAGTGGTAGCTTCCAGAAGCTTCTCACAGAAGCCACCTCTGTGGCCCCCCCGCTACCAAAAACCAGGCTGTGCCAAACCAACACACACAGGAAGGAAAGCACGGAGCCCCAGCGCTCCAGGGCAGGTGAGAAGCAGCTCTCACCATGCCAAGGTCAGCTGGAGCTGCCAGGAGCCCAAGGCAGCCAGAGCCGTTCCATGTTCCCTTGGTTCCGTGGGCCCTGCAGGGTCACAAAGGCCCCTCGGTTCTTTGGGCCCAGCAGTGCCACAGTGGCCCCTTGGTTCCATGGAACGCCACAGGGTCACAATGGTCCCCTTGGTGCCACCAGCCCTGCAGAGTCACAACGGCCCCTGGGTTCCACGAGGCCACGCAGGGTCACAGTGGTCTCCAGAGGAAGGGCAGCACCGAGCCCCAGGGTTTCAGAGGCAGATGAGACACAGCCACCAGAGGCCAAAGTCAGCCACATCTGTCTGTCCTGACAGGTTTGTCTGGGAGCAGCCCTTGGATATTGGGAATTTGGGAGGTGGAATACCAACTTTGGCCATTTGTGCCTGGACAAGCAGGACAAGTCTTTTCCATAGGAAGGAAAGCACAGAGCCCCAGTGTTTGGAAGGCAGGTGAGATCTGGCCCTCAGGAGGCCAAGCCAGCCAGACTTGATGGTAATGGCAGCTTTTGTCTGGGAGCAGCCCTTGGATATAAGAAATTTGGGAGGTGGAATCCCAATTTTGGCCATGGGCACCTTGTTGAGAAGGATGGGGTTTTTTCCACATGAAAGAAAAGCACAAAGTCCAGGTGTTTTGGAAGAAGATAAGAGGTGGCCACCATGGGTGAGGGCAGCCAGACCTGTCTCTCATGGCAGCTTTTGTCTGGGAGCAATCCTTGGATGGACAGAATTTGGGAGGTAGAATCTCAGTTTTGGCCATGGGCGCCGGGACGAGAAGGACGGTTCTTTTCCTTAGGAAGGAAAGCACAGAGCCCCAGGAGCCCCAGGGCTCCTGAGCCAGCCCCTGCTGCCCCGGGAGGGAATTTGGGGAGGGGGCAGAGGGGGTGCGCAGCCCCCGCCGGGGAATGACCCCAGCCCAGCACCCTTCGTTCAGCACCGAGCTGGGCTTGGGGCCGCAGGAGGAAGAGGCCGATGGGAAGCAGATCCTGCAGGGGGGACAGGGCTTGGGCTCAGGGCAAGGTCCTGCCCTGCACACCTGGCTCAGGTGTGAGCCTGCCCCGGGAAGGGAGCGGGACATTCCCATCCCCACGGATCAGGGCTGGGAGCAGCGCTGGGACCACAGACATGGAAATCCTGGGAGCCACTGGGACCACACTGGGGACTACTGGGAGCAATTGGGAATGATGAGTGTGTGCTGGAGGCAACTGGGATATACTGGGAATGAATGAGATCATGCTGGGGGCAACTGGAACCATGCTGGGGCAACTGGGGTGACTGGGAATGAGCATGCTGGGGGAAACTGGGAGCAACTGGGAGTGACTGTGTCTGTACTGAGGGCCACTGAGGTTATACTTGCAGTGACTGGGACTATACTAGGGACAACTGGGAGCAACTGGAACCATGCTGGAGGTAACTAGGATCGCACTGAGGGTGACTGAGATCATACTGGGAGTGACAAGGAGCATGCTGGGGGCAATTTGAACCATGTTGGGGGCAACTGGGATATGCCGAGAGCAACTGGGACATCACTGAGGGTGACTGGGAGTGGCTGTGGGCAACTGGAATCATGCGGGAAGCAACTGGGAGGAAGTAGGAGTGACTGGGAGCATGCTGGAGGCAACTGGGATATGCTGGGAGTGACTGGAAACGTGGCAATGGCCTGGGCTGGCTGATGTGGGGCCTCAGGGTGCGCAGGGAGCACTGTGACACTGCGGGGCTCCATGGAACTGTTATAAACAACCCCGATCTGATATGGAAATGAGTTATTAAAATTTATTGAGAACTCAATACAAATGGCAAAGCAAAAGGGGACAGCGCTGGGAGCATGGCTGGGTGCCAGAGGCTCGCCCACAAAATGGCCATCCTGCCTTTTATACCCCTGTGATTGCATCAGCCTGAGGCATATTTATTTACTGTTTTGCATAGTCCCGCCCCCTTGACAATCTTTTGGGAGCCCGCGCTGTTCTGGAGCTGTGGCCCTCAGGGTCCTCACTGGTTGGAGTCCCATTCCTTTTGTGGTGCTGCCTTCCAAGTCTGGCTGGCAACAGCCCGGCCCTTTGCAAACCCCACAGAACTGATGTTACAGCACACAGATCATACAGCCCCTGTAAAAACCAACCCACAACCAGAGCACCCCAGCAACCATTAAACAGTTCTTACCATGCAATATTAGAACTCATAATTCATAGCCCATACAACATACGGAGAAAGCCAACTCTCAATAATTCATCTAGAACATTTTGTTAATTTTTTTTCTCTCCTCTGCCCAGCTGTGGCAGGGGAGGGTGAGCGAGCAACTCTCGTGGGTGCCTGGCGTTGGGCCAGTGTCAAACCAGGACAGCTGCCCAGATTCCAGGCAGACTGGTGCTGCCATTGCCGCTGTGGGGACCCCCCCAGGGCACAGCACGGCTGCTTTGGGGCTGTCGGCACCGCCCGGCGCTGGGCATGGGGCGTGTGGGGGCAGCTGGGGCCGCACTGGTGGCACTGGTGGTGCTGGGAGCCCCCCGGCCGTGGGCGAGGAGCTCTGGGGTGAGTGCGGGCTGTGGGGGGTGGGGCTGGTAGATGGGAAAGGGGAGAAGGGGGGGGTAAAAGGTGGGGTGAGACCCCCAAATCGAGTGGGAGGGGAGTGGAACCCTGCAAAAATCAAAGTGTAGCAAATATATTAAAAAGCCACTAAGAATCAGAGAGATGGCGGGATTACCTTTTGTAATGAGGAAAATGAAGGAAAAAACCCACTGGGGAATTGAGGCCATGATATCTAATCTCTGAAATTCTGTGCTTGGTGTGGGAATGACTGAAACTGCAAAATTGATATCAGTGAAATGTTCAATTTGTTTATAAAACAATCCCCAAACCAGGAAAAGGCCACCTTCTGGAACAGTTAAACAGTGAAATTCTCCTGGAGGTCATTGGCAAATCGATTTCTCTGCATTACCGAGACGAAACAGGGATTGGTAGCTTTTGCTATTGGCAGATCCATTTTCCGGATAGTCAGAGGCCTTTCCCTGCCGCACCAATAAATCCAGGGAAGTGGTACAAATCATGCTTAAAGAAATCACACTGAGATTTGGGGGCCACTTGGGCTGTCTTCAGAGAGAGGCCCCCATTTTATAGCAGATGTGGTGCCACAGCTGAACACAACCCTGGGTATAAAACGGGACTGACACAGCCCTTGGTGACCAGGTGAGTGGGAAAGTGGAAAGGATGAATCAGACTTTGAAGCCACAAATGAGTAAAATGTGCCAAGAAGCCTCTTTAAAACGGGCACAGACCCTTCCTCTGGCTCTTTTGTGAGTCAGAATTCAGCCAATCACAAACCAAAATAAGTCCCCATGAATTGCTGTAGGAACGGTCATACCAAACACCATCAGTTCCAGGAGAAACCCATTCAAAGGGAGAAACAGATTTAAATCTAGACTCAATTGCTTCAGCAGAAACTCTTGCTGGACTCTGTCTGTTTATAACCCTATCGGGACCAGTTGCTTTGCATGCCCTGTTGTCCTGGCTTGCAGTGTATTCTATTCCCATCCTCATGAGCTGTTGGAACCAGGTGGGGCAGTGTTTCCTTGCCTCCTCCCCCCAGACTATCTTCTGTTAATGTCCCATCAACTCCTGGCCTCATGACTCATCATCCCATTGTGAGATGCTCCACCCAGAGGGAGGAACCAAAGCATTCCATCCTGGATATAATCTGAGATTCCGAACACCACAGACACCCTTTCCATTGGATTCCCAGAGGACAGGAGCTACATAGCCACCACTGGACCTTGCGACGAAGAGCAGCCCCTTCTACAGGATCACCACTTCAACAGAACCACATCCACCACTTCAGGAGGACTGCAGCCACCATCTTATTGGACTGCTACTGCCACCCTAACAGGGTGTCAGGTTGTATCCTGACTCTGTCACTTTGAACCAGTGTTTTCTGCCTTTTTTCCAATTTCCCTTTTAAATTGTTATTCTGACTTGGTGCCTCCCACTGGTTTGTTTTCAAACTAGTACGTATTTTGGCACCCAAGGGGCTTGCTCTGAGAGAAAGTCAGAATTACAATTTTGTATTAACAGAAACCTATTCACCATGTGCTCAGCTTGTCTATATGGGTACTGTATCTTGCTTTCTGTATTTTTCCTCACATGGGGAACTACCTGCCTGTAGTATTACTCCTGTTAAAACCAGGGAATGGTATGAGAATTGCTTTATTGGTTTATTATGCTTATAGCATAATAACCTGTGAGGCGATGAACACCATTCGGAATATATACTCAATTTTGTTTGGCTGTCCTAGTCTGGGCTGCTGTGTCTGGGATCTCCTCAACAATTGCACCCAGAACCTGGTGGGAAGAGTAGAGAGTGGTTTCTTCCAGCCTTTCAGGCCTGGCACAGCAGTTTTTGAAAATATCGAGTTCCCTCTGGATGTTAAGGATGGTATAATCTTCTTGTCAGTTCTATTCTCTTTTTTCTCTATGGTCTGCATTGTGTACACCATGCTTAGAAAAAAAACACCACTTGGTGTGGTCCAACGTCTGCTTGAGGAGGAGGGAAAAAGGAGCAAAGCAACAAACACCATGTCTACGCAGACTGTCACAGAGGAGGAAGGAAGCAAATGCAAAGCAACAGCGTCCATGTCTACACAGACTGACACAGGGGAGAAAGAAACCAAATGCAAGACAACAGCATCCATGTCTACAAGACTGACACAGAGGAGAAAGGAACCAAAAGCACCGTCAGCATCTCCACACAAACCGTCACTGAACCAGAACAGCCTAAACTGGCAGCAGTTGCCCCCGTCCAGAAGAAGAAATCAAAAAGTAAATCAGTCCGCATAGTGACTGACGAGGATGCAGCAGGACCTTCGCACCCAGCAGAAGAGGCAGAGCCAGAGATCATCACTCGGTCGCTATCCCTGGGTGAGCTGCGTGACCTGAGGAGGGAATTCACCCGCCAGATGAACGAGTCTATCCTGACCCGGCTGCTCCGCATCTGGGACGCTGCAGCCAATGACACCATTCTGGACGGAAGTGAGGCCAGGCAGCTGGGATCTCTGTCCCGGGATGTGGTCATTGACCAGGGGATCGGGAGAACCCAAGAAACCCTCAGCCTCTGGCGGCGACTGCTTACAAGTGTAAGGGACAGGTACCTTTGTAAAGAAGACCTCCAGGTGCACCAAGGAAAATGGAGCACAATGGAACAAGGTATCCGGTGCCTGAGGGAATTGGCTGTGCTGGAGATCATTTTCTCAGAAGACGAGAGACTTCCTAAGAGCCCAGATGGTGTCCAGTGCACGTCACAGATGTGGTTGAGGTTCGCACGCCTTGGACCAGAGATATATTCCCGTTACCTGGCAACGCTGCAATGGAGGAAAGGCAAGGACAGGGTCTTGGTCAACAAACTGAGGATTTACGAGGACACCGTCACAGACCTGTTTCACACCCATGTCTTGTCCGTGGAAACAAGGCTGGCTGAGCAAGTCTGGAGCTTGATTGAAGAAGGCCATCAGAAACTGAAAAAGGAACTTAAGGAAGAAATTGACCACATCTCGCCAGAACCAAGTAGAGTCTCTGCCATTAGGAGCATGTTACAGTGGGAATACTGCAACACGTGTATCAGACAATGAGGCCTGTGGAAAGAATATATATGGACTGATTCTTGGTAGATATTTTCAGAGATGTTTATTTTCCCAGCCGCATGGCTTAGGATCTGCCAAGGAACTGCGGCAATCACAGGACCCAAGGGTCCTTCCCCTGGGCAGGGGAACACAAAATAACCAATGGGGAATGAGGTTGACCAGGGAGTAGGGAAACCCCATGCCTCCCCCCCAGGGCCCCTCTCCCAGGACCACATGGCAGGGGGGAGGAACCCCAACACTTCACCCATTTATTTTTAACAAAAGAGATTTAAAACTTTACATGGAAAACAACTGAAAAAATATGAGATAACAAGGACAGTTTCAAAACAAAACAAGCCACCCTCCTGAGTCTTTAAATGTCCAAATGGATTTTTTCTCTGGAACATCTTAAGGCTGATAGAAGGGAGACAGGACTCTCTGAGCATGCTTTGTGGGGAAATTGAGGCAGGAGAGGGTTTCTTCCATTTGTACCTGTTGGAACTCTAAACAACAATAGTTCATTTCTTCCCTCCCCCTCTCCATCCCCCACTCGGTATTGGAAAGGGATTTTTGGGGAAACAATTGGCAAAAGCATGGTTTTGTGAGGGAAACCATGGTTGAAAAAATGGATTGGGAATACACTGGGGGTAATAGGATATAGGGTAAAAGGGAAAGGTGGGATTGGAAAGGGAGACTGTAGGGAGGGCTTACAATGGAGATATTGTCTAACATGATACGATTTTTAGCATATATACTGCCTTTCACAGAAACACCATCAGGCCCAGTGACATTTGCTGCTTGCAGGCCTTTCCTTCCTTGAATAATCCTGAACTCTACCACTTCTCCATCTCCTGAGCTTGGGAGGTGTTTTTCAGGGTTATTCTTTTTAATAGCTATTACCGCAGGCCTGGTTCCTACGGTATATCACCGTGTCCCGCAGCTATAGGGAGGAGGAGGAGGAGAAGATCCAGCAGGCAGGAATTGTGCAGCAAGATTGATTTATTTAATTATTTTACAAACTCTTTTATGGACTTTTTTCTTCACAGTCTAATTGGACAAAGGACCAGCCACCCCTTGGGGGTGATTGGCCAAAATCCTAAAACATCCATTATCAAAATATTTTCTACTATACCATAAACAAGACTTTCCAAGGTTGCAGGTGGCTTGGTTGTTTACATTCCCTGCTACCTCTTCTGTGAGAGAGAAAAGTCTCTCACGGACTTAGAAAAATAACAAGAAGATCCTCACTAACAGCATTTTTGTACCTACAAATAGCAGTTCTATGAACAAATATGTCTTCCTGGTTGTCACATCTTGTTATAAAACCATAATTTTGTTTAACATTATGCCGTTTTACTATTCCTAAAACCTTAGTTACAATGATTTTTTCCTTTTTCCAAGTGGCTGCTGTTTTCTGTCTCGCTGTGTTTTTGCTTTCTCTTTTGCTTTTGCTCATTCCCGTGTTGGAGCTGCCAGGGCTGCCGGGGCCATCGGGGCTGCTCGTGCCTGCATGCTCTTCCTGGGGTTGCATTTGGGGCCGCGCAGGCCAGGCCGTGCTGCACCGCTCAGCTCCCTGCGCGCCACCTCCTCTGGTCGCAGCTGCACTGCTGCTGCCTGGCACTGCGCCCACGTCTCGGCTGGGCCTCCAAGTGACGGCCCCCCCACGCCCTGCTCTGGTGCACATTTCAGCTAGGTGCGGCTCTGCTCCACCACCAGCCATTGCCCACGCACCGCTCCTCTCACAGGGCTCGCTCCACCACGCACTGCGCGGGGCCAGGTGGGCACCACCGGGTTGCGCCACTCCTGCCGTGCCCCGCTCCGCTGTCGACACTGCAGCTTGCGTCGCTCTGCCTGCGTGCAGGAATTGCCTCGCTGCTGCTCGCAGAGCGCTCAGCGCACGTGGCCGCGGTCACACGGTCCCTGAGCCAGGCTTCCCTTCTCAAGGACACAGCTGACATTGTTCAACAGCCTTGGTAATTAAATAATATTCATGAAAATATTCTTCCATCAGCATATATTTTGACTCAGAAATTACCTGTGTTCAAACAGTCTTCCAAAAGTCTTTGGTAAGAATCAAGTCCCAAGAAACACAGAAAAACAACCATGAAAGGAAATGTTTCAGTTCCTTTTGAGCTTGAATTAAGCTAAAATTTACAAATCGTTGTTCGAGAATCTTTTCAAGTTTAAGATAAATGTCCATATGCGGCTCTGAGAGCCAAGAGTCTTTCCACGGTTCCTCCATAGTTTAGAGATGGAACAGCAAAACGAAAACAAGAAGAGAAATCCAGAGTTTACTCACAAATCAGTCGCTGTCCTTAGGGATCGGGGATCATTCTGCTCGCATTATCCACCATTTGTTACAGGGGGGATACTGCAACATGTGTATCAGACAACGAGGCCCCTGGAAAGAACATATATGGACCAATTCTTGGTAGATATTTTCAGAGATGTTTATTTTCCCAGCCGCATGGCTGAGGATGCTGAAGAAACTATGTCAATCACAGGACCCAAGGGTCCTTCCCCCGGGCAGGGGAACACAAAACAACCAATGGGGAACAAGGTTGACCAGGGAGTAGGGAAACCCCATGCCTCCCCCCCAGGGCCCCTCTCCCAGGACCACATGGCGGGGGGGAGGAACCCCAACAGAGCAGGTGTCCCCCAACCAGGGAGAGAGGATACACTCCACGAGGTAATCTCTGGGTTTTTTCTTCAGGAACATAGAGAAGACATGAGAAAGTGGGATGGAAAACCCACCTCCTCCTTAGCAGCTCGGGTACGTGAACTAGAAAGAGGGGCAACTAGCACAAGAAGC
This sequence comes from Corvus hawaiiensis, assembly GCF_020740725.1. Lineage (NCBI taxonomy): Eukaryota > Metazoa > Chordata > Aves > Passeriformes > Corvidae > Corvus > Corvus hawaiiensis. The sequence goes on along the minus strand of NW_025963366.1, from coordinate 3,477,850 downwards.
TCATCTGGAGTCAGCACTGCTCTGGTCTCTCGTGCACAGAACACCAGAGAGTGTAGGAATGATAATATGACTGATTCTCTTGAAGGGACCTCAGGAGCATATTCACCGGAGAGGAGCAACGTGTACCATGACCAGGAATAGAGGGGCCCTGCCTCTAGCCAGGTAGAGGAGAGGGACAATCGGGTCTTTTGGACTGTGTGGGTCCGATGGCCTGGCACGTCTGACCCACAAAAATACACGGCTTTGGTTGACACCGGCGCTCAATGTGCTCTGATGCCATCAAGGTATGTGGGAGCAGAACCCATTTCTATTTCTGGCGTTACAGGAGGATCCCAGCAGCTGACTGTACTGGAAGCTGAAGTGAGTTTAACTGGGAACGAGTGGCAGAAACACCCCATCGTGACTGGCCATCGTGACTGGCCTAGAGGCCCTGTGCATCCGCGGCATAGACTATCTCAGAAATGGATATTTCAAAGACCCAAAAGGACATCGTTGGGCTTTTGGGATAGCTGCTCTAGAGACCGAAGACATCAGACAACTAAATACCCTGCCTGGTCTCTCAGATGACCCCTCTGCCGTGGGACTGCTAAGAGTTGCAGAACAACAGGTGCCAATCGCCACAGCAACAGTGCACCGTCGGCAATACCGCACCGACAGAGACTCTGTGGTTCCCATCCATGAGATGATTCGCAAACTGGAGAGCCAAGGGGTGGTCAGCAAGGCCCATTCACCTTTCAACAGCCCTATATGGCCAGTGCGTAAGTCCAGTGGAGAATGGAGGCTGACGGTGGACTACCGTGGCCTGAATGAGGTCACGCCACCATTGAGCGCCACTGTGCCGGACATGTTGGAACTTCAGTACGAGCTGGAGTCCAAGGCACCAAAGTGGTACCCCACCATAAATATTGCCAATGGCTTCTTCTCCATCCCTCTACCAGCAGAGTGCAGGCCTCAGTTTGCCTTCACCTGGAGGGGCATGCAGTACATCTGGAACTGACTGCCCCAGGGGTGGAAGCACAGTCCCACCATCTACCATGGACTGATCCAGACTGCATTGGAAAAGGGTGAGGCTCCAGAACATCTGCAGTACATTGACTACACCATTGTGTGGGGGAACACAGCAACAGAAGTATTTGAGAAAGGAGAGAAAATCATCCAGATTCTCCTGGAAGCCGGCTTTGCCATCAAAAGGAGCAAAGTCAAGGGACCTGCTTGAGAGATCCAGTTCCTGGGAGTAATGTGGCAAGATGGATGGCATCACATTCCCACCGAGGTCATCAATAAGATCACAACAATGCCCCCCAAGACCCCCCTGACTAACAGGGTGTCAGGTTGTATCCTGACTCTGTCACTTTGAACCAGCGTTTTCTGCCCTTTTCTAAATTTCCCCATTAAATTTTATTCTGACTTGGTGCCTCCCGCTGTTTTCAAACTAGTACACTTTACTTGCTGCTTGCTTGCTTTTTCTTTCTTTTGTTCTTTCACTATTTCTTTTTATCTTTCTTTTGCTCTTTAATTTTTTAATCTTTTTGCTTTCTTTCTTTTTTGTTTTCTTTTTATGTTTCTTGTGCTTTCTTTCTTTCTTTTCTCAATTCTACTTTTCTGCTTCAAATCTTTGGTTTTTTCATTTTTTGTTGTTTTCTGTCTTCTTTCTTCTTTCTCTCCTCCTTTATTTCCTTCTTCTTTATTCTCTATTTTCTCATTGGTTACACATTATTTAGGACTCCTTCCTTCCTTCCTGGAATCCTTCCCGGAATTCTTCCTGGAACCCTTCCTTCCTTCCTGGAATTCTTCCTGGAATCCTTCCTTCCTAAAATCCTTCCTGAAATCCTTCATGAAATTCTTCCTTCCTTCCTGGAACCCTTCCTTCCTTCCTGGAATTCTTCCTGGAATCCTTCATTCCATACTGAAATTATTCCTGGAATCCTTCCCAGAATCCTTCCTTCCTTTCTGGAATCCTTACTGGAATCCTTCCTGGAATCTTTCCTGGCCTCCTTCCTTCCTTCCTGGAACCCTTCCAGGAATCCTTCCTTCCTGGAATTATTCCCGGAATCCTTCCTTTCTTCCTGGAATATTTCCTCCTGGAGTATTTCCTTCCTGGAATCCTGACTGGAATCCTTCCTTTATTCCTGGAATCCCTCCTTCCTTGAATCCTTCCCGGAATACTTCTTGGAATCCTTCTGTCCTTCCTGGAATTCTTTCTGGAATCCTCCCTTCCCGGAATCAATCCTGGAATCCTTCTGGGAATCCTTTCTTTCCTTCCTGCCTGGAATCCTTCCTTCCTTCCTGGAATCCTTCCTGATATCCTTCCTGAAATGCTTCTGGGAATCCTTCCTTCCTTCCTGGAATCTTTCCTTCCTGTAATCCTTCCTTTCTTCCTGGAATCTTTCCTTCCTGGAATCCTGCCTGGAATCCTGCCCAAAATCCTTCTTTGAATCCTACCTTCCTTCCTGGAATGTATCCAGGAATCCTTCCTGGAATGTATCAAGGAATCCTTCCTGGAATCCTTCCTTCCCTGAATCCTTCCTGGAATCTTCCCTGGAATCCTTCCTTCCTGAATTCCTTCATTGAATCTTTCCTGGAATCCTTCATTGAATCCTTCCTGGAATCCTTCCTTCATGGAATTCTTCCTGGAGTCCTTCATTCCTTACTGAAATAATTCCTGGAATCCTTCCCGGAATCCTTCCCAGAATCCATCCTTCCTTCCATCCTTCCACCCTTCCTTCCTTCCTTCCTGCCTTCCTGCCTCCCTCCCTCCCTCCCCCTCCCTCCCCCTCCCCTCCCCTCCCTCCCCCTCCCCTCCCCTCCCCTCCCCTCCCCTGACAAGCCACTTCTCACCCCATTGAAGGTCTGCAAAGCAGTGGGATCCCCTGCCAATTGGGGTTCCTTCACCCTCCCAAAATGTGGGGACTTCATCTCAGCCGCCCAAATTGCAGGGGGTTTACGGCACCTTCCCTAAATTCAGTGCAACCTCCCAGAAGCCACTTAGAGGCCCCAAAATTGCCAAAAAGCAGCAGCAGCAACCCCAAAAGTGGCTCCCGGTTTTCTCCCTGGAGGGCCCCACTCCAAGTGGCCAAACCACCCCATCCCTCCCAAACTTCACCCCACCCCCACGATGCTGCTCCCATCCCATCCCATCCCATCCCATCCCATCCCCATCCCCATCCCCATCCCCATCCCCATCCCATCCCCATCCCACCCTTCCTGGACACCAATTCCCCTTCTGTGGTTCCTGACTCCCCATAGCCGGAGTTGGGGCTCATGGATCGAGCCATTTGGGGCTGCCATCCAGACATTGGGGCTGGGATTGAGTTTATTGGAGGCACCCGCTCAATCCCTCCATCCCAAATGGGAGCTTGGAACCTGTCCTCAGGCCTTGCTGTGCCCATGGGCTCACCCCAAGTCCCAAAATGAGAGCCAGGGCCCCACAGGCCATTCAGAATCTCTAAACACTGGCAGAAACAGCAGCATCCTTCCCAAAATGGGCTCCCCAGCTCCCTGCCAATAGGTCCTCCTTCCAAGTACCAGAGCCCCCCTCTCAGAAACCCTCCCTAAGCATTGAGGGGGACCCCAGAACTGCCTCAGGAACGGGACATACCCTGAAATCCCTTCAGGAATGTGGGATACCCCAGAACCCACTCAGGAACAGGGTCCCCCCTGGCCTCATCATGCGCAGCCTTCAGCTGGCTCAGGCAGAGCCCATCCCGCCCTCAGCAGCCCCAGCCCAGTCCAGCCCTCGTGGGCAGGAAGCCCCAATGGCCGAGCCGGCCTGGGACACTTGCAGGGATGCGGGGGCAGCCGCAGCTTCTGGGGCCAGCCTGTGCCAGGCCCTGAGCGCCCTGCCAGGGAACCATTGCTGCCCCACATCCCATCTCAGCCTGCCCTCGGGCAGCGGGAAGCCGTTCCCTGGGGCCCGGCCCCGCAGGCCCTTGGCAAGAGTCTCTCTCAGCCAGCAATTGCTGCTCCTCCCTGCTGCGGGGCCCAAGCTGCAAGTTGATTTTCTGCCGCTGGCCCCGGCCCAGCCCCGAGCCAGGGCCAGCACCTTGCCCTGGAGCTCTGCGGGCGCTGCGTTTGTGCGGCCGCAGCGCAGCGGCCGCAGCTCGGAGCTGCCCTTTGTGTCCCCGCCGGCAGCTGGCAGAGCTGGCGGGGCCGGGCCAGGGCCGGGCCAGCCCCGGCCTTCCCGGCTCTGGGACACAGCGGCGGCAGCCCCAGCCTTCCAGCCCTGCACACGCTCCCACACAAGCCTCCAGAGCCGCGGCCACGCAACGCAACTGACCGGCCGCTGACCCCCCAGCCTGGCCTGATGGCCATTCCTCTGCCCACACCTCGGCCAAGCTCCCCTTGGCCACCTCCTGAGCCACAGTGCCACAGACAAGTGGCACATACAGGTACAGAGCTCTGCCCAGAGCTGGCAGGGAACGTTCATTCAACATAAAAACCACCAAGAAAAAGAGAACTGCCCCCAGCAGAGCTGTTCCCTCCTGCAGTAGTTACACCTGCACACCCACAGCGCCTGAGACTGCAAGCAATGAGCATTCCCTGGGCACATGTGCAGCCCAAGCAGCTCGAGGACAGCCTTGCAGCAGGACTGCTCTCAGCTGAGCCAGAAAGGCCCCTCTGGCAGCTGCAGGGCCATTGCAAAGGGCAAGGGCCAGAGCCTTGGCCCATGGGGGAGGAAAGGGCTCTGAATTCCCCTGCCCTGGCATCTAAACCCTGTTCCCAGGCTGCTTCCCACACAGGATTCCTCTGCAGGACTGCAGAAAGCTGAGAGTCAGCTCTGGCTTCTCCACTTTTCATGTGCTAAAGCTGCCTGGCAGAAGAAATGGAGGGACAGCTCTGGTGGCACAATCCCTCCCGGCCCAGGGCACAGCACTGGGAAGGTCTTTCCGTGCCAAGGCTTTGCTGCGGCCAAGGAAAGCTCCTGGCTCAGGGTCACCTTTCCTGCTGGGCCAGACCCCCCCGAGTGGCCCAGCAGCAGCAGAGAATTCCAGCACAGCCCCGGCACGGGCAGGGCGGCCCTGGGCGGGCTGCGGGAGCCGGCAGCGCCTGAGCTCAGAGCAGCTGAGCCCGGGGGCTCTTGGCCAAGGCCGAGGCCCAGCGAGCATTTCTCAGGTCGCAGGGCGGCCTGGAAAGGTGTTGGGGGGGGATAATTCACCCCCCAGTGCAGTCCCAGTGGCTCCCAGGATTTCCATGTCCGTGGTCCCAGTGCTGCTCCCAGCCCAGATCCGTGGGGATGGGAATGTCCCGCTCCCTTCCCGGGGCAGGCTCACACCTGAGCCACGTGTGCAGGGCAGGACCTTGCCCTGAGCCCAAGCCCTGTCCCCCCTGCAGGATCTGCTTCCCATCGGCCTCTTCCTCCTGCGGCCCCAAGCCCAGCTCGGTGCTGAACGAAGGGCGCTGGGCCGGGGTCATCCCCCGGCGGGGGCTGCGCACCCCCTCTGCCCCCTCCCCAAATTCCCTTCCGGGGCTGCAGGGGATGGCTCAGGAGCCCTGTGGACAGGGAAAAGGGGGTGACACCGGGATGGGGGGTCACACACGCTCTGGAATCCTTCCTGGAATCTGGGGGGATACACATGGCCCCTGGGGACCCCCCCTCACCTTCTCCTGCAGCGCCAGGAGGATGAACCCCAACATGGAGCCCCCGACCCCCCGTAGCATCTTGGGGGGTGGCGTCTGGTGGCAGCTTTGGGGTCTGGGGAAGAGGTCACAACTTCCCTAAAACCCCCTCCCAGCCCCACAGCCACTCCCAGACCCCTCAAACTACCCCACAGCTCCCGGCCAAGAACCCCCCCCAACCATGCCTTGCATCATAAGTGACCCCAAGAAACACCAAAATTCTCTCCAAGACACACGGCCATGCCAAGATCCCCAAAACTCTCTCAGAGACCACCCCAAAAGGCCCCTCCAAGCACCACAAATGCCTTCAAGAGACACAAAAGACCCTCCCAGTCCCCCAAGGAGCCCCCAGACCCCCTCCCACCCCCCATGGCACTGACCAGGACAGGCTGGGGGACAGGAGCATCCCCAGCCGGGAGCAGCTCGGGCACTTCAGCAGCGATTTGGGCACTTTGAGGGGCACAGCCCAAAGGGGGAGACCCAGGGCAGGGACTGGGACAGACAACCGGAATTCCTGGAGAACAGACGGGCTCAGGTGGACACGTTCTGCCAGCACAACTACGAGATCGTGGCCCCATCTGCTCAACCCATGGCCTCACAACACCCAAATCCTCCCAAATATTCCCCTGAACCAACCCCAAACTCACCCCCAAATCCCCATAAAATGGTGCAGCTTTAGATACCTTTAATTTCTTTATTTCTACCCCAATTTTGGTTGTTTTGACAGGATGGAGGAGGAAACTATTTAGGTTGAAAAAGACCTCCAAGATCATCCAGGATTGCTTGATGGCACCAAAAGAAACAATTGGACAGAGCAGGTGAGATTTTTTGGGCTGTGAAGTCAATAAATCAGCTCTTCCCAATGAATTTCCGATTTCGATCAGAGTCCCGACAGATGTTCCTGCCCCTGCATTCACCCAAGGTGCCTACAGGGATCCAAGAGAACATGGAGAGCACCAACCAGGGGTCTTCCCAACATGGATCACAGGGAATGTGGGTCACCAGTGCTCTGCCAAACGTGGGTCCTCTGATGGGGGATGAAGCTGGAGCAGAGGACAAAGCTCTTCCCGCAGTCGGGGAACTCGCAGGGCTTCCCTTACCGGTGCCTCCGTTGGTGTTGGGTCAAGTGAGAGCTCCTGGAGAAGCTCTTCCCACACTGGGGACACTTGTAGGGCCTCTCCCCGGTGTGGATGCGCCGGTGGGTGACGAGGTTGGAGTTGTACCTGAAGCCCCTCCGGCACTCAGAGCAGCGGAAGGGCCTCTCATCTGTGTGACTCCGCTGGTGCAGGAGGAGACTGGAGCTGGTGTGAAACCTCTTCCCACACTCGGAACACTTGTAGGGCCTCTGTCCTGTGTGGATGCGCTGGTGGACAATCAGGTTGGAGCTGTCTGTGAAGCTCTTCCCACATTCCCCACACTCATAGGGCCGTTCCCCAGTGTGGATAATCTGGTGGCGGATCAGGCTGGAGCTCCGGCTGAAGTTCTTCCCACATTCCCCACACTCGTAGGGCCTCTCCCCGGTGTGGATCCTCTGGTGGTCGATCAGGTGGGAGCTCCGGTTGAAGCTCTTCCCACATTCCCCACACTCGTAGGGCTTCTTCCCATCATGAAGCTGCTCATGGACCACCAGGTCTGAGCTCTGGCTGGATCTCCAGCTGCCTTCCTGGAACAGGGTGGGTCTTTCCTCCTCAGAGCACTCTGGGCTGTGTTTGCAGCCCCTGCTCCTGCGGGATCTCTGGGGCTTTTCCTCCCCGTTGGATTCCTGCGCTGTGGAGCCGCTCAAAACGGCCTCTTCCACCAGGTTCTGCCGCGGGGATTTGTCCTCCCTGGGCTCCGTGCTCAGCTCGTTATCTGGGGGAGGAAGGACAAGGAGAGGATGGGATTTGCCTCCGTGCCACAGGGAAGGGGAAGGAGATCCCCCCAGTCCGTCCCCGGCAGGACGGCGTCGGCAGCGGGGTTGTCCTGCAGCCGGGGGCGATGCTGGGCTGGGAGATGGAGCAGGAGAGAGGGGGAATGGGGCAGGGACTTCCTCCTCACCTGCCTGGGTGTCCCGGGACATCTTCCTCTTCCTCGCAGCCTCATCCTCCATCCGGCCAAGGGCTGGGAACAGGAAATCCTGGTTTGGGGGGAAAACAAGGTGTGAGCACGTTGGCTTTGAAATTCCCTCTGCCCACGTCCATGTCTAGAAGTCCTTGGGCATCTGGGGTCCATAAAAACCTCCCAAACACCAAGATTCAGCCCTGAAAAAGCCTCCAGGAGTTCCCTGTCTCTGGTCTCTCCCCTTTGTTGTTCGGGGGTTCCCCCCTGTCCCGGGTGCTGGGGGTCACGCTTGCATTGGGGGTCGCCTGTCTACTTGGTTCCCGCCGTCCCCAGGCTGCTGGAAGTCCCAGGAATCCAAAAGCTCCCCCCTTTGGTCTCCCCACTTAGGGATGCTGGGGGTTATGGGATCCCCAGGTCCCTTCTCCCCTTATTCTCTGCTTTGGGGTGCAGGGGGTCCAAGGAGTCCCCCCTCCCCCTCTCCAGGCTGTTGAGGGTCCCGCGAATGGCGGCGCTCCCCCCTCTCTGGGCTCCCCACTTTGGGGCCCTGGGGGTCACAGGGGTTCGCTCCTCCAGACTGCCGGGGCTCCCCTGCTCCCGGTACTGCCCCTCTCTGCTCGTCCCACTCTGGGGGTCCCGAGGTTCCCCCTCCGGCTCTCCCAAGGGGTCCCGCAGCCCCCTGGCTCCGGGCTGGAGGTGGCCCTGCCTGACCCGGGCAGACCCAGCCCCCACCACGGGGCGGACCCCACATCCCCCTGCCCACTGCCAGGGCTCTGCTGGCACCGCCACCGGGACCCCCAGAAACACCTCCTGGGGACCCCCAATGTCCTCACAAGGGGCATTTTCTGCTCAGCTTTGGAGTTCTTCATTCTCCAAACATCCCCCCCAAAAAAACCCAACCCAGGGAACCCCCCCGGGATATCTGGGCCGAGCTCCCCCTCCCCGGGCACCTGCGGGATGGGGGGCGATGATCCCACGGGTGGGGGGCTGCGAATTCAGGGAGCGCTCAACCTCATGTGGGGAGTGACTGGGTCTGAACTGGGGGAAACTGGGTTAACTGGAACCACACTGGAAGATAACGGGAGCAGCTGTGCCCATGCTGGGGTCATACTGGGATCCTACTGGAACTGACTGGGATCATACTGGGAGTGACTGGAATTGTACTGGGGGTATCTGAAAATGACTGCAATCATACCGGAGTCAGACTGGGAGGGACTGGAAAGGTGCTGGCTGGGACTGGAACCATACTGGAGGTGACTGGGAGCAACAGAGACCATGCTGGGAGCAAATGGGATCATATCTGGAGTGACTGGGCCCACTGGGCCCATACTGAAAGTGACTGGAACCATACTGGCAGTGAGTATGGGTGCTACTGGGATCATCCTGGGAGCCACTGGGATTATAGTGGGTGCGAATGGAACCTGACTGGGGGTTACTGGGAGCTGCTAGGCCCATGTTGGCAGGAAAATGTGGACACACTGGGAGCAGCTGGGATCAACTGGAAGGTACTGGAACCCTGCTGAGGGGACTGAGACCACAACTGGGGCAACTGGGATCATACTGGGAGCAACTGGGACCACACTTTGGGCAACTGCCATAAACTGGGATCATGCTGGAGGCAACTGAGAGTAACTGGGAAAGACTGGGATCATTCTGAGGTAACTGGAACCTTACTGGGGCAACTGGGAGTGCCTGGGAATGACTACAAGCATGCTGAGGGCAACTGGGACATACTGGGAGTGTCTGTAACCATACTGGGATTGACTGGAACCACACTGGGAACAGCTGGGATCACACTGGGGGGAAATGGGACCATACTCGGGGCACCTGGGAGCAACTGGATCTATGCTGGGGGCAACTGGGCGCAACTGGGACTATTGTAGGGGCAACTGGGATCATACTGGGAGGAACCGGGAACAACTGGAACTATGCTGGGGGCAACTGGGATCATACCGGAATCACAGTGGGAGCAGCTGGGTCCATGCTGGGTGAGACTGGAATCATACTGGGATTGACTGGAATCATACTGGGATTGACTGGAGTGACTGTGAGCAACTGGAATTGTGCTGAAAGCAACTGGGAAGAAGTGGGAGTGACTGGGAGTATGCTGGGGGTGACTGGGATATACTGGAGGCTACTGGGCTCATGCTGGCATTGACAGGGAGCAACGGGGAACACCCTGGGGGCCACTGGCATGATACTGGAAGTGACTGGGACCATACTGGGATTATAGTGGGTGTCAATGGACCCTGACTGAGGGTTACTGGGAGCTACCAGGCCCATGCTGAGAGCCTACTGGGGATACACTGGGATCAGACTGGGAGCAACTGGGAATGATAGGATGCATGCTGGTGACAGCTGGGATGTACTGGCAGCGACTGGGATAAATCTGGGGGCAACTGAACCATGCTGAGGTAACTGGGAGTGCCTGGGAATGACCACGAGAATGTTCAGGGCAACTGGGATATACTGGGAGTGTCTGAGACCATGCGGGTGGTGACCAGGACCAGACTGGGAGTGACTGGGAATGTGCTGGAGGGAACTGAGACCATGCTGGGGGCAACTGGGGGCAAGTGTGAGTGACTGGGGCCCTGCTGGGAGAGGCTGGCATCACACTGGGAGTGACTGGGGCAACTGGGAGAACTGGGAACACACTGGACAAAAGTGGGAGGAACTGGGAGCAACTGGGACCATGCTGGGAGCAAATTGCATCATAATGGAGAATGACTGGGAGTAACTGGGTTCATACTGGAGCAACAGGGATTCTGCAGGGAGTGAAGGGAAGTGACCAGGATCATATTGGGAATGACTGGGCACATACTGGGAGTGATGAGGAAACTAGCACCACGGGGGCGGGTGGGGGGGGGGGGGGGGGGTGGGAGGTCAAACTGGGAGCAGCCATTTCTGGCCCCGGGACCCCCGAGCCCCTTTCCAGCCCCGGGACCCCCGAGCCCCTTTCCCGACCCCGGGACCCCCGAGCCCCTTCCCGGCCCCGGGACCCCCGAGCCCCTTTCCCGGCCCCGGGACTCCCGAGCCCCTTTCCAGCCCCGGCACCCCCGAGCCCCTTTCCCGGCCGTGCCGCCCCTCCAGCCCCCAGGCCCCCCCGCCGGGGTCCCGCCAATCCCAGGGGTCCCCCCTCTCGGGCTCCCCGCTTTGGGCTTCTGGGGCTCTCCTCTCTCCGGGGTCCCGCTTAGGGAAGCCGCGCCTCTCCCGGGGCTCCCCAAAACCGGTGTCCCCCCGCCCCCCCCGCCCCCGCGCCGTCCCCACGGGGCCCCGGCACAGCTCGGAGGGCCCGGCCCGGGAAGCCCAACCCCCACCGCGGGGGGACCCGCATCCCCCCGCCCCCGCCGGGGCTCTGCCGCCACCGCCACCGCCACCCCCAAAAACACCTCCCGGGACCCCCCGATATCCGCCCCAGGGGCATCTGCGGCTCGCCTTTGGAGTCCCGCAAGCTCCAAACATCGCGCCGCCCGCCCCGACAGACAGCATGAAACAGCGAGCCCCAAATCGATTCCCTGCGAGCTCCAAATATCCCTCCCCCCTCCAAAAACACCGCCCGGCATGTTTGGGCCGAGCTCCCCCTCCCCGGGCACCTGCGGGATGCGGGGCGGGCGATGCTCCCGGCCCGAGCGGCTGCAGATCCAGAGAGCGGTGCCTGCACGTGGAGCCTCCTCTGCCTGCTCCGGCTCCTCCTTCTTCCCCCCGTGCCTCCTCTTCCTCCTCCTCTGTCCCGCCTCCTCCTCCTCCTGCCCTGCCTCCGGGAGCTCTCGGGGCAGCGGGGCCGGGCCGGGCCGGGCCACGATGGGAAAGGGCTGGGTCACCCCAGAGCGAGCTGGGGCAGCGGAGCTTTGGGGCAACAACGGCAAAGGGGTGGGAGAGGGAGGATCCGGGGAGGTGGGACAGCGGCAAAGGGGTTCCACTGGGGTCCCCCAGTTAAGCCCAGCACCCCGTCCCAGCCCTCCCCATCCCCGGCTGAGTGCGGGGCTCAGCCCAGGACCGTCGCCGTTCGGGGCTCCCCCGAGTGCAGCAAACGGGAGAGTGCCCCCCGGGTGAATTTTTGGGGTTCGCTCTACCATCGGCGCTTTAAGAGCCCCCGGTAAAGTCGGTGCCCACTATAACTCCCGTTAAAAGGGCAACACCACTCCCGTTGATTCCGGCAGCGGAGCCCCGGAGGGGGGGGTCGGGGGTCCCGGGAGGGTTTGAGGGTCCCGGCGGGGTTTGGAGGCCCCGGCAGGGTTTGGGGGTACCTGGGTGGTGCCGATGATGGCGATGGGGACCCCGTGCTGGGTATGAACATTTGCGAGAGACTCCTGGGGGGGTTTTGTGGGTCCCGGGGGTTTTTGGGGTCACGGTGGTTTTTGGGGATTCCCGAGGGGGGTTTTCAGGGGTCCCAAAGCGGGAGTTTGGGCGATCCCGGGGGGCATATTTGGGGGTCCCAAGGCTGTTTTGGGGTACCTGCCGGTGATGGAGATGGGGACCCCATGCCAGGTATAAACCTTCTCAAGGGGGTCGGGGGGGGTGTTGGGAGGTCCCGTGGGAATTTTGGTGTCCTGAGAGGGTTTGGGGGGTCTGTATGGGGCTTTGCAGTCCTGGGGAGTTTTTGGAGGGTCCCGGGGATATTTTCGGGGTCCCAGGAGAGGTTGGGGTTCCCCGGGGGGGTGTTGGGGATTCCCGGGAGGTTTTGGGGTACCTGGGCGATGCCGGTGACAGAGCTGGGGACCCCGTGCCGGGTATGAACCTTCTCGCTGCGCACGGGCAGCGTCAGCGTGTTCAGGGAGATCCTGGGGGGCCCGGGGGGTTCACCCCAAATCCCGGGGGACCCCAAATGCTGAGGGACCCCTGAACTCCCCTCACCGCTGGATGTGCTGCAGGCAGGGGGGCACCAGCACTCGGCCCCCACCCCCCACTCTCACGGGGGGGCTGCAGAAGAAATCTGGGGGGCACAGACGGGTGGATGGGAACACCTGGGACCATGGTGGGATCATAGTGGGATCATACTGGGAGTGACTGGGATCCTACTGGGATCATACTGAGTGTAACTGAAAGTGACTGGGATCATACCGGGGGTGACTGGGAGCCCCAGGGCCCAAGCTGGGAGTGACCTGGGCCCCCCTTGGTGGAACTGGGGGAACTGGCCCAGCTGGGGCTCAGGGTTGTTCTCCCCCAGGGCTGCCCCGGGTCCTGCTGCCATCCCTGGCCCCAAAGAGCCGAGGGACACGGGATGGACAAGGGACACGGGGCAGCTGAGGGACACGGGACAGCCAGGGAACACGGCCTGGCCCAGGGACACTGTGCTCCAGCACTCTGGGCTGTTGTGGCCGGGGCGTTGCCCTTGGGCTCTCAGGACAGGCAGAGGGGGCAGAATCCCCTCCAGGAGCTGTTGTTGGCTCGAAGCTTTGGTGTTGGACATTCCCGCGGAGCCACCTGCAGTGGCCGGAGCCCGGGCGGTGCCCGGTGCCACCAAAGCCGCTCCGTCAGTGCCCTCCTGCCCCGGGCAGGGCAGAGAACACCGAAGGAAAGGCCCGAGCTCGGCTCGGGGCAGGGAGAGGGCACTCCCCTGGCGCTGCCACGGGCACCACAGACCCGGCCTGGGGAAAGGATTGGGATTTATGTCCCAGCAAATCGCAGCAGGGATTGCTTCTCATTTCACCGCTGTCATTTGGCCATAAATTCCAATCATTTCCCCATGGAATTCCCATGGCAATGGGCTGGGGGGGAGATCCATCCACGGAATTCTCACCTGACTGGGATGAGAGTGAGATCCGGCCATGGAAATTCCATGGGAATTCCTGCATTCCCAAGTCTCCCATTCCTGAATCCCACATTTCCATAGGAATTCCCCTCCCCCTCCCACACCCACCTTTGTGCTCCAGAGCCTCCTGACCACATCCGATGTATTTTGGGAGCTCTTCCACACAGGTGTGTCCCAGGTAATGCTTCATCTGCTCTGCCAGGATCCCTTTGGATTCCCAGCACCTCTGGGGGATCTGGGTGGCACCGTTGGACACCGCAAAGCTCCCGGATCCCAGCTGGAAGGAGATGAAATCCCACCTATTGTAGCTGTGCCGGTGGGATCCACGGATGCTCCATTGAACAGGAGGTCGCAGCTGGAAACCACCTGCACCGTGGGGAGACCTGGGAACGAGGAGAGAACGGACCCATGGAGTCGTGTCCCAGCCCCATGGAGCCGCTTCCAGCTCCCTGGATTCCTATGCCAGGCACACAGATCCCATCCAACTCCCACAGATCCCATTCCCACAGATCCCAGCCCAGCCCCCGGCTCCCCCCACTCCCCCCGCTCTGGTTGTACCAGCCCCGTCTCCAGGTCACTGTTGGCCATGTGCTGGTTCCTCTCCTTGAGCTGGGTCTGGCCATCCCAATGTCCCGGGTCAAGGAAAAGGGTGGGTCTGGGGACTGGGAGGGGGGGTGGCCAGGAAAAGGTTGTGTTGGTGCCAGATAAGGGGGTGCAGGGGGGTCTCAGTACTGGGCAAAGGCGTCTCGGTTCTCAGGAATGGGGGTCCAGGGGGGGTCTCAGGGCCGAGGAAATGGGGGGGCAGGGACTTGGAGAGGTAGAAGGGAGTTCCAGGGGCTCCCTGTGCCCAGGGAAGGGGGTAACAGGGTGGGGGCACCCGGGAAGGGGGAGTTCAGGGTGTCTCTGGTTTTGCAGAAAGGTGGGGCTGGGGGCTGGGAAAGGCAGGAATGGGGGTCCGAGGCGTTCCAGGGCATCCCAGGGTCAAGCACACGGGAAGTCTAGAGGGTGGGAGACGTGGGATGGCTGGGAAAAGGGGAGCAGGGGGGTCCTGATGTCCGGCAGTAGGGGATTCAGGGGGCTCCCTGTGCAGGATGAGGGGTTCAGGGGGGTCCCAGGGGGTGCTGGGGTCCCAGTCCCCCCTCGCCGCCCCAGGAGCCCCCAGCCCCAGCGCTGGAGCCATCGCGCTGCTCCGGGCAGATCCCGGCAGCGGAGGCTGGGAGATGCGGCAGTGCCCGAGGGAGGGCGGGGGAACGGAGGGATCACTTCCAGCTGTCCCCAGGAAAGGCTCTGTAAATCCCAGTTTGATGAGCGGGAAAGACTCCACTACTGGAATAAGCAGTAAAGTAGGTATGTTTGTTACAGCGCTGGGACGCATGGGGGATAATTCCTCCAAAGCCATGCGTGCCGACAGCTGCATTCAGCTTGGTATTTATCGGGTTACAAGCTCCATAGTCATTAAGTTTCCCAATACACCTATACATATTCATCGCCTAGCCCTGCCTAGCCTCACTTCGTATTACAATGAGCCCAAAAGTCATTTACATCCGCTTGCGCTTGCGCAGTGTCGCTTGCGCAGTGTCGCTTGCGCAGTGTCGCTTGCGCAGTGTTGTCTGGTGGTCGTGGGCAGGGGGCTCTGGGATGAAATAAGAGTCTTCCTCAGATGAAGTAAAGGGTCTTCCTCATCCTGAACTTTTCACCTTTCCTCCCTGCGCATGCTCTTTATGCCCCTGGGCTAAGTCCAAGCTTCAAGACTGGTTTGAGTTAGTTTTAGGTTAAAAACAGGATCTTTGGTCAAGATTCCTTCCCCTTAATCAATAGTCTCGTATCTTCTCATCCTGCTTTGGTAGGCACAGTAAGTGTTGGGCAAGCTATATGCATTGCTTCTAACAAACCAATTCTTAGTAAATCATTTAATCTCTGCTTCCCCATCCCCCTGATTCAAGTTAGTCCCAGTTGCTCTCCGTGTGTTCCCAGTCACCCCCAGTATGGTTACAGACACTCCCAGTCCATCCCAGTTCCTGTCAGCATGCGCCCCGTCACCCCCAGCATGTTCCCAGTCACTCCCACCTCGTCCCAGTTGCTTTCAGCACGATTCCAGTTGCTCACAGTCAATCCCAGTATGATTCCAGTCACCCTCAGTGTGATCCCAGTCTCACCCAGCATGGTCCTGGTTGTTCCCAGTGTGGTTCCAGTCACCCCCAGTATGGTTACAGACACTCCCAGTATATCCCAGTTACCCTCAGCATGTCTGTAGTCATTCCCAGACACTCCTGGCAGCCCCAGTGAGGTGTTAGTTTTCCCAGTATGATCCCAGTCATGCCCAGAATATCCCAGTTGCCTCCAGCATGCATCCAGTCATTCCCAGTTACTCCCAGTTGCTTGCAGCATCATTCCAGTTTCTCTCAGTTGCTCCCAGTAGCCCAAGGTGTGATCCCAGTTGCTCCCTTTCAACACCAATATGATCCCAGTCACCTCCAGTATGATCCCCGGTCACATGCCAGCACTCCCAGTATGGTCCCATTATCATCCCAGTTGCTTCCAATCACTCCCAGTATGGTCCCAGTTGCCTCCAGCATGGTTCCAGTTGCTTCCTAAATCAACCCAGTCAGTCCCAGCATGCTCCTGGTTGCTCCCAGTCACCCCCAGTATGGGGGATGATATGCATGGTGTGTTCCCAGTCACTCTCAGATACTCCCAGTATTAGTCCAGTCGGCCACAACAGCCCAGAGTGCTGGAGCACAGTGTCCCTGGGCCAGGCCGTGTTCCCTGGCTGTCCCCTGTCCCTCGGCTGCCCCGTGTCCCTTGTCCATCCCGTGTCCCTCGGCTCTTTGGGGCCAGGGATGGCAGCAGGACCCGGGGCAGCCCTGGGGGAGAACAACCCTGAGCCCCAGCTGGGCCAGTTCCCCCAGTTCCACCAAGGGGGGCCCAGGTCACTCCCAGCTTGAGCCCTGGGGCTCCCAGTCACCCCCGGTATGATCCCAGTCACTTTCAGTTACACTCAGTATGATCCCAGTAGGATCCCAGTCACTCCCAGTATGATCCCACTATGATCCCACCATGGTCCCAGGTGTTCCCATCCACCCGTCTGTGCCCCCCAGATTTCTTCTGCAGCCCCCCCGTGAGAGTGGGGGGTGGGGCCGAGTGCTGGTGCCCCCCTGCCTGCAGCACATCCAGCGGTGAGGGGAGTTCAGGGGTCCTCAGCATTTGGGGTCCCCCGGGATTTGGGGTGAACCCCCCGGGCCCCCCAGGATCTCCCTGAACACGCTGACGCTGCCCGTGCGCAGCGAGAAGGTTCATACCCGGCACGGGGTCCCCAGCTCTGTCACCGGCATCGCCCAGGTACCCCAAAACCTCCCGGGAATCCCCAACACCCCCCCGGGGAACCCCAACCTCTCCTGGGACCCCGAAAATATCCCCGGGACCCTCCAAAAACTCCCCAGGACTGCAAAGCCCCATACAGACCCCCCAAACCCTCTCAGGACACCAAAATTCCCACGGGACCTCCCAACACCCCCCCCGACCCCCTTGAGAAGGTTTATACCTGGCATGGGGTCCCCATCTCCATCACCGGCAGGTACCCCAAAACAGCCTTGGGACCCCCAAATATGCCCCCCGGGATCGCCCAAACTCCCGCTTTGGGACCCCTGAAAACCCCCCTCGGGAATCCCCAAAAACCACCGTGACCCCAAAAACCCCCGGGACCACAAAACCCCCCCAGGAGTCTCTCGCAAATGTTCATACCCAGCACGGGGTCCCATCGCCATCATCGGCACCACCCAGGTACCCCCAAACCCTGCCGGGGCCTCCAAACCCCGCCGGGACCCTCAAACCCTCCCGGGACCCCGACCCCCCCCTCCGGGGCTCCGCTGCCGGAATCAACGGGAGTGGTGTTGCCCTTTTAACGGGAGTTATAGTGGGCACCGACTTTACCGGGGGCTCTTAAAGCGCCGATGGTAGAGCGAACCCCAAAAATTCACCCGGGGGGCACTCTCCCGTTTGCTGCACTCGGGGAGCCCCGAACGGCGACGGTCCTGGGCTGAGCCCCGCACTCAGCCGGGGATGGGGAGGGCTGGGACGGGGTGCTGGGCTTAACTGGGGGACCCCAGTGGAACCCCTTTGCCGCTGTCCCACCTCCCCGGATCCTCCCTCTCCCACCCCTTTGCCGTTGTTGCCCCAAAGCTCCGCTGCCCCAGCTCGCTCTGGGGTGACCCAGCCCTTTCCCATCGTGGCCCGGCCCGGCCCGGCCCCGCTGCCCCGAGAGCTCCCGGAGGCAGGGCAGGAGGAGGAGGAGGCGGGACAGAGGAGGAGGAAGAGGAGGCACGGGGGGAAGAAGGAGGAGCCGGAGCAGGCAGAGGAGGCTCCACGTGCAGGCACCGCTCTCTGGATCTGCAGCCGCTCGGGCCGGGAGCATCGCCCGCCCCGCATCCCGCAGGTGCCCGGGGAGGGGGAGCTCGGCCCAAACATGCCGGGCGGTGTTTTTGGAGGGGGGAGGGATATTTGGAGCTCGCAGGGAATCGATTTGGGGCTCGCTGTTTCATGCTGTCTGTCGGGGCGGGCGGCGCGATGTTTGGAGCTTGCGGGACTCCAAAGGCGAGCCGCAGATGCCCCTGGGGCGGATATCGGGGGGTCCCGGGAGGTGTTTTTGGGGGTGGCGGTGGCGGTGGCGGCAGAGCCCCGGCGGGGGCGGGGGATGCGGGTCCCCCCGCGGTGGGGGTTGGGCTTCCCGGGCCGGGCCCTCCGAGCTGTGCCGGGGCCCCGTGGGGACGGCGCGGGGGCGGGGGGGGCGGGGGGACACCGGTTTTGGGGAGCCCCGGGAGAGGCGCGGCTTCCCTAAGCGGGACCCCGGAGAGAGGAGAGCCCCAGAAGCCCAAAGCGGGGAGCCCGAGAGGGGGGACCCCTGGGATTGGCGGGACCCGGCGGGGGGCCTGGGGGCTGGAGGGGCGGCACGGCCGGGAAAGGGGCTCGGGGGTGCCGGGGCTGGAAAGGGGCTCGGGAGTCCCGGGGCCGGGAAAGGGGCTCGGGGGTCCCGGGGCCGGGAAGGGGCTCGGGGGTCCCGGGGTCGGGAAAGGGGCTCGGGGGTCCCGGGGCTGGAAAGGGGCTCGGGGGTCCCGGGGCCAGAAATGGCTGCTCCCAGTTTGACCTCCCACCCCCCCCCCCCCCCCCCACCCGCCCCCGTGGTGCTAGTTTCCTCATCACTCCCAGTATGTGCCCAGTCATTCCCAATATGATCCTGGTCACTTCCTTCACTCCCTGCAGAATCCCTGTTGCTCCAGTATGAACCCAGTTACTCCCAGTCATTCTCCATTATGATGCAATTTGCTCCCAGCATGGTCCCAGTTGCTCCCAGTTCCTCCCACTTTTGTCCAGTGTGTTCCCAGTTCTCCCAGTTGCCCCAGTCACTCCAGTGTGATGCCAGCCTCTCCCAGCAGGGCCCCAGTCACTCACACTTGCCCCCAGTTGCCCCCAGCATGGTCTCAGTTCCCTCCAGCACATTCCCAGTCACTCCCAGTCTGGTCCTGGTCACCACCCGCATGGTCTCAGACACTCCCAGTATATCCCAGTTGCCCTGAACATTCTCGTGGTCATTCCCAGGCACTCCCAGTTACCTCAGCATGGTTCAGTTGCCCCCAGATTTATCCCAGTCGCTGCCAGTACATCCCAGCTGTCACCAGCATGCATCCTATCATTCCCAGTTGCTCCCAGTCTGATCCCAGTGTATCCCCAGTAGGCTCTCAGCATGGGCCTGGTAGCTCCCAGTAACCCTCAGTCAGGGTCCATTGACACCCACTATAATCCCAGTATGGTCCCAGTCACTTCCAGTATCATGCCAGTGGCCCCCAGGGTGTTCCCCGTTGCTCCTGTCAATGCCAGCATGAGCCCAGTAGCCTCCAGTATATCCCAGTCACCCCCAGCATACTCCCAGTCACTCCCACTTCTTCCCAGTTGCTTTCAGCACAATTCCAGTTGCTCACAGTCACTCCAGTCAATCCCAGTATGATTCCAGTCAATCCCAGTATGATTCCAGTCTCACCCAGCATGGACCCAGCTGCTCCCACTGTGATTCCGGTATGATCCCAGTTGCCCCCAGCATAGTTCCAGTTGTTCCCGGTTCCTCCCAGTATGATCCCAGTTGCCCCTACAATAGTCCCAGTTGCGCCCAGTTGCCCCCAGCATAGATCCAGTTGCTCCCAGGTGCCCCGAGTATGGTCCCATTTCCCCCCAGTGTGATCCCAGCTGTTCCCAGTGTGGTTCCAGTCAATCCCAGTATGGTTACAGACACTCCAGTATGTCCCAGTTGCCCTCAGCATGCTTGTAGTCATTCCCAGGCACTCCCAGTTGCCCCAGTAAGGTTCCAGTTACCTCAGAATGATCCCAGTCTTTCCCAGTTACTCTCAGTTGCCTCCAGCATGATCCCAGTTTATGGCAGTTGCCCAAAGTGTGGTCCCAGTTGCTCCCAGTATGATCCCAGTTGCCCCAGTTGTGGTCTCAGTCCCCTCAGCAGGGTTCCAGTACCTTCCAGTTGATCCCAGCTGCTCCCAGTGTGTCCACATTTTCCTGCCAACATGGGCCTAGCAGCTCCCAGTAACCCCCAGTCAGGTTCCATTCGCACCCACTATAATCCCAGTGGCTCCCAGGATGATCCCAGTAGCACCCATACTCACTGCCAGTATGGTTCCAGTCACTTTCAGTATGGGCCCAGTGGGCCCAGTCACTCCAGATATGATCCCATTTGCTCCCAGCATGGTCTCTGTTGCTCCCAGTCACCTCCAGTATGGTTCCAGTCCCAGCCAGCACCTTTCCAGTCCCTCCCAGTCTGACTCCGGTATGATTGCAGTCATTTTCAGATACCCCCAGTACAATTCCAGTCACTCCCAGTATGATCCCAGTCAGTTCCAGTAGGATCCCAGTATGACCCCAGCATGGGCACAGCTGCTCCCGTTATCTTCCAGTGTGGTTCCAGTTAACCCAGTTTCCCCAGTTCAGACCCAGTCACTCCCCACATGAGGTTGAGCGCTCCCTGAATTCACAGCCCCCCACCCATGGGATCATCGCCCCCCATCCCGCAGGTGCCCGGGGAGGGGGAGCTCGGCCCAGATATCCCGGGGGGGTTCCCTGGGTTGGGTTTTTTTGGGGGGGATGTTTGGAGAATGAAGAACTCCAAAGCTGAGCAGAAAATGCCCCTTGTGAGGACATTGGGGGTCCCCAGGAGGTGTTTCTGGGGGTCCCGGTGGCGGTGCCAGCAGAGCCCTGGCAGCGGGCAGGGGGATGTGGGGTCCTCCCCATGGTGGGGGTTGGGTCTGCCTGGGTCAGGCAGGGCCACCTCCAGCCCGGAGCCAGGGGGCTGCGGGACCCCTTGGGAGAGCCGGAGGGGGAACCTCGGGAGCCCCAGAGTGGGACGAGCAGAGAGGGGCAGTACCGGGAGCAGGGGAGCCCCGGCAGTCTGGAGGAGCGAACCCCTGTGACCCCCAGGGCCCCAAAGTGGGAGCCCAGAGAGGGGGGAGCGCCGCCATTCGCGGGACCCTCAACAGCCTGGAGAGGGGGAGGGGGGACTCCTTGGACCCCCTGCACCCCGAAGCAGAGAATAAGGGGAGAAGGGACCTGGGGATCCCATAACCCCCAGCATCCCTAAGTGGGGAGACCAAAGGGGGGAGCTTTTGGATTCCTGGGACTTCCAGCAGCCTGGGGACGGCGGGAACCAAGTAGACAGGCGACCCCCAATGCAAGCGTGACCCCCCAGCACCCGGGACAGGGGGGAA